>NW_006293779.1:2118054-2129465 GCF_000327345.1 Myotis davidii | reverse complement strand
GAGGGAGGGAGGGAGGGAGGAAGGTGGGTTCCTATAATGCCTCTTCTCATCTTCCTTCTCAGAGAAGGAGTGATGCAGGGAGTCACCAGGTCCCGAGTGAAGTGAGGGGCACCCAGTGCTGGTGGGAAGGATGTATTTCACAGACGCACATTTTTCCCGGGCATTGAATGCCAACACATTCTTTCTTAAATCTTTGTTCTTGATAATTCATTGGCGTTCTTATGACATAAACAATTGCGATGGACAATGTGTCACTGCCCTCAAGGTCTACTGAGGCCGGATAAGACTGCTTTCCCCCTGCAGGGATTTCCACTTTTCTCAGGAGGCTGAGACACTGAGCTCAGGGTGGTTTTTATGGTTCCTTCCCTTCCTTGCTTGCTGCTGGATGGACACTGTCATTTCTCACTGGGAACGGTGTGCCTCCCTCTAGAACATGCTCCTCACCCTTTTCTAGTATGTGCCATGGGCGTGAAGACAAGATAGCCAGGTCTGTTAGAACTGTGTGTAAAACAGGAGTGAAAAGGCTCTGTCCGGTAGGTTTGCTCAGTGGTTAGAGCATGGGACCCACAGACCAAAGGGTCACTGGTTCAATTCTGGTCAAGAGCACACACTTCGGCTGCAGGTTCAATCCCCAGCCTTGGACAGGGTGCTAACAAGAGGCAACCAATTGATATGTGTCTCTCATGTCAAAGTTTCTTCTCTCTCTCTCATCATTGATGTCTCTCCCTCTCCCTCTCCCTCTCCCTCTCCCTCTCTCTCTCTCCCCCTTTTCCCCTCCCTTCCACTCACTCTAAATATCAATGGAAAAAAATATCCCCATTTCTCAGGTGAGGATATTTTTTTAAAAAAAGAGTGAAAAGGCTCTGAATAAAGGCTGGGGGTCTCTAAGGAGTAATGCACATGAGCTTCCAAGGACACTGTGTGCAGGCCATGTTGGCTGCTCAGAGAACTCAGCTCAGCTCAGCTCAGCTCCACACTGACCAGCAGCTGGACAGAGGGATGCACCGCCAAACACTGGAAACAGGACCCAGTTCGACCCTCCAAAGGAGCATAATTATCAGCTACACTCAAAAGCCCTTCTCTTTTGAGAAACTAGGAGGGCTGGCTAAATTGTTCCTCTTTGAGCAGCCGCCTATGAAATACATTCATGGACAAGATTAACAATTCCTGGTTCTCAAAGAAGCCTGCACCATTTGTAAAGATCAAGTATTAAGTCATGGAAGAAATGGACCAGCATGGTGATTTATAGCTGCCACTTACTGAATACTTAAGATCTGCCCAGCCTTGTTCTGAGGACTTTGCAAGAGGTACTTTCAACATTCATGACAAGGTAGGTATTATTATAATCCACATTCTAGAAACAAGGCCATTTGCCCAATGCCATGAATCAGTTAAGTAATGAAATGGAATTTGAACCCAGGTCTGCAAACTCTAGGTCTGAGCTTTCAATCATTTTTCTCAGAACCCACACCTCCTAATTTCTCTCAGGGTGTGGTGTCCCATCCTTATGAGCCCCACTTCCATCTCCACCCCTGTGAATTATTTGCATGAAACTCTCCTTTTTGTAATGCACTTACCCAACAGGTCAGCAAAAAGCTGTCTCTACCATCAACCCTGAATGACACTGAGAGGAGGTGTGTGACTAGGGTCAGGATCAACCTGACCCAGTTGGAGAATCAGGTAAAATCTAAGGATATTAAGGCAAGACAGGAGAGGCCAGCTGTGTGTCCTCCTTGCCAGGTGGCAGCTGTGTACCTGTGTTTATATAAGCGATGCCCACACACCTGGCTGTGGCTTCTCACTCAGCATTCTGTGAACACTGCAGGGCTTCGCAAACTAGCGATTTGATTAGCAGTTTCATCAGCCCAGCAGAGGGCCAACTTCAGAAGGCAGCCAGGAGAGGAAAGGACGAGGCACCTGGGTGTGCAGTCATTCAGCACCTGTACTGTGGCCTGAGCAGACCGGTCTCCAAGGAAAGCTGCCAAGCCTAGACGCCCTGGAGGAAATTAGTTCTTGGGCAACATGCCTCTTCTAGGAACCAATTCCCCAGGTAGCCACAGTGGGAGGACCTGCCATCTGGCCATCTTATTTCTCTTCTCTGTAATGAGAGGCCCTTGGCATCCCTCCCAACTGTGATTTCAGGGTGTTGCTGCTTCAGGGGCAGGGCCACTGATGTCCTGGGGGCCCCCACTTACCCTGGCAAAGGTGCGGAAGCCCTGGAGGATGGGTCTGTAGCCTGTGCAGCGGCACAGGTTTCCTGTGAGACAAGGGAACAGATGCGATGTCAGTGCAGGCTCCACGGCAAGTGAGGGGCTCTGGTTGAGCTCAAGGCTCAGATGCCTTCTGCACATTCTGTTTTCTCTTCCTAGAATGCCCCTCCTCCTCCTCCTTTGTGCTTCTTCCAGGAAGACTTCCTGGAATGCCCTAAGTGCTTCTATGGTGCCTAGTCATTGTTTTATGAGTGAAACTCTCTCTCCCTCAGAATATGAACTCCCTGGAGTAGGGATGGTGTCTTTTATCCAATGACCCTTGTTCCCTGTATAGTGCCTGGCTCATGATAGGACTCAATATAACTGGTTGAATAAATGATGAACTGAAATGGTGAATGGAAGGGGGAGTCTTCTCTATTCAGTTCAGAGAAACAGACACCTGGCCCAGGCTCCTAGGCCCCTGTACCGAGGGAACGTGGGAAGCCATCCCTGCCCGAGCTCAGAATCCTGGCTGCCTTCTCGGATGGGCCTTTGCCCTACAGAGTCCTGTCCTGGTAAAAGCTGAGATGGAAGGAAGTGATATCACTAGGCCCTGTGGAGTTTCCAAATGGTCTCCCCACTGCCACCCACCCCAGTGCAGAAGGAGGGCAAGAAGACACCTTGGGAGGATGAACACTCAGGCAAGCTGTCTCCAACCCACCTGTGTGCTCCTCAAACTAGGAGAGGCCAGCCCTCCAGCAGATCTTAGCCAACACGTGCGGGTAGGCTGAGCTTCTCCCGAGGGCAGTGCCTCCGACTCCGGGCCCATTCCCGGCTTCCACTCGGGCCCTGCACTGACCCTCTCAGAGCCCCATCTGCCACCCTACCTCCTGGGGCCCGTACCTTGGAAGGAATTCTCAATCTCCTCCACAGTGGGCTCAGACTGGTTCCGGAGCAGCGTGTACATGCTCATGACCATGCCGGGGGTGCAGAACCCACACTGGGAACCGTGACTTTTGGCAATTCTCTCCTAAAAGGGAGAGATGACATGAACACCCGTGTTGGCAGAACCCCTCTCAGACTTGCTACGTGACTCAACTGAAGCCAGGCCACATCGACAGGCAGAGTGGGCAGCAGGCACTGCACAGAGTCAAATCCTAGTGCCACCACTTGCCAACTGTGGCCTTGGGCACATCACCGAGACTCTCTGAGCTGCAGGTCCCTCATCCTGGTACTTTCCTCTAGACCTGTGGTGAGGATTCAATGATAATTCACAAAAACTCTTACCATTATACCTGGCATACAAGTGGGAATTCAAGCAGTGTTCGCTATTAGTAGGAAAGGCCCTTCAGAGAAGAGGGACTATTAGAGCCAGAAGCATCTTCTCACCCTCCGTTCCCTTCACTGAGCAGAGGAGGAAGCAGGTCCAGAGATTAAGAGATTTACCCAGAGACACACACAGTGAATGGAAGAGCTGTGTCACCTTCTGTTACCTACACTACCCTGCAATCCACCTCAACCAGCCTTTGTTCAGAACCAACTGAATGCATCTTATTCCAAACTACAATACCACTGTCCAGTGGTAATCCTCGACATCCAGTGGGGACCTAAGAGTTGAGAAATGGATCATATAGAACATGTCATATGCATTGACTATCACAAAATTTTCATTCAAACCTACAAGATTTTCATTACAAGGAGATTTTCCACATTATTATTATTATTATTATTATTATTATTATTACTATGTCTCTTAAGAGTCTCTCTTGGCACTTACATTAGGTAAAATTATTAGAATATTATATCCCCAGTGCCTAGCATATCTATTCATTCATTTTATGAATAATTACTGAGGAACTATTATGTGCCAGGCATGGTAGGGGACCAGACAGTGAAGAAGAGAGATACAGTCTCTGGTCTCATGAAGCTCATGTCCTACGAGGAAAAATACTGACACACACAAAACCTAAATTCCAGGAGGAGATCAGCACTATGTAAGAATTAGTTCAGGATGGCAGGACCCTGAGTGAGTAAGGCTCCTCGAAGTGGTCAGAAGTGGTGGCTCTGAAAAGGTGACTTTTAAGTTGAATTTAATAACAATTTGGGTCAGGGAAGAGTGTATTCCAGTCAGAAGGAACAGCATGTGCAAAGCCTGGTGTGCTAGAGTGACTAAAGGGTCAGTGTGGATGGAACTCGCTGGGACAAGAGAAATTCTGGCAGAGATTGCCGGGAGCCGGTCCATCCTTGCTGTTTCAAGGGACCTGGCATATATGGCATACTGTTCTTAATATGTTTGGTCACCTTGGCACTATGTGTTTTAACCAAGGTCACCTCTCTGAGAAAGGTTGTTTCCCCAGGTAGGGATTTTCCCCTGAAGTTAGGGAGGGAATAAAACCTCTTGACTGCCAGGCGGGTAATTAATCACTTTAACTACGAACAATCATGTTTAAGTACATAATCTTTACTCCCTGGAATGGATATAAGAAACGCCCTAACCTTTGGAATAGAGATTGATAGGATTAGAATCAACTGGTATAAATGCAGATGCAACAAGACAACAGGACTCAGAACTTAGATGAGGATCCGAGAGACAGAACTTGGAGGACAGAGCCTGCGCAGAGCCTGGAGACAGAGGAGCTTCGCTGGAAAGAACATGGCGGGGGATCCTGGACAGAACCTGGCTGCGGAGCTTGGTTGGAGAGCCTAGACAGAGCCTGGCGACCGAGCCTGGCTGGAGAGCCTGGGCCGAGCCTGGCTGGGGAGCCTGGTGAGAGAACATGGCTACAGAACTTGGCTGGAGGACCTGGAGAACCGGGCTGGAGAAACTAGCAAGAGAACATGGACACAGGACTTGGCTGGAGATTGTGGCTAGAGATCCTGGCAAGGCTGCTGATCAACTGAATGCTGCCTCCATGTCATTCCTTCTTCGCCGACTCCGTCCAGACCTTTGGGGACCCCTGGACCTGCTGGGGCTGGACCCCATCAAGAGATCACACAGCTCCTCGTAAGCCATGGTCAGGACCCAGATTTTTATTCTGGGTGTGATGGGAAGCCATAATGGGATAAGATCTAATTTATGTTTTTAAAGAATCTTCTGGCAGTTGGGTGGGGAGTGGGTTGTAGGGGGCAACAATAGAAACAGAGGATCAGGCAAGAGGGGATAGTGGCTCAGACCAAGCAGTAATAGGGAAACAGAGAAAATGGAGGTGTCACTCTAGGATTGGGAAGTAAACACTACTTCTGGATGAAGTGGGGGTGGCGTAAAAGAGAAGGCATCAAGGTGACTGCTAGGTGTTTGTGCAGAGCAAGTGGATGGATGCTTTTGCCATTGTCTCCGATGGAGACAGACTGGGGAGGAAAGGAGTTGGGAAAGAATGGGCTTTTGTTACATTTGAGACTAGACGCCATGTAGTGATGCCAAGTGGGCAGCTGGAAATCTGAACCTAACCTCTGAGGAGAGGTCAAAGCTGAAGATATAAATATGTGAACTGTTCACATGTAGACGGTATTAAACTCACATGGGAAGGGTGTGAAGGTGGAGAAGAGAAGGGCCCGGGCAGGAGCCCTGGGGACCGGCAGCCACAGGGACTGAGCAGAAAGGACCAGTGCATGGAGATGGGAGGAGAATGAGGGGAGGGGAGTGTCATAGATATCAAGATAAAAAACTGGGTAGACAAGGAAAAGTGGAATCTAGCTCTGCAGCTTATCTGGGAGCCAAAATAGGAGCATGGGGAATAAGGACTTGTGTCACTGGAAAGGCAGGGTTTTAGCCTAATTATACAGATAAAACCTCAGTATTAAAACTGTTCATGCTTTCTTTCATCTATTTGTCTCAAAGGTGATTATAAGCCCTAATGAACCTTCTCACATCTCCTTCAGGTTGGACAAGTTTAGCAATTTTCCCTTTTCCTGCCTAAGCTAAGAATGAAGTCACAGAGGTGGAGCAATACCACCCCCACCCTGCACTGGCCTCACCTGGCTGGTCCCAGAGGCTCCTCCCAAGGAGTATAACCAGCTTGCTCAACCAGAGGCCCTGGCTCCCACATTCACGTCGGTGCCCAAGGACGGCTTGCTCTGGACAGCTCGTCTCCCCAAATGGTCAAGGCAGGACAAAGACCTGGGTGTGGCTCTGGCACCCTCTGTGGTTGTAATCTCCCAAAGACCTCCCTGCCTCAGTTTCCCCAAACAAAAAGCACCGGGAGTAATGGCCTTTCCTTCCCGCAGTGCTCTGCTCCCACGCGTGCTCCGTTCCACTTCACCTGAGAGCATTCTGCTTCTCTCCACAAAACCTCCCAGACTACTGCCCACTCTACCCAAAAGCGTTCCCAGTTTCAATCTGTTCCTGGGGGGTCTGGTAGCATCATGAAGAAAGCCTTGGTCAGACCCTCGAATGTCTCTGTTCTCTTATTCAGGCCTTGTTGACCTGCGTTTAGTGAGGATGGAGGCCTGGCAGCCCACATTTGTATTATCTGCGGGTGGCAGGTGAGAGGTGCAATGGAATTGCCACTCGAGGGGGCAGGGAGAGGTGGGCTTTTGATCAAGGGACACGGAGCACTTGGAATCTTGAATCTGGGAAGGCAGGGGGTTTCCCAGGCATATTCAAGCTCAAGGTGAGGAAGTCCCCCCCCCTCCCTCCAGTTCTGGTGCAGCTGGACTGTCCAGCCATCAAATCCAGTTGACCTCTTGGTCCCCTTGGAGTCATGCAGTGTTACGTTCGCCCCGCCACAGGAGAGAGCTGCAGCATGGCGCCTCCTCCTTTTTCTGTCTCACAGCCCAGTCCCCACCCCCGACCCCTAAGGAGATGGGGAAGTGGCCCGGCCATAATGCCTCCTTTGCCCAGGGGTGACAGCCCAACAACCCAAAGCAAGTCTGTAGCTTTGTCATGAGCTCCCTTTGCTCTGGTTACCTGCACGGGATGCAGCCTGGACTTGGTGCTTCCTATCCCTTCCACAGTCGTCACGGCAACATGGTGCAAGGAACAGATGGGGGCCAGGCAGGCATTGGCAGAAAAGTGGCTGCAACCCCAGATTAAGGTCATTCCATTGTCCATTCAGGCCATCAGGATGGACCTGACTGAGTGCAGGGCCTGGGAGACTTTATGATGCTGTGTCATTTCTTTCACTCTACATTATGTCCTTTTCTCTTCTACAGGTGTTCTTGCCTCTCCACCCAAGGCCCTGACCAAGGGACAAAGGACACTTTCTCCCCACTACCCCCAGGTGAGGCCTGAACCCTCCAGCATTTGGGGGTCAGGCAGCAGGGCACCCAATGCTCTCCCAGCTGGAGCAAGGGAGCCAGGGGCACTTTCAGATGCCTCTTACTCAGCCCGACCTTGGAGGCTTAGTTAAGGGGAAGTTCCTGGCAGGTGCCAGGCCCAACATGTGCTCCTCTCTCTGTAGGGCCCTTCCTTCACCTCTTTAATTTCAGTACCTCCAGCACTTTTGCTTTCCTGTTTTCACCCATGTCTACCTCCCCCATTTCTCAGGGGACATGAGATACCAACCCCTTAGAGCTTGCTTACATCCATTCCTTTATCCATCATTCATTCACATGATCAGTTATTGATTGCCAGTCATATACCAGGCACTCTACTGAGGGCTGATAAGTAACGGTGAATAAGATGAAATCTCTGTTCTTTAATCATTTGCAGTCAACCAGGAAAATATAAGCCAGTGTGAAGGTGAAATTTAAATATCTTATGATCAGTGCTCAGGAGAGCGGTGCACAGAGCACTATGGGACTAGCTCAGACAAAAGGCCCCTAACACAGTTTAGGAGATCAAGAAAGGCCTGGAGGAGGTGGTATTTTTCCGAGTCCTAAAGACAGCAGTGCATCTTTGGCCTCCCAGAAGGAGCCATGTACAGAAGTCCTGGAAGAAGGTATACTCAAAAATACTTGGAAAACAGCTTATGCAAAGACTAAGAAATTAGTGGGAATGGAATGTTAGTTGTTTGCAATTGTCTCTGCATGAGGGACTAGGATGCACTGATGAATGGAGTGCTGGATCCATGGAGAGAAAGAAAACTGGAGAGGAAAGATGGGGTATATTGTGAAGGGATTCATGTGCTGAGCAAAGAGACCGCACTTTATCCTGGGGGTGATGGAGACCTATTGAAGGATTTCATGAGATGTGAAATGAGACTGGATTTTAGAAAGGTCATATGTGTGTGTGCGCGTGCGCACACACACACACATACAACACACTCGCACGCTCACTCACTCACAAGCTGACTTCTGCTTCATAGTCCTCACATGGGCAATCAGCCAACAGGCAAAGGATACATGATCTTGTTCTGGAGGCGATCATACTTGGAAAGCATCACGGTGCAAGCTCCACAGCCCCCTTCTCCACAGCCCAGCTTGGTCCCGCTCAGCCCCACTGAGTGGTCAAGGGTTAAGGAACATGAACTCAGAGAAAAAAAGCTTTGCTGGGCAGCTGGGAAGTACTGGGCAGAGCTTCAAGTGTAGAGCCATCCACTATCACACACAGACCCCTCCACCAGGGAGGCAGCAGATCCACACGGCCTCCTCCTCATCAGAGAGGCTGCACTGACCCCAGGAGGCAGGGATAGGGCCATGCACTTGACTAGGGCTTGAATACTAGAAACTTTTCTTGGTGTCAGGGTCTTCCAGGCATGGCCTGATAGCCCCCCAGGCCTGTGCTCTCCCTAGGCAAGAGATTTGAGCACCTCAAAATCTGAGCATATGGGCAGCTGTCACATCCGCCCATGTGACTGCCATGAAGTCACTCAGACCCAGAGAGAGACATTGATCTGTCCTGGGATTTGCTGAGTCCCAGCTTTTTATCCTGAACCTTTGAGGCTGATGAAATCGAGGCGCCCAAATTAGGGCTGGGCCTGGCCTTTTAAGTATCCAATCCATAAGACATGTGAAGGGAAATTAAAATGAAGATATTTTTGAGGTCAGGGACCAATGTCTTATACATACTTGCAGAAATAAATAATCTGATACTTTGCAGGCTCACTTCTGTGGGTGTGCAAACAATCCTTTGTTGTCCCCAAATATGTCACTGAGATCAGCCATTGGATATTTCTGCCTCTGGGAACAAGAGGGGTCTGTTGACAGAGATCAGGATGAGCATCGTCCTGACAACAGAGCCCTGGAGAGCTTCCAGTACAGGTAGCAAGTGAAGAGCATGGCTCTAAGCTTAGGCTGTGCCAATGTTTGCCCAGAATGCATGAGTGAGAAGGTCCCTCAACATGTGCAGACCTCACTTCCTCCTCTCCCAGAGGCATTGCTGTGGGGACCAGTGAGATAACCCACGGAAATCACCTTGAACTCCACCTGGACATAGTAAGTGTTCATTAAATGTCAGCTCCTGTTATATTTTTGTTATTGTTTTTGTTCCAGGGTCTCAGAATATTTTCCTACCCTGAAAGAACAAACGTTACAAGGGCTCATTACAAAATATGGGGATGTAAAGTACAGCATAGGAAATGCAGTCAATAATATTGCAATAACTATGAATGGTGCCAGATAGGCACTGGGAATATTGGGAAGGGGGGCAGAGGAACACTTTATAAAGTATGTGATTGTCTAACCACTATGCTGTACACCTGAAACCAATCCAAAATAATATTGAATGTCAACTGTAATTTTAAAATAAATAAATAAATAAATAAAATCTTAACAAGGTTTGGGGGGCTCTTACAGGTACCCTCCCCACACTAAATGAAGAGCAGAATCTGAAATCCCTGTCAGGAGCCCCCTCCCCAAGCCTCCCGGCACTGTCATTTCCACAATGGGCAGCACCTCTTCATAGTTCCCCACCTCAGGTTTCCCTTCTCCAACATACACAATGCTTCCTCTGACTTTCTCTCCACCTTCTCTGAGCTGGAAACTTTCCCCAGGAAGCCCATTTAGGTCTCAGGCAGAGATGGGCTGAGGATAGTCTGGCTCCTCTGAGTGGGAATGACCATGAAGCTGGCCAGGGCTAATAAGTGCCTATGGGAGCTGCTTGTTTTTCAGGCCCAGGGTCAAACCTTGGCTTCAGTAGAGTCTTCGCTGGAAGAGATCTTAAGGAGCATCAAGAAAGATCTCCCAGAGAGCCAAGAATGATCTTCCAGAGAACCAAGATGGCAACATAGGTAAACACCTGTACTTGATGCCTCTCACCACCACAACAAAATTACAACTAAAAGACAGAACAACTATCATCCAGAACCACTGGAAAACTGGCTGAGTGGAAGCACTACAACCAGAGAGGTAAAGAAGAAAGTCCATTGAGACCGGTAGGAGGTGTGGAGGGGCGGAATGGGCTGGCACCTGGGTGCACTGATTTTTTAATCAGGAGGGAGGTACAAGCTCCAGCTTGCTCTGAACTCCAGTTCTGGGCAAGACTCTGGTGGACCCAGACACATATGTGAAGAAACTGGAATGTCTGGCATCAGGGTAGGAACATGAGGGCAGCTTTCTTGCAGACAGAAATACTCATAGCAGTCATTGTTCCTGCGCTGGGACCTCTCCAGTGCAGGGCTGACTGGCAGCCATTGCTGTTTGCTCCGCCCTAGAGATTCCCTGAGACCCTACCCCACCCAATTTACAACCCCACCCAAGCTGTGTACAGCAGCTTTTATATATGAATGGCCTGTCCTTTCTCAGCCTAAAACCTAACAGGCAGCTGGGTCAGGGAGCCCCAAAAGAAGACCCAAGGCCAGCAGCAGCAGCCTGCCTTGCTTCACAGCTGGGCCTCATCTGGGCACTTCCAAACCCGATACAAAGAAGAAGAATCTGAAGATCTCTCTGTAGTTCCTGCTGGTTGGTCCCAGGCAGTGGCTGACTTTGTACCTCCTTGGAAATACAAGAACCAGTGTACCCGGTGGTCAGTGTGAGACCATACCAGATTACAACTCTTCATATCCATAAGTGACACATTCAAGGGGCAGACTCAGTGAGCACCAAAGCCCCAGTAAACCAAGTCCGGCACAGCATCTCTTCCACTGTAGACACAGCTGGTCCTCACAGCCAATTGGCCTGGTGGTTAATTCTTCGCAGTGATATCAGCAGCAATCAAGACTTAAGTACAACAAGACTGTGCACACAGCCCACAAAGGGGTGCACCAAGAGTGTCCACCTTAGGTAATTAGGGAGGCTGAGCCACTGGGCCTTATAGGACACCTAGCACACAAAGCCATTCTAACCAACACAGGGAAGCAGCCAAAATGTGGAGACAAAGAAACTTGTCACAAATGAAAGAAATGG
>NW_006293779.1:2111592-2116606 GCF_000327345.1 Myotis davidii | reverse complement strand
CCATCTACACAATGGAATCCTATGCTGCTGTGAAAAGGAAGGAACTTCTTACCATTCGCATGGATGGATCTGGAGAGCATTATGCTAAGTGAAATAAGCCAGTCAATGAAAGAAAATACCACATAATCTCACTCATTTATGGATAATTAAGACCATTATAACCTGATGAACAAATATAGATACAGAGGCAGAGCAACATTGAACAGACTGTCAAACTACAGCAGGAAGGCTGGGGAGGGTTGTAGGGGGAGGGGGAATGGTAAGAGATCAACCAAAGGACTTGTATGCATGCATATGAGCATAATCAATGGACACAAGACACTGGGGGATATGGGAGGCTACGGGAGGGTCAAGGGGAGGGGAAAAAAGGAGAGCTATGTAATACTCTTTGTAATACTTTTAGCAATAAAACAATTTTTAAAAATGCCAAGGGCAAAAGACCAAGAGAGAATCTTAAAATCAGCAAGAAAAAAATAGTTAGTTACCTACAAGGGAGTTACCATAAAACTGTCAGCTGATTTCTCAACAGAAACTATGCAGGCCAGAAGGGAGTAGCAAGAAATATTCGAAGCGATGAATAGCAAGAACCTACAACCAAGATTACTCTACCCATCAAAGCTATCATTTAGAATTGGAGGTCAGATAAAGAGATTCACAGACAAGAAAAAGCTAAAGGAGTTCATCACTACCAAACCAGTATTATATGAAATGCTGAAGGGTTTTCTTTAAAAAGAGGAAGAAGAAGAACAAGGTAAAGATAAAAAATTATGAACAACAAAGTGAAACAAATACATATCTATCAACAAGTGAATCTAAAAATCAAATGAATAAAAAATCTGGTGAACAGAATAAACTGGTGAATGTAACAGAATCAGTGCATGAAAATGGGAGCAGACTGACAATTCTCGGGGTGGGGGGGAAAGGGGGTGTGAGAGGTGCAGGAAGAGATTGGAGAAAAATCTTATACCAATGGACAAGGATAGTGGGGTGGGGGGCGAAGGCCTGGTGTGGGGTGGGAACCGGGTGGAGAGGAGCTATGGGGGGAAAAAGAGGCACATCTGTAATAATCTAAACAACAAAGGTTTTGAAAAAATGATCTTCCTATTCAATAGCTGAGAATTGCAGGCCCAGAACTCAAATGAGTTGCCAGGGTCACATTGCTGCTGAGGGCAGCTAGAATGCAGGTGTCCAGAGCCCCAGTCCAGTGCTCCTTCCTCCACATGCCACAGCCTCCCCAGCAGTCACTAGAAAATGACATGCAACCCAGAGAATGCATCCCAGCGGCCCTCTCCCTCACCCCACTCCAAAGTCAGGATACGCTTTCTTCTCAGGTAGGCCAAAAGGGTTGTTTCTGGATCTGCATTTTTCTCCACCACCTACAAAATAACAGAGAAATATATCATAGGTGTACTTAGCCGTTTTCTTACTGAAAAATTGGTAAAGTTAATGGGGATGTGTTAAATATCTTACGAAAACTAAAGGGTTTTTTCTTGAAAATTCCGTAAGAATGGCCATATTAACTACAAGCCCAACTATGTATGTGCTGACATCTTCAATCCTAAGATTCTACAGTAGGACCCACCACAAGCACTTAGGTGTCGCACCTGCCATGCTGGGCTGACCGAGGCAAAGCTTTCTTTAAATCAAACATTTCACCTCATTTCCAGCTGCCGATCACACCTGTGAATGCCAGGGACAGCTGAGGTGGCAGTATGCAGACCTCTGGGTTTGCCTCCTGGGTGTCCACACTCGGAGAGCAGAGGGCCAATCTGTGGACCTGTGCTCACAGCGGAGTATTGTACGCATTGGGCTATCACAGTCAACAACATTAACACATGTCAGAAAAGGAGAACTCTCCAACCAAAGGGCCACAAATGGAATTCCCAATAAAATGGAGGTTGTCTACAGAGTGAAGTGCTAGTTCCCAAAGCAAATTTTCAGAGGAAATCTATGTAAAACCGTTTCATGCCTCCTCACACATTACCAAGGGTGAAAGGGTTTGGGTGATTTGGGTGGTTAAAGGTAGAGAATTTGTGATGAGGGTTTCTGTAGAGAGCCCTGTGGTATGACTTCCACATCTTCCAAAATTCAGGAGAGAAGTATCTGCTCGCTCCTCATACATCATTAGCGGGCTTTCATAGCACCGCACCACACATGAAGCTAGTGTGTGGCCTTTGCAGTACTGGGGAAGCGGTGGTCTGGCCCATCTAAACAGCCAGAGGTAGGCCCACCAGACAGCTGAAGAAGCAGTGCCAGTGTGGGATTGGGATGCACTCCCAGAGTTCGGGAGAGGAAAGCACATAAAGTGTTGACCATGGACCTAATGGAGGCCATGCATAAGAGAGAGACAAAGAGAGAGAAAGAGAGGGAGAGAGGGCATGCGGAAAGTAGAGAGGGAGAGAGGAGAAGAGAGGGGAGAGAGAGAGAGAGAGAGAGAGAGAGAGAGAGAGAGAGAGAGAAATGTTTAAATCATTCTCCAAAAAAAAAAAACACATAAAAAAAAAAAAACCAACTACAGGTGATGGGACCTCCAACAGAGTCTGTGCGGAGGGGACCTCCCAAACCGGAGGCTGGGAGAGAGCAGCGGCCTGGGACGATCACAGACCCCATGTCAGAGCTCCCACGCATGTGCCCCCTGGTGGGAAGCCACCTTATCCCAACACCAATCAAATGAAAACCTTCTTGCTGCCCTCACCTCTCTCCTGAACTGAGACTGTGTCCAGAAACTCAGAAATGACCATAGGGTTTCTTGTTAACCAAAAGTAGTCAAAGAGGTAACAAAACTGCCAGAATTCAACTCTTGAATCAAGTTTCCCTTTTTCATTACACCCCAAGCTTATTCAAGGTCCTGATTACAAAGTTTACACAGAAACTATGTCTTTCCTCTTGGAGAAGAAATCATAAATGTACAAACTAAAGATCCCCGGCGCCTGTTCTGTAGACGGATGTGAGCGCCTTACCTACTGTCTTCTCCCCAAGTGGGTCCATCCTCCTGCACGCCAGCTCTGCTTCTGTCACATCACATCAGTGCCCTGCTCTGCCCTCGGTGACCTGCAAGGTCTCCCAGGTTCCTTAGGCTGTCTGTCAAGGCCCTTTTCAATATGTCCCCCATCTTCATTTCAGCCTTTCCCCTGCCTACTTTCCCTGCCAAGCTGGTTTTCATACTCCAGTGAAAACACACCATCTACCTTCTAGCTCATAAATCTTCAACCATTTCGTTCCTCTGCCATCTGCGTCTTGACTTATCAGAAGACCCTGGGCACCTCCCTACTAAGGCTTTTCCTATCACCCCAGCCACAAGCCCACCTCCCTGAATTCCAACAGAGAATGGCTGTGCCACTCTCAGGGCCTGGCTGCAGAGTTTGCCCCCAGAAAACCCCATGGAACCCTCTCTCAATAGGACACCAGTGGGAATCCCACAGGAAAAACACTTTGTGGGGAAGGGAGCTTAGGAGACACTGGGTTAGGCAGATTGTTTTAGAAAACCTCAATCACCAAAACAAATAATGGCCAAAATCGGTTTATAATCCATTAAGTAAAGTTAAAACCCATGAGTCTGACCTCATAATTAATAAAGAAAGAAAGAAATGGGAGAAAAGGGAAAGTTTTCTTGGCAGAAGAAAACCAATTAATAAACATGATCGGCCATCTTATCACCTGCCCCGTTACTGATCCAGCTGAGAATGATTAACATTAAAAGATCATAAAACTAGTAGGTAGACGTTTGATAATGGAGATATTTACAGCCTCAAAGTACCTTCTCACAGATCATTTATTAATTATAAAGGAAGCAAGAGTAACCTGACAGCGGAGAAACCTGAGCACCGCCTCACCAAAGGAGCAAAGTTCACACTCAGTAACACGGGTGCTGACAGGATGTCCTCCCGAGAAGGTCGCACTACTTCCCTGCAATTCCCACCCACAGTGCAGACTCTGGGTGGGATTATTAGGAAGCATGTCACAAATTCAAAATGAGGGACATTTTTTAAAAAACTGACTTGTTCTCTTCATAAAAATCACCGTCCCAAAACACAAGGAAAGCTAAGAAGCTGTTCCAGATTAAAGGACACTAAGGAGACGACAATTAACTGCAAGATGCAATCCTGGGCTGGGGTGGGATCGGGGGAGTCATGGAGGACGTCACTGGGAAAATGGAAATAATGTTGCATAAAATCTATAGATTTTAGATCATAGTATTATGTCAGCACTAAACTTCCTGATTTTTAAAATCTGTGCTTCTGTTATAATATCTTTATTTTTAATGTAAGGGGTAAGAGGGTATGATGTCTGAAATTTACCCTCAGATGATTCAGAAATAAAATCTTATGCTTTATATATTTAGTTCTATTATTTGCATACATAAGTAAATATATATTTGTGTACTTATAATACATACACCTATATATCTATGTAGGTACCTAGATATGTATGTAAAAGAGAGAGATAAATAAAATACAAATGTGGCAAAAGGTTAACACGTGGGAAAAGCCTATTTAATATTTCTTTGATTTATTCCTGTAACTTTTCTGCAAACTTAAAGTACAAAGTTTAAAAAATAAATTTCTTTGCCAGAGGATTTTTTAGGACTTTTACTATTCATCTATTCATTCTACTCACATGAATTGGGCACCTACTTTGTGCCAGCGCTGGGCTAAGTGGCTTAAGAATATCTAAGAAGTGTATCTCATGGGGATGGTTTCCTGTGAAATACATTTTGGAATATATCACTTTGCCTAACCATAATCCACCTCTGCAACTAGTTCATAAACTCCTGAATAGCAATGCCTCCAGCCCATGTATATCCACAAGCCCAGGTCTGGGGGGAACTTGCAAAATGTCAATGATGTGAGGGAGGGAGAGAGAGAGGCTCAACTCCCTGATACTGACTTCTTGTGGGGGGATCACTATTGGACTCCTTCAGCTGCACCCTACATGCTAAACCTCCCTAGCTTCCTCCAGATGCCAGTCTCCACTAAACAGAGAGTGATTGCTCCGAAAAGCAAGGATCCTACCC
>NW_006293779.1:2098434-2111527 GCF_000327345.1 Myotis davidii | reverse complement strand
CTTTCCCTTCCACTCTTTCGATCAGAAGAAGACGTGAAACAACAGCCAATAAGGCCCATCATCACCACAGAAGGCCCCCTGGGTACTTGATGGTTGGTATCTTATATAGGGTGTCCCAAAATTCACGCAAGATTTGAATTTTGCGTGAGCATTAACAACAACAACAAAATAAAATAAAAGCCTAATTTTACTTGGTTTATTGAATCAGATTCTAATATCTGTTGCCCTTTGATTTCAATCCCTTCAACTTGATAAGCATTACCAGGTACCAATTATGGCCTAGGAGCAGGGACAATGAAGACCACGGCTTTGTGTATGTGCCAGCAAAGCCATGGAGGCTATTTACTTGATGTGCTATTCAACACATAACCCTATACTGTATACTTTATGAATCAATAAAAAATTTACAATTTTTAATTATAAACCTGTGTTTTCTATCAAAATTACTTCTTGCGTGAATTTTGGGACACCCTATATCTTCCCCAGGACCCCAGCTAGTGAAGGACAGGGAGAGTTGAAGGCTCACATTGAAGAGTGAGTCACCAAGTTCTGGCCTCTTGTTTCATAACTTCTGTGTATAATGTCCTGTAACAAAAGGTCTAGAACATTTGGGACTCGACACGGAAACATGCTTACTCACACCTGCCTTAATTTGTTTGGGGATTCCCTGGCTGAGTCTTTTTTTTACCGTACTGCTTTTACCTCATCACTCCTTGCACTGCCTGTCCTCTTGCCAGCGGTTTCTCAAACATGGATATTCGTCACAAAAACAAGCCCGAGTAGATGGTAGGGTTTGATGTGATAATCCCATCTATAAATTCCGAATTGCTTTCCTCAGGTGAAAATAAAACTCATGAGAAAGCAATTTTTGCCAAGCCGGATTTCCCTGCAAATGCTCCAGTGCATCAGGGCAAACAATTTGTAAAGAAGAACAGAAGCTTGTACTGACGCACAGGCGGGCATGGCCTTGGAAGTCATTACCCGGTAAATCCAGCTGCTCAAGCAATATAAAAATTGCTTAGAACAATTCCACAGAAGACACCTTTCTAGAAAGCCAATTCAACAACTATTTCTTAAATCTCTGCAGTGTAATTGCTGAATGCAACAAAATTGTTGAAAATCTTGGGTGCAAAAGTCTTACTACCACCAACGTGGAAGCTTCGCCCTACCTCTTGGTTTGCTGCCAGATACCAATCCTGGAAAGAACCTGGCATTGGAGAGACAACTTTGAACACAGAAGGGCATGGCTGACCCCACTTCCCAGTGCCTCCCGGTGACACCACTCACACTGAGTCTGCAGCTTTTGGAGCACTGATGTTATGGTAGCTCATGGAATTTTCTTGCTAGTCTCTCAAATACACCCTAACACTTAAGCACTTAAGCACTAGATGTCCTATGAAGCACATTTTAGTTCTTGAAAATTACCATAAAAGTCACCGTTTTTCATCTCAAAACTGCCTATACAACAAAACAAATGAAATTGCCTTTTTTTGAGGGGGGGCGGCCCACTGGGCACATTATTCACTCACATGGTCCCCATGGCTATTTACAATGCGCAACAATCCCTCTTACTGTCCCATTCATTCCCAACTGGGCAACTAAAGCAGATGCAAGCAAGTCAGCAGCAGTGTAGGGAGGGCAAGTGGAAGATGGAGACAATGTAATATGCTTGCACCCCCTCTCTCTGCACCTACATTAGAATTTGCAAAGGTCCTCATCCTTCTGGTGCTGCAAGGACATGGTCCCCATGTCGTAAGTCCCCCTCTGCCCCATCTCACCCTCACCTTCCCTAGGTCTCTGGGCACCCCTGAAGTTAATCCAAATGGTCCATTTTTATCAAAGGGATTTGCATTATTAATATGTAGAACTAAGGGCAGGGGCAAGCATGCCCTTAATGAAAATAAATGTACCTGCCACAAGATGTCAGTATACATACTCCCACAAGTTAGCTGCTATATTTCCATACATGAAATATCAGAAGCAAAGGCTGCATATATCTTATATCCTGATATTAGCAAGAAAACACGTTCCCGTTCCTTCCCTTGGTAAAGAGATCAACCAATGCCTTAGGCCATATTTGATTAAATACACAAATAGAAGTGTGGTGGGTGACCTCCAGTCTCACCTAGAACCCTGTCCTCCCTTCTCAACTTTGTGCCGGTGTGTCTCCTGCTGCGGGGTGGGTGGGGTGGGAGAAGCTCCCAGACACTTCTCTCCTCGCTTCCCTCCCCCTCACTCTTTTGCCCCTTGAGTATCTATCTTGACTCTGGTCTAGCCTGGAGAAGGTCTTCTTTCCCCAAGGTCACCCCAAAGGCAGCCACACCTTTAAAGGAAGAGAGAGAAAGGAAAACACAAAAAGAGAGAGAACAGCCTCTTCCACTGGACACATAGCCCTTTCCAGGGAGCAGGGAAGCCAAAGCAAAGGTCAGCTCCTGCTTACCTTTTTGCCATTCACAAAGAAAACCAACTCGTCCGCTGTCATTGTCAACAGGCGGGTCCCCTGAACTCCAAGTACCTCACTCCCAAGAGGCAAGGGCAGTTATCACTCCTCTGCCACTTGAAAAACACACCTCCCCAAAATAATGAGAGCAAGTAGGCCAATAGGAGGGAAGGAGCGTAGAGCCTCAGGGGGTTGAGAGTTCCTGGCAAAAAGCCATCTGTTTGCATAATGGAGGAAAATGAAAGCAATCATTCACAAGCAAATCACACCCCCAACACCTGTGTCAAAGAGCACAGAGGAAGGCTCGAATCAGCAAGATTATCAGCCTTGGGACTGTGCCACCATGGGTCTTAGGCACTGCCCCGTGGAGCCTGCTTCATCCTTCCACTGGCTGACGACAGGGAAGGGGGAAGGGCCATTGTCAGAGTCAGGGCAGTAGGGCTGACTCACATCCTCCTTGTCTGCACTTGATGGTTCACCATATATAGTTACAGCAACACAGACTCAGCACTTACATGCAGGGCTCATCCTTATGGGGGAACATGGAGGTCACAGATGTGGTGCCCAGTGATCCAGATGCAAAACCTGGCATTGGACCTCAGCCAGTTACTTATCTCCTTCAGAATTCTGTGCTCACCCTCTAAATGGGCACACCAATGACACCAAAAGCAGAAGGCTGAGGGACATATGATATATTTTGGAAGCACTTTGTCAATTTGCAAAGAACTAAAATATTGATTACTACTGCTGATGTATACTCAACAACACAACAAAAATAATGCTAACAATAAATCATTTTTGAGGCTTTTATTTATGTCTCTCAGGAATATGCCCTTAATACATCATCAGAGTAACTCATAAAAATATTTCGTAATACCAAATAAATTAAAATGCGCACACTACCTAGTCATAGGCCAAGTTAGCTCAGAGCTGAAAACCTGCCCTCGTCCAGTATTCATTAACTCCTAACGCAAACACACATGCGCATTGCCCACCCGGGCAGCACCAATGAGCTCTCTGCAGTCTGGCACCCAAATGCCCCTCCCAGTCCACACACACACACACACACACACACACACACACACACACCCATCAGCTTTCCCTCTGGTCTCCTTTCACCCTAAAAGGACCCGCACAGATACTCAATCAGCCCTTGAAAACAGGTAACTTTCCCCACACTCCTGGCAGGCTACATAGAGTGGGGTGGAGAGACAGGAGTATTAAGCAGAAGTGCCTGGCACCGCAGCAGATTAGAGAAACTGAAGACTACAGGACAACCATGTTATCCACACAGGGGTCTCTCCCAACCACAGCCTTCATATAAGCAGAAGATGAAATTCCATTTGTAGGGTGGCCCATCATCCCAGTTTGCCTCCGCCTATCCTGGGTTTAGCACTGAATCCCTTCAGTCCAGGGCAAACTGTGTTGGTTGGTCACCAGAAAACAATGATTTTTAACGGGGGTGGGTGAGGATTCCCAACCTCAGAAGCCATTCAGCGATGTCTGGGGTTGAGTTTTATTGTTATGACCAGGAAGAGTTGCTACTGGTATCTAGTAGATAGAGGCCAAGGATGCTACAAGACACTCTATAATGCACAGGACAGCCCCAGCAACAAACAACTATCTGGTCTTACATGTCAATAGAGCCAAGATTGAGAAACCCTGCCCTAAAAGAAAGAAGGAAAGAGGGGCTGAGCCTGGGGTGGTGCTTGGTAATGGGGGACTTCTCCCTGACCTTTCACCTCTGTGATGGAGGGGCTTTTCCCCTATTCACTGATCCACCCCAGCTATCGAAGCCCTTGACTTCCTAGCCAGTCTCTAGCCAAAGTCCCAAGAAACTCTCAAGGTAAAGAGGGAAGGCTGAGGCAGGAAGGACCTTAGGTTTGATGTAGATAGACTGGCTTGAATATTAGCTCCGCCACTTCTGTGTGACCTTTGGCAAAAATCACTCTCTTGGCCTCAGTAGACTTATCTATGGAATGGGGGCAACTATACCTACTTGGTAAGAATCCACTGTGGTGAGAATTAAGTGGGACTTAGGTTAAGAGTGTGACCCACAGTAAATGCTCAGTACATACGTAGTGATTTACCTGTCCCCCGTCTGCCAGTCTTCAGCCTCCCAGAGGTGAAGTTCCTCTCTGTCACTGTGGAGCACTGACAAAAATGAGAGCAAAATACATTTTCAAGAAGGGCTCGTGCTGTCACTCATATTTTATTTCTATAATAATTATAATAACTAATTCATTTCTGTAATACTGAGATTTGACCAAAAAAACTTTAAATTAGTATTACTTTTTATTCAGGAAAATATTTGTGACCATTTCTTTCTCTGTGGTTTTTCTAGATGTTATAAATTAGGGGAAAACAGTCTAAAATAATTTTTTTGTTATTTTTCAAAGATGATGACTGTTAGGTCGGAGAGAGCCCAGGATCGGATACATGCAGACATGTGACGAGATAATGGACTCCCCCTGGCATGTCTAACAGATCAGCGTGCCAGACACAGATACAGGCTTCTCCCTGAATCCACAATGACCCTCACACAGATACTGACTCATTCCTGAATACCTGGTTGACCCCTGCAGCTGAAACTTCCTCAACTGAATACCTCAGCTCATGTCCCTGCCCCTCACCCAACTGCAGTATAAAAAAAGCGCCCCCCTCCCTGTTGGTGTGAATCCACGTGCCCTGTCCTTGGGGTACGTGGGTCTCCCGGGGACGCAGAAATAAACCTTTTCCTTTCCTTTCTTTTCTGATTCACTGGACTCTCTATTTCTTGCGCCACCTCCTGAGCCACCTAACCTAACAATGACCACCTATGTATGCTTTCAATGTTGAATGAATTCCCAAATTTGGGTTGAATGAATGGGATTTCGTGGTCTGGGAATGGGCCAACTATAACTTACATTACATTAACTTACCGCACTTTTCAAAAGAACATCTTGCTTTATAATTTGCACGGCGTTGGTAGACGAGGTCCCAAAGTCCATGGAGAAGTCAGGTAAGCCCTGAGGCCCCCTGGATACAAACAAGTCTTCCTCTTGGAACAACACTTCCAGGAAATCACAAGAGATAAGAAGAGTAAAAACGCTGCCAAGAGCCAACTCCTAACTCCTAGAATAGTGAGCTCTTTGGGCCAAGCATGGCCAGGAAGGAGTGATTCAGGAAAGCGCTCGAAGGTTCTCTGAATGCCTGGCCAGGCCTAGTGCTCCGGCAGCTGCTGCCCTGGCAGGTCCCACTTCCCGCGGGTCTCAGGGCCAGCCCTGCCTGTGCCTGCCTCTGCAGCAGCACCTCTGGGCTGCCCACTCCCTCTCTCTGCACCCAGATGTGCGCCTCTGCCTGTACCCCCAGGTGTCCCCTGTTCACCTTCTTCACTTACAACAAACTTTACTCGAGCCCGGCTGGCCTGGCTCAGTGGTTGAGCATCGACCTATGTACCAGAAGGTCACGGTTTGATTCCTGGTCAGGGCACATGCCAGGGTTGTGGGCTCGATCCCCAGTGTGGGGCGTGCAGAAGGCAGCTGATCAATGATTCTCTCTCATTGATATTTCTATCTCTCTCTCCCTCTTCCTTCCTTTCTGAAATCAATAAAAATATATATTTAGTTAAAAAAATTTACTTGAGAAAAAGAAAAATCACATCCCATTCAGGGTACATGCCCAGGGTTGCAAGCTTGATCCCCAGTAGGGGGCATGCAGGAGGCAGATGATCAATGATTCTTATCATTGATGTTTCTATCTCTCCTTTTCCCTTCTCTGAAATCAATAAAAAAAATATTTTTTAAAAAATCAAATTTCAAAAATTCTTATGAGTTGAGCCCACAATACAAGGAACAAATGGATTTCAGAAATGTCTACGCCTCTGCCTTTTACCAAATGTGAAATTTTCTTCATCATTCTGTATCTCAACACCACTGAACTTCCCTCACCAGCAACTTTCCTTTTATCATTGATATGAGGTAACCAACCGGTATTCCTCAACATAAAGGTCCCCATTATTACCAGGGAGGAAATCAGCCCCTGGTTTTCTACATGCATCTGGGCAGTGGGTTCCTTTAGAATCAAGAAGGGGTTACTCAGAAGTGGACACAGAGTCAAAACTAAAAGGATGTGAACTTCAGCCTGAGTTCGTGCCACAGACATATAAAAGCTACAGGAGCCAAACCGGTTTGGCTCAGTGGATAGAGCGTCGGCCTGCAGACTGAAAGGTCCCAGGTTCGATTCCGGTCAAGGGCATGTACCTTGGTTGGGGGCACATCCCCAGTAGGAGGTGTGCAGGAGGCAGCTGGTCGATGTTTCTAACTCTCTATCCCTTCCCCTTTCTCTCTGTAAAAAAATCAATAAAATATATTTTTAAAAATAAAATAAATAAATAAATAAATAAATAAGCTAGAGGAGCAGAAAAGACCCAGAAGCAAATCAACCCCACGTTACCAGTCTTCATTTGTTGTGTTTTTTGATAATGTCTTTGACATTCAATAAGCTCTGGAACTCCAAGGTCATTTGTGGTGATGACCACGTGGGTTTGTCTGCACACAAAGTAAGCTCGCTCTTTCCCATCTGAGCTGCTCTAGCACAACTGAGGAAGAAGAGCCTTGACTTCTTCACTCAGAGGTCAACTCACATATGCTCTGTAGACAATATGTCCCAATGAGTAACCCCTGAGAAAATTCTTTTCACAACTGTTTGCAAGCCCTATCCTCCTCCTCTGACTTTTTTCTTATTAATCATCTGAAATATTATACCAGTGATGGCGAACCTTTTGAGCTCGGCATGTCAGCATTTTGGAAAACCCTAACTTAACTCTGGTGCTGTGTCACATATAGAAATTTTTTGATATTTGCAACCATAGTAAAACAAAAACTTATATTGTTGATATTTATTTTATATATTTAAATGTCATTTAACAAAGAAAAATCAACCAAAAAATGAGTTAACGTATCACCTCTGACACGCATGTCATAGGTTCACCGTCACTGTACTATACCATGACCTCAGTTACGTATTTATGGTCTCTCCCCCTGCACCCATGAGGATGTAAGTGTGCAAGCTGTCTCTGCGTGCCCTACAAATATCCATCCCCTTCTTCTCTATTGAAGCGTTTCTGCTGGGAAGTCACTGCCCAGCCAGGAATGACATTTCTCAGCCCTTCTACGTGTAGAAAGCCGTATAATTGAGTTCTGATGAATGTAATATGAGAAAGTGCTGTTCACAATGTCACAGCTCCCATTCTCTCTCTCCCACAGTCGGATGGCTAATGTCAATGTCCAAGCGGACCTTGGAAGCCACACAATGAAGACAGCAGAGCTTCCAGTCAGCCAAAGTCCTTAAATAAACACAGTGATCTGAGCACTTCCCTCCCCCAGTCTTGTCATGTATTGGATTTTATAGGAGCAAGAAATAAGCTTGCATTGTGTTTTCTCACCGAGATTTCTGGATTTGCCTGTTTCAGTGTCTAGTGTTATAGTCACTAATACATTAAGTTCCCCAAGGGCAGAGATGTTTATCTGTTTTCTTCAGTGCAAAACACAGTGTAGATATGGTAGACAGAATACTTATTCAAGAAGTATTTATTAAAGAATGAATGAATGAACGAATGAATGACAGCAGTGACAGAACCTGGTTTTGGTTAAAGGCAGTGGGGAGCATGGCTCAGGTGTATGGCTTGACCCACATGCAAAGCTGCATTGAGGATCCTGGGCTCCTAAGCAGAAGACAACTTTGGTCTCATCCCTAAGTCCTTGGCCTTAAGTGTCTCCATCTCCACACCCTGCATGAAGGATGAGCTTCAGAGCAACTTCTACACTAGGTAATAGTCACACATCCTTCAGTCACCAACCTTATGAGACTAAGTATGTCTCGGGCACTGTGCTGAGCACTGATTAACTATAGGGTGGGTCAGAGAGGCTTAAAGAGCACCCTCATTATGCCTTAGAGATAATCCATGATTCCTGAGCCAACACTGTGGAATCTGACCCAGGTCATCACCTTCCCTCCTAAATATCACCGCTCCCCTGAGGAAAGATGCAGATGCCAGGCTTATCTAGTGATATCTTTAAAACAGTTATCATATGAAAACTCGAGAGCTTCTTTCACACCTCCCATTGCTGCCTCCATAGTTTTATGACAGTGGCCTCTACAAACTCAATTCAGAATGCAGAAGTTTAAGGAAGACCGCCTGCTGTTCCTGTTCTAATTCTGTGCTTGTACGAGAACACTCTGCACAGGAACTTGGTGTTAATAATACTGTTATTTGCTTTATTTTTCTTTGAAAAAGGAAGAAACCCCTTATCTCCCGGGGGTGGGGGGTCGGGGGATGTCCATTAAACCACTGTCCACAATCTGAGGCATTCAGCCCCAAAAGGAATATAGTCCCCAAAGCAACCAGGGACAGAGAGCAAGCTGGGCACCTCAAACCTGTTCTCTAGCGTCTGTTCAGTTTTCCCAACACTCAAGGAGAGGAGAGGAAAATGGAGTAACCTTCTGCATAGAGTCTCCCTGCTGTGTAAACCCTTCGCTGGTGGACTTGTCCAGCCTGGCCACTGCTGTCCTTCATTAAAGGGACCTTCCCTTCAATCCTTGGTTGCACTTTTGGAAGAGGTGTACCCCTCTCTCCAAAACCTTGAAGGCCAGTTGATCTGTGGCACGTGTGGATGAATATTTGAGATTTTAGCTACTCATGAGTAACCTCAAAGTTTCATGATATGATGTTTGCTATTTTTCTCAAGCACGAATTTTAGTCTCATGAGCCACAGTGCTGCACCCATGTCACAGCACGCTGAGCAATTCTCATTGAGCGACTTAAGGTGATTACACTGTTAGCTTTATTTGAGTGCCTTTTGTGATGACTGGGTACATTTAGACAATCACATTTTCTTACTGATCTAGCAAGTAATTTTGAGCTCTCTTAAGAGAGTATATAGTTCTATAAATGCTGCAATGAGAGGCCTCCACTCCTGAGGCTAGTCTATGGGTCAAGGTTAAATCACCTCCATAGTGGAGACATTTGGAAAAGGACCTAGATTTATAAAGCTGCTAATATGTGCCAATTTCCTAGCCTGGGCATTCTATATGGATCTCCTTCCTTTCCATAATATCCCTATGAGATAGGAAACATTTATTGTTTTATAGATGTGGAAGCAGGCGGGCTCTGAGAGGTTAAGTAACTCACACATCTGAGAAGGGGGAATCGATATTTGAACCCAAGTCCCTCTGATTCTAGAATCTTCTGGCAGCAATCTTCTGGCAAGTGTGGTGCTCCTACACCACAGGGTTACTTCAGCCCAGTAACCCTGAAAGAGATAGGCTTTCCCTAGCTAGATACCCCTCCCACACCCCAAATGGGCAGAGGAGACCTCTTTATTGGCAAAGGTTTCACTTAATGCTGAAGAGGTATCAGCAGTAAGGAACTCTGGCCTTGAGAGAAACAGAGGAAGGAGAGTAGAGAGCGAAACAGAGAGGAGGCTGGTGTGCAGCCTGGCAGAAGCTGGTGTGGGGGCCTCCAGCTTGTCTTCTGAAAAATACATCAGCAATGATTTATGTCTCTGTTTTCACTCTGTAAAGTGCTTTGAGGACAGAGATCATCCAGTGAGCAGAAATGGGGTGTCTGACTACAAGAATCTTGGGAAATACTATGATCTCCAATGAAATACAGAGTGTAAAACGTTAGAGGGAGAGAGAAGAACCAGACAGTGGGAAGTCAATACAATCCTAGCTGTCACCCATCAGACAATTTGGAAATTTGGGGATCTAGGAAAAGGCCCAAGTCCCAGCCTCACTCTACCAGGAAAAGCAAATGAAATGGAAGTTGTGACTCCTGCCACCTCTCCAACCCCACCACACCCCACTCACAGATGTGCAGAGAAGAGGCAAGGCAAGATTTATTCTTACAGGCTGCTCAGCACTTGAACTTGGACCTTTTTCTCTCAGGTAAATCAGGAGGCTTCAGGACAACAGTTCCGCTTGGTAGCTCCCTGGAACACTGAGGGACCATGAACCTGAATGGGGAGGGCATTGAAGTTGCATAATGACCCCTGTGGACCTGAGCAGAGATACGGATAGACTTAGACAGAAGCAAGCAAGAATGGAGGCAGAACACCCAAATGAGGGAATAGTCGGAGTGGATCCTAAGGATAATGAACATAGACTGGTAAACACAGTTACCTCGGGGACCATGCCATGGCCTCTTAGTGAAGTCCCCACTCACTATCATTCTTGGCTGTCTTCTAGCTCTGGGTCAGTAGCCAGACCAGAAGTGTGAACAGTCCTCAGTGACCTGGCAACTATAATGTTTTAGTCTTGATCACTATCAGTGTTTCCACTGTATTAAATGTCCTCTATTCATCCTCTCTATCTTATTATCACCATTATTCCGAGAATCTCATATGGAAGTAGGAACAAGGGTACCAAGAATTGGGTAAATGAATCACACAGCCCCAAAAACCATGTCTGGGTGCCAATGAAGTAGCAGCTAGAAGCTCCTGGCAAAGGCATGAAGTACCTTGCCTGCAGCTACATGGAAGTGCTTTAATGGTCAGTCTGTGAGCAGAGCTTGTGAATTTGTTTTTAAGAGAGAGAGAGAGAGAGAGAGAGAGAGAGAGAGAGAAACAACTTCTTCCTAGGCAAACTCCCACCAGCTCTGCTTTTGTTAAGCGCTGGCCTGGTCTAGAGAATTTTGGCAACAAAACATTAGGTTGAGATGAAGCCATGCAAAGAGTTCCAGTCTAGGAGATAAGAGACTCAGGTGACAGCCAAGGGTCAGCTCCTCCTCTAACCCTTTCAGTAAGACCCCTTCCCATCTGTAAAACACCACGGACCCCTCCAGATCTGACATCCTCTGGTACTCTGGTGTGGAAAAATACTTGGAATTTTTTTCCATCCTTTCCAAAGGCAAAGCCTACCCCAAGTGTGTGACGGCCCTTTTATTCATATTCTCTGAGCCTCACCCATCTCTGAACAGGCTGTACCTTGTCACAGGACAGGCCCACTTCCAATCCATCATCAGCATCGCTGGAGTGTTAAGAAAAAGAAAACAATATCAGGTGACGGAAGTGCTCTCGTTGATTTTATGCTTCTCATTTTCATGTATGTGCTTAGACCAGTAATTTCTAATATAAGCACCCTGAGTAAACTTCTCCTTAGTAAGCCTCCGAAATGTTCATAATGTCTAGCGGCATTACAAAATACATTGTCTGCCTGAGACTCCTGTCTACCCTGCGCATAGAGTGGACTCACTTAAAAGATCCACTGGGGAGTGGGCAAGACGGGAAGTCTTCCTCCTGGCAAGTGTGGTGCTCCTACAAAGTCAGCCCAGTAACCCTGAAAGTGAGGCCCACCACGGATAAGAGATGGCTAATCACAGCCCCACCTTGAGGCCCGCACAAGAGGTGGCCCTGCCCTGGGCCAGCCCTTTATAGGTTATGGAATAAGCTCATTGCCAGTCATGGGACTAGATAAGGAGCCAGGCACACCCCCCCCTGCCCCCCCCAGGCTCCTTTGTTTTAGATCCTGGTTGATTTCAATAACTGACCATTTGAACTACTTGGCTTGTTGTTTTTTTCTCTCCCCATGCTTTCAATTTTGGCTCTTATGTTTTAAATTCACTAATAAAGAATGAGCCTGCAAAACACTAGACCTCCCCATCTTCAACCAAAATAAAAGCAGAACCCCGGGCTCACGGGTTCGTGCCCCTCCCCGCACCCCAACCCTGCGACCTCATTGTGTGGGCCCAGGTGTGTCATGTAATATCTAGGTCCTGTAAGTAATAGCCTTTTTTTAAAGTTTTCTCATGGTTTTTGCTGAGGGATATTTTGCAATCACAATAAAAACCACGCGAGGGCGGGGCGGGGGTGGGGGGCAGGTGCCATTAGAGAAATGGCAGCGCAAGGGTGCAACTTTTCTTCTCCCACGGAAATTTCAACAAGTTAACCATGTATAATTCAACAAAGAAATCACAGCATAAACAGGGATAATTTGTGACAACAAAAACATACAAGGGGAAGAGGGAGAGGTCTCAACTGGCAAAGAAAGATGAAGATCAGCTGCACTCAAAAGAGCAAAAGGTACAATAATATGCAACTTCATTCTTTATAAACCTAATGGTAACCACATACAAAAATCCCCAAACCAGGACACATAGCTTAAAAAAAAGAGGAAAGATATGCGGAATTCCCCCAAACAAAAATTACATACAGAAACATAAAGGAAAAGAACCAATGGAGGCACAGAGCTACCAGAAAACAACAGATAAAATGGCTATAGGAAAGTCTTATACATCAATAATTACCCTAAATGTAAATGGTCTGAATTTACCAATAAAGAGGCACAGAATAGCAGAATGGATCAAAAAATAAAACCCAACTATATGCTGCCTACAAGAGACACATCTAAGATACAAAGACAAAGGTAGATTCAAAGTAAAAGGGTGGAAAATGATTTTCTATGCAAATAAAATCCACAAAAAAAGCAGGTATAGACATACATATATCTGACAAAATAGATTTCAAGATAACAAGAGACAAAGATGGACATCAAGAAACATAACACTTACACAAAAATAAACTCAAAATGGATAAGGACTTAAATATACGACAGGAAACCATAAAAATACTAGAAGAATCCAAAGGCAACAAAATCTCAGACATATGCCAAAGC
>NW_006293779.1:2091935-2097703 GCF_000327345.1 Myotis davidii | reverse complement strand
CTGATGATTAGTGACTTTGAGAATGTTTTCATATATCTTTGGGCCTTCTGTATGTCCTCTTTTGAAAAGTGTCTATTTAGGTCCCTTACCCATTTTTTAATTGGATTGTTTATTTTCCTTTTGTTAAGCTGTATGCATGCATATAAACATAACCAATGGACATAAGACACTGGGGGGTAGGGGAGGCCAGGGGATTATGAAGGGCAGGGAGAAAAAAAGAAGACATATGTAATACTCTTTGTAATACTTTAAGCAATAAAACAAAGAAAAGAAAAAGAAACATAACACTGCCCAGCCAGCATGGTGCTCAGTGTTTGAGCTTAGACCTATGAACCATGAGGTCACTGTTCGATTCAGCTTAGGGCTCTATCCCCAGTGGGGGGTGTGCAGGAGGCAGCCAATCAATGGTTCTCTCTCATCATTGATGTTTCTATCTCTCTCTCCCTCTCCCTTCCTCTCTGAAATCAATAAAAATATATTTTTTAAAAGAAAACATAACACTTTTTAATATATATGCACCCAACCAGGGAGCATCAAAATATATAAAACAACTATCCACAGAACTAAAAGGAGAAACAGATAAAAACACAATCATAGTTTGAAGCCTTAATATTTCATTGATAGCTGTAGACAGATCAACCAAACAGAAAATCAATAAAGAAATATTGGCCTTAAATGAAACACTAGACCAAATGGACATAATTGACATGTACAGAACATTTTATCCCAGAACATCAGATGATACATTCTTCTCCAGCACACATGGAAAATTCTCAAGGATAGACTATATGTTGGGTCACAAAACTAGCATCAACAAATTCAAGATGACTGAAATTATACCAAGCATATTCTCTGACTACAATGCCTTGAAATTAGAAATCAACTACAAAAGGGAAGTAAAGAACCCAACAAATAAGTGGAAATTAAACAGCATACCTCTAAAAAATGACTGGGTCAAAGAAGAAATAAAAGATGAGATCAAAAGATAGAGAGAGACAAGTGTATATCATTACAAGCCTATCTCAAGAAACAAGAGCAATCCCAAGTAAACAACCTAACATCCCATCTTAAAAGAACTAGAAAACGAAAAACAAAAGCAGAAGTCAGCAGAAGAAAGGAATTAATAAAAATTAGAGCAAAATTAAATGAAATAAAGAACAAAAAGACTATACAAAAAATTTAGTAAAACAAAGAGCTGGTTCTTTGAAAAGATTAATAAAATTGACAAACCCTGGCTATACTCACTTAGGAAAAAAGGAGAAAGGCCCATGTAAACAAAATCAGAAATGAGAGAGGAAAGTCACCACAGACATCACAGATATACAAAGGACCATGCTAGAATATTATGAAAGACTATACGCCACCAAATTTGACTCTGGGAGGTGGGCACATGGTGCAATATACAGATCTTGTAACATAGAAACCCACACCTGAAACCTATATGTTCATATTGACCAATGTCAATCAATTTAATAAATAAAAACCACAGGCAGGGCTAGTCCAACCACAAGATTGGTTACTGATGGACTGAGACCCAGACACAATATATTTCCAGGAAAATTCATTGCTCCCCGTCTATGTCCATTGTATTTTATGCCTACCTCTATTATGGCATATAACACAGAGACCAGATCTTACTTATTTTTGTACACCCAGAAACACACACTAGATAAATATTTGCTCAATGACATCTGCTTAGCTGTAGAGCACTGAAGGAAAGGTACCAACAGGATTTGCCTAAGTCTGCTTCCCTCCCAGCCAGAAGTGAGAGTCAACTTACTCTCGTGCTTATTCTTATCATTTCTCTTCTTCTTTCTTCCTCTTTACCATCATTGTCATGGTGCACTATGCTTTGTACAATATTATGATTCATTTGTATGTATCAATTCATAATATCCTCATAAATATATGATACCATAAGCCCCGTCTTAACCTGAAAAAATAAGTTCTGAGAATGAGTGAGGAGCAGAGTTTGAACTTGAACCCCAGGTTTTCATTCCGGAGTCAATGCTCCTTCACTCTACTGGATCCCCAAGATTTTTTCTTAAGCGCACGCATTGTCTCAGAGCTGGGAAGATTGCATAGGCTCTGGAAACTCAGCAGGTCAGAGATCTAATCAACACTGGGTGACAAATAAGGAAGCAGGGAGGAAACCTTCAACATTTATAAAACAAGACAGCCAAAACCAACAATGAAAACCCAGGGGTCAAGAAGTGAGTTCACTTGAATAAACCCCAGTTACCAGAATGCTGGTTAAAGTAGAACTTTCCAGAAAACAGAAGATCTTATGGGAGTTTCTCATGGTTTGGAACTCAGTCATGAGCCATGATTGCAGGGTGCTCTCATGAAGAACACTTCAGAAGGGAGTTGAAAAGAATGTTTACTAAGGAGCCGGAATCGGTCCATAAATGGGCAAGTGAAGACTATAAGGAAGAGAAAAAGGGACAGGCAAAAAACCAGTCTGGGCAGAGGATGAGGAAGAAAGCCAAGAAATAGCTCAAAGAAAACCAACCCCAGGCAGAGGGAGGGTGAGCCAGGCACATCTGCTCACCTCTGTGGCCACATAGTTTCTATGGCATGATGTCAACTTAACTACACTGCGTCAGGTGAGTCAGGTCTGACAAGGAGGGGGTCAGACCATGGGGTTGTCTGTACCTCCTCGATGAAAAGTCCTGAAGAGCTAAGATAATCTCTTCTCACCTCCCTTCTGGTAAGTAGCAGCTGGGCTGCCAGAGCAGCTGTCCTTTCCCTCTAGAAGGTCCTACAGGTTCCCCTCAAAAAGCCAAAGTCCCCACACTCAAGTTCCTCTCCGCTTAGACCTAGGGTAGGCAGCTGTTGTTCACTTTTACAGTGTGTGGGAAGCAGCATGGTGTTGTACTGGCCTTTGTAGAGTGAGATAAGAAATAAATTAGCACCCGCGCCTGTTAGTAAAGAACAGTTGTCCAGAATAAGGATATGGTATGAGAAGCTGACATCAATTCCAAGAAGCAGTAATTGGCATGTCCTGATTAAAGAGCCCAAATATACTCCCATTTTCACACGCCTAGCACCTGCCTACTGCCTCAGTAAGGGCCCAGAAATCCAGCCCTTTTTTACCAGCGTGCACCAAAAAAAGGGAAATGTGGGAGAAGAGGGAAGGAAGATGCTGTTTCTCTATAAAACTTAACATAACTCAGTCATGTCATTCAAATTCCCACCAACAACTGTCTAAGGGCCCAAATGACTGTAGGCCCTAAATTGCCTGACAGGGCTACCACCTAACAATTAGTCACATTCAAGAGCTGGTAGATCAGCTTTGAGACAAACGTGGCAGGAACAACGGGTGGTGGCACTGCCCAAGATGTGGGTGCCGTGGCTGCCCCAGAATTTTCCACTAATTATGGTGTGCTCTCTTACTTCTGGAAAGTCACCTGGGGAGAGGGATCCTGCAGCTGGCCATCTGTCTGGAACAGCGGTCACCAACCCGTGGTCCGCGGACCACTGGTGGTCCCTGGAGTCTGAAAGGTTGGCAACCGCTGGTCTGGAACATTCACTGCACTCAGATGGACACTAGGTGGTGCCTTGGATGTCTGAAGCATCCCTGGGAGGACTGCCCCAGGCCAGTGGCTCCCACTGGGAGCTCTAGGAATCCTGGCCTAGCACAGCTGTACTCGAGTAACTGACAGGAGTCGGGAAAGAAGGTTTGACCATTTTGGTTCTCAAAGTTTGCCCCTCTGGGCTCTTTCATCTTATTTCTAAGAACTAGCTTTTGTTACAAAGGTACTGTTTCCGGAAATTGAAAAATGTCCTTTAATGTCAGGCCAGAAAGAACTTCCAAGGAAGGTCATAGGGATGAGTTTTAGAGAAGGAAATTAATAGTGTTATGTGCAATGTTGCTGAGGGGGCGGGGGGTGTGGGGGAGAAGGAGGAGAAAAGAGGAGGATGAGGACAAAGAAAAGGAGAGGGAAGGGGAGATTTCAAATATTTGTGCTCAAAGTCCAGGTTTTCCACTCAACAACTCTGTACCCATGAACAAGATCCTATGATCTCTGCCCAGCTGGCATGGCTCAGTGGTTGAACATCAACTTATGAACCTGCAGGTCTTGGTTCAATTCCAGGTTAGGGCACATGCCCTGGTAGCGGGATAGATCCCTAGTGGGGGTGGGGGTGGGTGGCATGCAGGAGGCAGCTAATCAATGATTCTCTCTTATCATTGATGTTTCTATTTCTCTCTCTTTTCCTCTCTGAAATCAATAAAAATAGGGAAGGAAGATGCTGTTTCTTTAAATGGGGGACGGGGGGGAAGATCCTTATGATCTCTGACCCGATGTCCCCATCTGTCTAATAAAGATATAATTTTCCTTACCTGGTGGTTGCAAGGACATGATGTTTGTTAACTGCTAGAAATTGAACAGGTATACAGGGAATGTTTCTTGTAGCAGAGGTTGAAGCTTGGTGCTCTTCTATATTGTATTTTAGCCACTCTCTCAAGAACCTCCTCACCATGTGCATCTGTCAGTAAGCCAATGATACCAATTAGGCGCTTTATAGGGGAAAGATTCTGAATTCCAGCAGGCAGGGAGGGAGCAGGGACTTCTCCTGGGAGTTTGCCTGAGCCATACAGCTGCAGTAAGTACACAACATTCCTTCACTTCGCTGGTGGAGAGCCAAGGAGACAGGGGACTGAGTGATCTCTTATATCTGGTACTTCAGGACCCTTACAGGTCAGCTCCTACCCAAGAAAATGCTGAGTAGCCCAAAGTCAGCAGTAACAATGTGGATGAGAGTGTCGAGGCCCATCTTTATTAGGTGAAAAGGGCCTTCTGCCAATCAATATCATTCTCTCTCTCTTGACCAAGTCATAAATATCTAATCTTCTCTACATTTTCTTCCTGATTTGTTACTGCTCCACTGCATTCGGACCCAGAGGCATGGCTTCTGAGGCCTAGAGAGATGTGACCAATCTAAACCCACCTAGAAGTGACCCATGTGACTTGTGCTCACATTTTGTTGGCCGAACCAATCACATTGGCCACATCCAACTTCAAGGAAGTGAGTTTGTTAGTCAGATTAGGTTGGGTTACACTGTGACAATGGTTTATTCCTCACTCATGTGACATGCTTCTAAGGACCTGGGTCCAGGCTGAAGGAGCAGCCCCTACATGGGGCATTGTCATTCTCGTGATAAATGGGAGTGAGAGTTTGCGGATTAATGCAATGGCTCTAATGTTTCTGCTCAGAAGTGGTACACCTCACGTCCACTCTTAAGCCAAAGTGAGTCACCTGGCCTACATATGACATCAGAGAAATAGAATTCTCCTACAGGAGGAGGTAGCCCAGGTCACATGGGCATGCCTGATGACAAAGGATCGGGAGGTACAATGATCTTATCACATGGAGGGGTGGCAGACATTGGAAACAATAATCCAACACAGTAGGAAAATGGGATATTAGTGAGTATTGGTAATGTTTAACATTAGTAGTCTTGTAAACATAAATTCAGAGGACTATAAAATAGAATTTTGTAGGAGGAGATGATAGATCCTGCCTGTGGGATTAGGGAATTTGGGACAATTACACAGAATAATAATTAATTGATGTCAATCAGGGTTCGGAGAATCTATTTTCACCTACAATATACTCAACAATAAATTCATTCAACCAATATTTATTATTGGGCCAGGAACTGTAATCACTGTTATACAGTGGCAAACAAAATAGGCCTGGTCTGTACCCTCATGGAGATTAAATTTCTTTAGAGAAAACTGACATTAAATCAATACACACAC
>NW_006293779.1:2083946-2091555 GCF_000327345.1 Myotis davidii | reverse complement strand
GATGGCAAACCTATGACACACGTGTCGGAGATGACAGGCGAACTCATTTTTTTGGTTGATTTTTCTTTGTTAAATGGCATTTAAATATATAAAAGAAATATCAAAAATATAAATCTTTGTTTTACTATGATTGCAAATATCAAAAAATTTCTATATGTGACACGGCACCGGAGTTAAGTTAGAGTTTTTCAAAATGCTGACACGCCGAGCTCAAAAGGTTCACCATCACTGGCCTATACTCTTTTATTCAATCATTCTAACAGCTATATGAAGAGTAGATTGAAGTAGGACAAGTGTTGAAACAGAAAGACCAATTTGGAGGTTAGGCAGGAGTCAGATTAAGAGATGATGGTGGCTTGGTTAGATCTGTGGAGATGGATAGGAACATGTCTGCAATAATTTCAAGACATATTTTAGAGATAGAATCCGTAGCAATTTGTGATGAATTAGACTATATTTTTTTTTGTTTTTTTTTGGGGGGGCGGGGGCAGGGAATGGAAGAAGGTAGCAGAAAAGATGGAGCTGGTGCTGCCTGAGTGCAGTTCTCCCAAGAGAGGAAGAATGAAGGATGTTTCTATTTCGATCAAATGTTTATTTTGAGACAATGAAATTTTGAGATTTCAGTTAGAAATATTGAAAAAGTCATTGTGCCTGGCCAGCGTGGTTCAGTGGTTGAGCATCGACCTATATACCAGGAGGTCACAGTTTGATTCCCAGTCAAGGGTACATGCCCAGGTTGCTCGATCCCCAGTGCGGGTAAGGGGGGTGATGAGGCAGCCAATCAATGATTTTTTTCTCATCATTGATGTTTTTATCTCCCTCTCCCTTCCTCTCTGAAATCAATATATATATATATATATTTTAAGTCATTGACTAAAAGAGTCTGGGGACCAGAAGAAAGTCTAGGTTATAGGTACTCATTCAAGGGTCATAGTATATAAGTAACATCACAAATCATGAGAATGGATGGGATGAGGATTTAAAGGGAGAAGAGGAGAGGGCTGTTCACTGCTTTCTGAGGAACTCAAATATTAGATTTCAGCAGAGGGGCTTGGGTGTGGGGGAGGAAGGAAGTGTTGGGAGGTGCTGGCAAAGGAGTGTGAGAAGACCAAGGAGTTGGGAGAAGCCAGGAGAAGCAGCATAATATTCCAAGAAGTGGTTAAAAGCCCAGAATGCCTCTAAAGGTTGAGTAGAAGGAGGACAGAGAAATCAATGTTGGCTTTGGCAGCATGAAGTGACCTAGCAAGATTGTTTTTTATGGAGCAGGGCGGGGCAGAAGCCAAAATGGAAAACACTGAAGAATGAGTAAGAGGTGAGAGTGTGCCACAGACAGCTCTTGTAAGAAGTGCAGCTAAGTAAGGAAGCAAAAAAAAAAAAGTCGGGGGGGGGGGGGACAATAGCTGGAGGTGATTAGAATAACATTAAAGAGTGGTATGCAAATGTTTGAATATTTATTGAATGGATCCAATAGAGAGCTAAGGGTTAAAGAGAGTGAAAGCCAAAACCCTAACATAAGGTAAAAGGGGATGGGACCTAGAGCACAAACGGGAATCCTGGCTTTGCAAAGGAGAAGGGACACCTCTTCTCAGACAAAGTAAAGGAGGAAGATTGGGTGGTAATGCCACCAGATGTTTGGATTTGGTAGTGGGGGAAAATGGATAGGGTTTCTACATTATATACTTTTTTGGATAGGGTTTCTACATTATATACTGTTTGGTTGTTGTTTTTTAATTTAATAGGAAGCAAGGTGAAAAGAACATAGAATGGGAGATAAATGACTAGAAAATGAGAGAATGAACAATTATTTGGAAAGAGTAAAAGATTGATCTTATCTCAACGGTGAGACTGGACATCGTGAGCTTAGAAGTAAAATTGGTCATCACAGGACTGAAAAGTCCTATCAATCTACCTAATTGTGGCATTTTTTTTCACTGAAACACTTAAATGCCGGTAGTGGCTTGGTTTATACAAGGTTGAGTTGCAACAGGCAAATAAAATAGAAAGAATAGAGGCCAAAAAAGTTAAGATATCTACAAGAAATTGTTACCAGACTAAAGGGGTCTGTTTTCCTGTGCACATCAAAGCCCAATTAAATGCAGACAGGAGTTTGCAGCCAAGAAAATAAGGGTTTATTTGAGGAGATAGGGCCAAGCCTAGAGTCACGGGTAAGAGTAGTGTCAAAGAACTGGCTCCCAATGGCTTGTAAGGGATGGGTTTTATAGGAGACTAAGGTTCATGATCTCTACTGATTGGTTGGTGCTAGGGTAGTTGATCAGTGCATCTTGTCCTGATGTCAGCCATGGTATCACTTCATCTGGTTTTGAAAAGGTGTGGTTGGGGGGTTCCACTTTTCTGGGTCTGGAACTAACACACAACTGAGGCCTAGATGTTGTCTATAGTTCTATTGAAACTCTGTCTCTGTGATCAACAAAACCCGAGGTTTTGTTCCTAAGATTGTATTAAACAATGAGGTAATCAGAGCCTCATTGTTCTGAGGGCTTAATGATTAAGGGAGTGGACATGCAAGGGAGAAGGAGACAGGTGTGTCATGGTGCTGGATGAGGCCAGTTTGAATCAAAAGGAAAGAACGGAAAAAGGGTTATATTAAAGAAATAAAGTTTCTACATAATTACAGAAAAATAATAATAATGAGCCATGGATATAGATAAATTGAAGAAAAGGAGCTGGTGTATGGAAAATGTGGTAAAGCCATCAATGTGGAGAACTTCATGAGGTCAAGAAGAATGTAGAATCCAGAGAAAGATGTTAGAATTTGTGATTTAGGAATTGGTATAATTTCTGGTGATTACCTTGTAATGAAGTTCTTTTTTTCTTTTAAATTCACATACCATGAGATGCACAGATCTTAAATTTATAGGTCAATAAGTTTTTGTTTTGTTTCGTTTTGTTAACCCTCACCCAAGGTCGTTTTTTCCCATTGAGTTTTTAGAGACAGTAGAAGGGAGGGAGAGAGAGAAACATCGATGCGAGAAACAGCAATGTAAGAGAGACACACTGATTGGTTGCCTCCTGCACATGCCCTGACTGGGGCCAGGGATCAAACCTACAACCCAGGTACATTCCCTTTACCAGGAATCAAAACCACAACTCTTTGGTGCATGGCCGACACTCTAATCACTGAGAAACACAGGCCAGGGTGGCAAATGAGTTTTTTTGTTTGTTTTTTAATTTTTTTTATTGATTAAGTTATTTACATATGTGTCCTTATCCCCACATTACCCCTAGCCCCCCACTCATGCCCTCCCACCCCTGTTGTCTGTGTCCATTGGTTAGGCCTATATGCTTGTATATAAGTCCTTTGGTTGATCTCTCCCTGGCAAATGAGTTTTGACAAATGAATATATTCATATTAATCTCAATTTATATCATTCTAGAAAGTTCTTTAATGCTCCTTTCCAGCCAGTTCCCATCCTCTAGCCTCCAACAGTGGCAACCACAGTTCTGATTCCTATCCCTATAGCTTATTATTGTCTGTTTTAGAATCTCATGTAAATGGAATTATACAGTATGTGTTCTTTTGTATATGATTTCCTTCACTTAGCTTAATGTTTTTGAGATTCAGCCATGCTATTCTGTTCTTTACTTGTTCATTCCTTTTTAATTGCTGATTGATATTGCATTATAAGAATGCACTACAATTTATTTATCCATTCTTCTGTTAATATTTGTTTTTTCCAGGTTTTGGCTATCATGAATAAAACTACTTTGAACATTTTTCTTGTGGATTGTTAGGGTCACCGAAGGTGGAACGCATGAAGCCAAAAATGGTAAAGAGTTATAAATTTATTGTTATATCTGCGAGCAGAAGGGCTGAGACCAAAATGCTTCAGCAAGGCAGAGTAGGGGGAGCGGGGTATTTATGTTTCCTGTAAAGGTCAGAGTAGCCAGTTGGACCAGGCGCAGGCAGGGGGCTGGGTCCACTGGAAACTGAATGAGGCCATTTATGGGAAACTGAAGGACATTAGTCATGTCTTGCTAAATCTATGAGAACAAGAAAACCACTGGGAGGGACAAGAGCCTCAAGCAGAGCATAATGAAGTGCAAGAATGTGCCTAACATTCCAGCCTCTCTTTCTTTTTCTTTCTTTCAGGTGAGCTGGGGTTTCTATAAGCTGGGGCTGATGAGGTAGGCCGATCTCATTTTTCTGTAACTTCTTCATGCTTAGGTAGGGTGTAGAGATGTCTCTAATTCAGTCGGTGATTAAGGGAGGGGATGATATCTAGTGTAGGTCTGGAATAGCATCATTTCCCCTATGGATCTATAGGTAATTGCCTGAATGTGGTTTTGGAGGAAGGAGGAAAGGGCTCTTAGGATGTATGGGCCAAAGATGAGTGTCAGGAAGAGCATTAAGAGAGGTCCACCTAGAGGTAGAGGCCAGGAGGTCCAGGGAAGATTCTGCAGCCAGGTGCCCAAGGATTCTGAAAGTTGCTGTTGGACTTTTGAGACCCTATAACTAGTTTCTTGGCCCCATCCCTTACTATGCCAGAGTGGTTGGTGTAAAAACAGCATTCTTCCTCTAGGAGAAGAGCGTGAAGAGGGGTCCAACTAGAGATTGAAGCCAGGAGGTCCAGTTAACATTGCGGACCAGGAGTTTTATTGCTGGCTTTACCCCATGGCCAGATAAGTTTCTATTGAACAAAAAACGTTTTACATAAATGTTAAAGGCACATCTTAAAATTAAATACCCACTGCATTTTGAAGTTATTTATGACATGTTCTTACAAGCTAGTATCTTTTTTTAAAGAATTCTCATGATTGGCCACAAGCCTTAGAACAGAAAACACGAGAATTCTCGTGATCCAGCCGCAACGTGTTAGGATTCTGTAGCTAGCTGCCCCAGGATTCTGAAAGTTGTTGTCAGATTTTTGAGGCTCTATCAGCTAGTTTCTTGGCCCATCCCTTACTATGCCAGGTTGGTGGCATTAAAACAGCATTCTTCCTCCAGGGATAGGCATACCCCCTCGCCCCCTTACTCACCTGTGATGAGGTCAAGTCCTCTCTGATTTTGGAGGGTAACAGCTGCCAGTGAATCTATCTGGCCCTGTACTGCAATCATACTTGGGCAATTCCCTCTAAGCGATCTGCAAGGTCTTTCGATAGGCTCTGATAGTAGGAAAACGAGGTTGCTAGTCCCTCTATCCCAGTGCCTAAGCATGTAGTTATGCCTAGGCCAACAAGGAGGGGAAGGAGGGCAATGCTCAGATTCCCTGATCTGAGCGTAAGCGGGGAAAGGAACCTTAAACAAACTGGTTATTAGGGGCAATGTCTATTTCAGGGATGAGATAGATTAGGGTGCAGGTCCCCACCCAGTTGGCTGGGGGACAGAGATAGGTATTGGTGCCACACAGAAAGAAGATTCCCTGATTTTCTAAGCAGAAAATGTTCTCAGTGGTTGCTGATGACCAAGATCAACAGTAATGGGTTTGCATTCCTAAAGGCAATTGTGTATTCTAGCTAATAAAAGCAGCTGGGAAAGGAGCAACAGGGGGAACTTGACTTCTTTAGTTGAGTTATTCTCTGGTTCCCCCGGTAATTATAAAAATTAATATTCCATCTTGCGTGTATCATTTGCGCATCAGCCCTCCCTCCAAGTCTTTGAACCCGCGAAAGCCACACTGGCCGTGGACTCTCGCAAGTGGTAAAGAGGTTGTCCTCATTTTCCCAAACAGAAAAAGTTCCAGCCAAGGTTGCCCCCATAAGGACCTTTGGGATTGACCTGTGTAGCCCCAGTGGCGGTGTTCTCAAAAAATATATTTTTCCTCTCAGCCTCCACCCAAAATTTAGAATGTGTGAGACTGTGGGAGGGGAATCAGCGGCAGTTAGACTGTAAATGTGAATGGCAACTCTGCCATGAGAAATCGCTAACACAGGAAAGGGGGCGACCTAAACAGAACTGGGAGGTATGTTGAGATGATGGGCCAGGCTGCGAATCAAAAGGGTTTCAGAAGAGGGGCTGTTTGGGTGACAAAATAGCCCAGTCAGAGGAAGGCTAAAGGTTGAGAGTAAAGTTGCATAAGCGTTCATCAGGATGTCCTAAAGCCGTTCCTGCAGGGAGTGTGCTATGGATGCAAAGAGGTGCCTGATATGCTAGGTTGGTACTGGTCCCAAGATGGGGACTTTGTTGGATGAGTGTTCAGGTATGTTGTTTGAATATGACTGGAGTAACTGAACAGCTCTGCCTGTGAGGGTTCCTCTGGTCATTTCTGTGATTTGTAAGTTATAAACTTCATCAAAGCACATGAGTTGGAACGGGGGCTTCCATGTATCTTATAGTGGAAGAATAGACGAGAGTTGTCCCCATGCGTGTAAGGAGGTTGGGGCTGCTGTGTAGCTAGTTGATGAGAGGAGAAGACAGAGCCAGCAGTCCCTCGAGAGAGTGGGGTTGGTGGTGTTGAGGAGGTGATGTGTTAGATTGTGGATTTGAGAGAGATAGTGAGGACTTAGAAGTTTAAGAGTTATGGGGTAGAGGTAAAGGCTTGGGGATGGGGGGGTCATTGTATACTCTAACAGCAATAGCATAATTCCAACCAGATGCTATAAGGCAAAGGCACATTAAAAATTTTAAAATGTCAAGGGAGATCCTGGTAAGTACCACCAGCCAGAATAAAGGGTGAGTAAGGGCCTCCCAGGCTAAATTCTAGTTAAATTAATCCCAGAGTTGACTTAGCCAGGAGGTTATTTGGTCCCAGGAAAAGTCACCTTGAAGAATTGTTCTGCAGTACGTCATTGGGTAGGGAGGGGGCTGGCTCAGGGCGGGGGCTGAGAGACAGGGACCAGCACAAACCAGATAGTGAGGGGTGATGGGAGAAGCCTGGCTCCTAGGAATTACAGTAAGAGTCCGGGTTTATGGTTCCTCAGAAATTTTTGTAATTTGAGGCGAGTCGGTCCAAGTGGGGCATAATGCAAAAATGTGCCTAACATAGATGGACCTCTTTTCATTTTTCTTAGGTACATCACCAGTGGTAGAAATTATGGAGTGGTGCGTGTTTAACTTCAAAAGAAATTGCTAACTAGTTTTTCAAGATGAGTGTATTTTACACTCCCACTGGCAATGTATAAGAATTGTAGCTACTCCACCTTTTGTCCAATATTTGATGTGTCCGTTACTTTAATTTCAACTATTTGAGTAGATGTAAAATGGTTTCTCACTGTGGTTCTAATTTTCACTTCCCTGATGACTAATAATGTTGAACATCTTTTCATGTGCTAATTGACAACTCACGCATCTTCTTTTGTGGTGTGTCTTTTAAATTGAGGTTACCCTGCCCTAGTCGGTTTGGCTCAGTGGATAGAGCGTTGGCCTGCGGACTGAAAGGTCCCGGGTTTGATTCCAGTCAAAGGCATGTACCTTGGTTGTGGGCACATCCCCAGTGGGAGGTGTGCAGGAGGCAGCTGATCAATGTTTCTCTCTCATCGATGTTTCTAACTCTTTGTCCTTCTCCCTTCCTCTTTGTAAAAAAATCAATAAAATATAAAAAAAAAATTCTCGGGTGAGGATTAACAACAAAAAAATAATGGGTTGGGTGAGGCTCTCATCAAAGGCTGTTAAAGAGGGCACACTCGCCGAAACCGGTTTGGCTCACGGGAT
>NW_006293779.1:2078638-2083055 GCF_000327345.1 Myotis davidii | reverse complement strand
GAAGGAAACTACCCATTTCCTTCCAGACACACATGCTATACAGATTGGAGCAAAATTTAAATAGTGCTTTTCAAACTGATATTTTGCAGGTAGTTATAGCAGTGTTTAAGGGCTCTCTGGGAAAAGGTCAGAGGTCCTAGGGTCAAATACACATGTGAAATGCGGGACTAAACAAAGCTTAATAATTTTCAATGGGGATCTTGTCCATGACTTCTCTGTAATGAATGTGTTTTGTGTATAGAGGGTTCCCTGGCTGATTCGTCAGTCTTTTCCTCATGAATGCTTTCATGGGACACACGTTGAAAAACGTGATTTAAACAAATGCAAACTTTTGCCAATAGCACAATATCTTTCTCACTAAGTTTTTGTGTGGTGTGTGTGGTGAATATAATTAGCATTTTAAGTGTACAGTTCAGTGGCAGTAAGTACATTCATATAACTGTACAGACATCACCAACATTCATCACCAGAATTTTTTTAACTTTCCACACTGAAACTTTGCACCCATTTGTTGACTGTAAGCAAAAAGTCAGTCAGGTTTCCTCTAGCAAAATGGGTTTATTCACAAACAACAAGGAATTGCAATCCACAGCGTGCAGCCATGGTGGGCCACATGCAAGTTCGCTAAAACAAAGAAGAGGACGCCCTTTTGTAGAGGAGAAAAGGACCTCTGGAAGGGCCATTACAAAGAGTCTCCCCCATTGTTCTTCAAGATCAACACCGGGCCAAGACCTCCCTCTCCCAGCGTTCCTACTTCACTTTAAATGAGGTTGCTGTTTATTAATTTTAATTCATACATTAAATAATAATTTCATTTCCCCATCACCACAGTCCTTGGCAGCCACCATTCTACTTTCTGTCTGTGAATGTGACTACTCTAGGTACCTCGTATAAGCAGAATAATGCAGTATGTTTGTGGCTAGGTTATTTCCTTTAGCATAATGTCAAGATTCATCCATGTTGACATATGAAAAGATGCTCAACATCACTTATTATCAGAGAAATGCAAACTAAAACCACAGTGAGATACCACCTCACACCTGCCAGAACGGCTATCATCAATAAATCAACAAACACCCTGACCGGTTTGGCTCAGTGGATAGAGTGTCGGCCTGCGGACTGAAGGGTCCCAGGTTCGATTCCAGTCAAAGGCATGTACCTTGGTTGCTGGCACATCCCCAGTAGGGGATGTGCAGGAGGCAGCTGATCGATGTTTCTCTCTCATCAATGTTTCTAACTCTCTATCCCTCTCCCTTCCACTCTGTAAAAAAATAAAATAAAATAAAATAAATCAACAAACAAGTGTTGGTGAGGATGCAGAGAAAAGGCAAGCCTCCTGAACTGTTGGTGGGAATGCTGACTGGGACAGCCACTGTGCAAAACAGTATAAAGTCTCCTCAAAAAATTAAAAATGGAACTGCCATATGGCCCAGTGAGTCCACTTCTGAGTATATATTAGAAGAAACCCAAAATACTAATTCAAAAGAATATATGCATGGCTATGTTCATTGAAGAGTAATTTACAATAGCCACGATTTGGAAGTAACCCAAGCACCCATTAACAGATGAGTAGATATAAAAGCAGTGGTACATATATACAATAGAATATTACATAGCCATAAAAAAAAAGAATGAAATCTTGCCATTTGGGACAGCATAGATGGATCTAGAGGGTATTATGCTAAGTGAAATAAGTCAAACAGAAAAAGACAAATACCAAATGATTTTACTTATATGTGGAATCTAAAGAGCAAAATGAATGAACAAACACATTTTTTCAGAAAAGGAAAAGAAAGAGGATCCAAGCCACTGGACTGGCTTGAGTCTAGGATAAGAGTGAGAGGACACAAATACACTGTGGTGACACGAGTTCAGTGCTTCCTGTCCAGATCTCTAGTGTTTCTGACCATATTTATTGCTTTCGTTGGCTGCCCATCCATCAGTCAATAGCCACCATGGGACACCACGTTTGGATTGCTGTTTTACCCCTACTGACCATTTCAGTGACTGCTCCCATGTTGTCTCGGCCACTCTGGGGATGAAAGTGGCATCTATCTCTTTCATCCCCAGCTAGCAAGAGACAGGCAGTACAGAATGTTACAGAATTATGGTGTTTCCTTCACCAAGGCATTTCTGAATGCTTTGGGTCTGCCTGGGACTTAGTGGAATGTGGAAGGATCATACCGGAACTATGCATTTCAACCTTCCTCTCTCTAAGCCTTTGGATTCCAACCTTTCCATTACACCAAAGAAGTTAGGGCACCTCCGCCTCATTAAATTAGTCCACTGCTGAGTCAGGTTTCAGTCAACTAAAGAAGCAGTGTGCCAGTGATCACTCCAGCTGCTTAAGATAACACAGAGATGTCAAAATCTCTGGCAATTTGCAGCTTTATCAATAAATGCAGTTTGATCCAATGTGAGGTGCCCTCATCCTTGGTAGCAAGTACTGCATCAGTCAAGATTTAGTCAGAAAAATTGAAATCACCTTGGGTATTTTACTCTTGGCATTGTCCTTGACTTCTCTCTTTGCCTCACACGTTATCTCCAACCCATCAGCCATGACATTAGCTCTATTTTCAAAATATAATGTAAATGCAACCACTTATCACTCTCTCCATCACTACCACTCTGCTTCTCGCCACCACCCTATCTCACCTAGACCACTGTCATAGCCTCCGGCTGGTTTGCTTCATTCTGTATTTGAGCCTTTATTGTCTACTAGAGGCCCGATGCATGAAAATTCATGCAAGAGTAGGCCTTTCTTCCCCTGGCTGCTGGCACCAGCTTCCCTTGGGCACCTGGGACCCGGGCTGCTTCCTTCTGGCCTCCCACAGGCACCCGGAGCCAGACTAGCTTCCCTCCAGCCCCGGCTTCATCAGGATATCCAGAAGACGTCCAGTCTAATTAGCATATTACCCTTTTATTATTATAGATTTCCTGCTAAGCAGGCAGAGTCGTTCTATTAACACTTAACTCTGATCACATCTGGCATCTGTACTTCCTGCTGGCTCTTGGATCCAACACGAAGAGCATTCAATGGAATATATAGGAGGAAAAACAGGCACACAGTTGCCCACCCTGGGGACAATAACCTTCATTCTACAACTGTAGTTCCAACCTGGCGATAATGGATTGAGAGAATGAAAACACATTGCATAAGTTTCTCAACAAAAACCTGGAGTGAGTGGGTCATAATCCTTCAAACTTGTTTCTTGTCATTCTTCCTCACTCTCCAGGTAGTAATAGAAAGAATACAGGTCTCAGAGTTAGCTAGTCAGTCTCTCAAAGTCTCCTATCTTTACTTCATCAATGGTATGAACACAACATCTACTGATCAGGGTTTTATAACATTAAATGGGATAAAATGTACAAGATGCCTGGCTATAGTCAGATTTCAATAAATGTGTCCTTTTCCACTCCCTTCTCCCGAAATCTACTTACTTTCCCTTTCTTCTTTGTTCATTCTGCTTTCTTCTTGGATCAAGAGTCAACTTTGTACTTGGCCAAGGGAGACCTGCCAAGGTAAAATGGAAATTGAAGCAGGTGGCCCAGTTGTCGTGACACTCTAAAACCCTACTTTTAATAACGAGACGTAAGACAGGTTAAAGTCTCAGGTGAAAGCGGCAAATCATGCCATTTGAGACTAACTTTATTCTGTGGCTTTGCCTGCGTTGGGAAGACCAGGTTTTACCTCCCTACTTGTCCAGGCTGAATTACTGTTTTAAGAGTGACCAGTGTGTGTGTTTGTGTGTGTTCTGTTGCCAAAAGTAATAAGATCTCAGGAACACGGTGGCTCGGGGAGGGGAATTCAGTAAAGCTGATTTCATTTGATAGGATACTTAAATCTCAGGGCCTGCAGAGAAACCATTTTGTTGAAATATGAGTGCATTTGGCTCACACCATGTTTTTATTTATGCCCTACAGGTTAGTATAGTGAAAAATATATTATAGGCTGACCTTTAAAAAAAACAACTCTGAAAATGTGTCCCCCATTTTCTGAGAGGAAAAGGAGAGCCGGGCATAAATTTTTATAAGGGAGTGAAGACCCTTACAAAATAATTAAATTCCTGGACCTTTATATGTAGAAAAATATACCTGTAAATACAAGCAGCAAACTGCTGGCAGGCAAGGCGACTGTGCCAAATGTTATCAGGGAACCGAAGCGGATTAAACAGACCATCTATCACATAGTAGCCGTTTTCTTTGTTTATAATCTGTTCCCAAATGCTATTTATCCCTGATTTAATCCTTTTGTTTGAAGTTTTCTTTTTATGTTTTTTATTATTTTTTATTTTTCAATTACAGTTGGCATACAGTATTATATTAGGCAGGTATATGTTTGTTGTTTTCAAAAACATCAGTTTCTGTTTGGTATATAAGGAAGTGGTTGCTCAGGCCTGGCTCTGCTTGGCATTCC
>NW_006293779.1:2037670-2078628 GCF_000327345.1 Myotis davidii | reverse complement strand
TCCTGTGACATGAAGTAGAGGCTACCAACCTTGACCCCATGTCTGAACAGCCTGGCACTGTCTCTTATTGGAGGTGCAGCTCAGCATGGAACTGACTCTCCAAGAAAGGTGAGTGTGCCCCTTCCTGGGGCCTGACTCCACCCCCCACTGGATGGAGTCTGTGGTGGAGAAATTGACACAGACTCCTATGAAAACTGATGACCAGGAGAAATCACTGAGCAAACTTATGTGACTTGATCATTGAGCTCGGGTGGAACCTCGCCATGGTCCTTAAGTTCTCTTTCTAAACGCTGTACAAACACAAGCTACCGGCAGTTTATAGGCCACGTTTATCATTAACAGCAGGGGCAGAGAGCAGCCACCACAGACACCAAAAGGAACCCGTCTTCACTTATGGGGAACTGACTTCATTTTCCTTTACTTAAAGGGTGAGCTGGAGCAACACTTCCTTCAACACTTTCTAAGTACCAGCATGTTTCCAAACAAATTCATGGCATGCCTATGACAAGGTCTGTGCAGCTAATAAAAAAAAAAATAGTAAAGCATGCCAGGTATATTGTTGGGAGGGGAAAAGAGGCAGTAGTGGGGACCGTGGCAAATTGCTCAGCAGATTGGATGGCGTGTGCATAGAATAAAGGGAGTAGCTGCCCCTCGGCTCCCAGCTATTGCTGTCCTGTGGAAGTTCAGGTTTCAAGAGCAGATGAAAATATGAATTTGTGTTATTTGTCATTCACTGTAAACACTCATTTAAACAAGCAAAATGTTTTTGAGTCTCCTTGGTTTGCATCCTTTGATTCAGCCAATCACTCTGACGTCAATGAGACCTCTGATGTTGGGGAGCCGTTGAGGGCCCAGGTCGGTCACTGACATGGTGACCACAAGGTATGAAAAGACTGGAGGACATCCTCCAGATTACACCAATACTTAGGAGGCAAAATGAGGAGGAGGAGACGGAGGGGAGACTGGAAATTAACAACCCAAAAAGTAGGAGGAAAACCAGGAGGGGAGAATCACAAATACCAAGAGAGAAAAGGAGGTGATCAGGTGAGAGAACTCCTACACGAGAGCAAAATCCCTTCCTTGGTGTCTCAGTCAGTTTGGGCTACAGTAACAATAATACCAGGGTCTGAGTGGCTTAAACTACAGACATTTCTCACATTTCTGGAGATTTGGGAGTTGAAGATCAAGGTGCCAACCAGTTCAGTTCCTGTGAGAACCCATCTCCTGGTTATGAAACATAAAGGTAAGCACGTTTTTCTTAATCCTGAGTTTTAAGTATTAAATATGATGCTTGCTATGGTGTTTAAAAAATGCTACTTAGCTAATAAAGAGAGGGGTTCCTTTTATTCTCAGTTAAGAGTTTTGTTTTGTTTTTTTTATCATGGCTGAGGATTGACATTTCTCACATGCATTTTTAGCATCTATTCAAATCATCATACAGCATTTCCTTTCATCTGATAATGGGATGCATTACACCAATGAATATTTTAATGTTGAGCCACCCTTACATTTCTGGAATAATCCCTCTTATTGTGATATGTTATTTATAAATATATGTTATGCAAATGTTTTATTTGAAATTTTTGTTACTTTACCTATAAGCTGACTGTGAGTTTGATGTCAAAGTTACTCTGGTCTCATTATATGAGCTGTGTAGCTTTCCATTTTAAACCATGTTCATGAGATAGAAAGTTCAGTAAAATCTACCTGTACATCTTCCCCTTTGGGGATGAGGCAATTTTTTAACTAGCAACTAATTTTAATAACGGTCATTGCTAGTGTATGAACTCTGGTTATTACAGTGTAACATTTTTAATCACTCTGAGTTTCAGTTTTATCATCTGTACCCACTCCTACAGTTTATTACTATTCATTCATTCTGTCTTTCTTGAGACAATTTGGTTTATTACACTTTTAAAAAAAATAGACTTTCATATTTATTGGCATATAGATTTTTGTTAACTGTCATATTGCTTTTCTATGTGTAGTTATGTCTCTTTTTCTTATTAAAACTATTGTATATGCCATTTTTTATCTCACAATCACTCTTACTTAAGGTTTGTCTAGTTTTTTCTCTCCAAAGGACTACTTTTTAATATGTTGAGCCTATCTAAATTATTTTTATTTTCACAATTCATTATTTTCTGTCTTTATTATTTCCTTGCTTCTCTGTCCATACAACGACCTGTACTCAAATATTAGTAGCAGCTTTATATGTAGAGCCAAAATCTGGAAACAATGCAAATGCCCATCAACAAGCAAATTAATAACAATATTCACGTATTGTGGCTCACGCATTCAACGCACACTACTCAGTAAAACAAAAGTATTGATATACACAGCAGCATGGCTATAACCCAAAGACATCATGCTGAGTGAAAAACGAGCACACACTTTATGATTTTATCATATGGAATTTTGAAAGAATTTTGAAAAAGACAAACTAATCAATAGTGACAAAAACACTCAGTGGTCATCTGAAGTTGAAATGTGGGTGGGTTCATTATTGACTGGAAAGGGGCACAGTCTCCACATGATGGAAATATATTATACTAGAGGCCCGGTGCACAACATTCATGTACTGGAAGGGGTCCCTCAGCCCGGCCTGCACCCCCTCGCAGTCCAGGATCCCTCGGGGGATGTCCGACCACTGGCTTAGGCCCGCTCCTCAGCTGCACTCAACAGCCATGCCCAGCTTCTGGCTGAGCAGCGCTCCCGCTGTGGGAGCACACTGACCACCAGAGGACAGCTCCTGCATTGAGCATCTGCCCCCTGGTGGTCAGTGCACATCATAGCGACCAGCCATTCTGCCATTCTGTTGATTTGCATATTAGGGTTTTATTATATAGGATACTGTAGTATATATACTATATATGGGTTGTGGTGGTAGTTACATCAGTGCATAAATTTTTTTAAACTCATCAAACTATAATTAAAATATGCATATTTTACTGTGCGTAAATTATATCTTCATAAGCTTATTGTTCAAAAATACTGTAAGATACCACTTCTAAGCCATCTGAACTATGATCTTAAAAAGACTAACAACACAAGTGTTGTGAGGATATGGAGCAATTAAAACTCTCATCCATGGTTATATGAGGGTAAAACAGTACCTTCAATTTGGACAACTCTTTGGCAGTTTCTAATAAAGATAAACATATGGCAATCTTATTATCTAGAAATTCTACTGCTATGTATACACCCAAGAGAAATGCTGACATATGTCCACAAAAAGTATTTTCCAAAAATGTCCATAGCCACGTTCTTCACAATAGCCAAAAATGAAAACCCAAATGTCCATCACGAAGTGAAGAGATCAATAAATTGTGATATATTCATAGCATGAAGCACTGTTCTTTTAAAATGTAGCACATCACTGATGCACACAAGACCTGGATGATCCAGTACATACAACTATACTGTGTGTGGATCTGTTAGCAGGTGCAACTGGTCAGCCACATGTCCAGCAGCCTAGGATGCCTGCCCTCTATTTCCACCTCTCTCCCTTGGGCTTCAGTACTTATGGTCTGAGTTGTTTTTGGATGGCTTGTGAGATCGTTCTGGTGTTTCCCTTTGTTTGGAAACCCCCTAGCCTGTCCCCTAACCAGCTGGGAAGCTCTGGACACCATGGTGAGAGTCCTATATACTCGCTTAGGTGACCTCTGAGCCAGACCTTAGCAGGAAAAGTCCTTCCTTTAGTCATTGATGTTCTTTTCCCTGATTGTACCTCTCTTTATCTCTCCTCACCTGGGAAGCTGAGAACAGGGAGTGGCCCAGATAAAAGGGATCAAATGGCCACCTTTACCTGCTTTTGATGTCAACATTAGCCCAATTGAAGCTGACTGGCCAGCTGGCTCATCAAGTATTTAAAGGGAGAGCCACAATAATGCGGTGTTTTTTGCCTGGAGTTTTTCCTCTGCGTAGCTCCCTGGGGAGCCTGGGCTGGCCACAGTGACTAATCCCGTAGGACCCTGGGAGCTTGCAAAAGATCAGCTCAGTTGAACACACAGCTGACAGGAATTCTCATTCCCCAGACCCATGTTCACTTTTACAACGGGCATCATGACGACAAAAACAGTTTGACAAGCATGTAACAACAGCCCAACCTTCCTCAAGTACTCTCTTCTCTTGCTCGTCCCAGGAGACATTAGCTTTGGCAGCCTCTTGCCCATTCGAAAGGATCCATTAGCTAGCAGACCAGCAGTGGAGTATTCTCCTTCATTCCATGCTGCGGCGGGGTGAGGCACTCATTAGTAAAATGGATAGTCAAAAGAAAGATTCAGAGAATCAATGACCTGTCCTACTGATTACGATTTTCTTTGCACAAAATATGGGCCGTTTCTGGTAAGGAAGGCCACCTTAATAGAAAAAGCCCGAGGAGAATTACATCCGATTTCTCTGTTAGATCTCTTGGTTCCAGAGCCCTTTGCTCTCCAGCTAAGCTTCCGATGTCTGTTTACTGGAGGACATCTTCAGTAAGCTACGAAGATGTTTAGTCATTATTCCTTCTTGGTTACAACCTTCTAAGCAGATAAGACAGCAAGTTGCACAGGGATAAGCATGAAGGGCAGGAGGCCCGGCATGGTTTTAGGTTCTCAGTGAAGGAGATGAAACAATGGATAGCTTTTAGAATAGAGATATGTGTTGCAAAAACACATGCCACCCTACCCGCTATTTCATGAGCTATATCCTTGGTCAGATACCTACATCTCCCAGTAGGAAAAGTTCTACTGTTTACACCTGTGGGAGGCATATTGGGATCCAAATTACCACAGGCATTGGAACGACGCATGATAAGTTGGGGAGTGTTTGCAGGAGAGCATTCATGAACTTGCATAACCTTAGCGGGAACTCCTTCCAAAGTTTGTCCTGTGTTGACACCTAGAACTTAGAGTTGAGTTCAAAGTTGATGAGTATAGGTTTAGTCTGAAACCAAGGGAAGCTGAGATTATGGATCCTTGTGGATTTGTGAATAAGAAAAAATACAGAGCAAAGAATCAAAGGAACAGAAGTGAGTTGAGGGAATTGTGACGCAACCTACCAAATCAACAGCAGTTATCGAGCCTTGTGTGACTTCACACAACACTTTGTGCTAAAAAGATACAGAAGTGAGCCCAGCTACTGTGGTTTAGTGATTGAGTGTCGTCCTATGACCAGGAGATCACAGTTCAATTCCCAGCCAGGGCACATGCCCAGGTTGGGTTGCGGCTGGCTCCCCAGTAGGGGGCATGCAGGAGGCAGCCGATCAATAATTCTCTCTCATCATTGATGTTTCTATGTCCCTTTCCCTTCTTCTCTGAAATCAATTATATATATATATATATAACAGGGCTCTGGACCATAGAGGCGACAAGACATAAACGCATAAAACCATCAAGGAACCAACTTAGGGAGCATATAATTCAGGACCACGTTGTATGGGACCACTGGGAATTGCATGAACAACAAAGCAGACCTCAGGGGAGCGTGTAAGGTGGGAGTGAGACTTGAGCAGGATGCTGAAGAAGAATTTGGATTCGCTGTAAAGAAGAAATGGGGACGGGGAGCCAGTCCTGGTTTTGATGGAAGAGGAACAAAGCTTAGAGGGGGTATTGAGTGCTGAATATTCATGTGACAAGATGGAAGTAGAGAAAGAGCGGCGACGGGGGTTCATATAGATAAGGGCTAAACCTATACTTACCAGTTGATGAGTTTGTTTAATTTCATGCTTTAGGAATTACCAAGCTTTATTGGTAAATCTATCAATTCAGGGGATTGGAGTGAGGCAAATGAGGCACTGAGGTTCTTGCAAAATTTAAGGGGACACCAAAAGCCTCAGTAAGTGATCAAGATGAATAATATTCTAGTGCAGCATTTAAAAGACAAATTGATGTAAAAAAAATCTATGATGAACTAAATATCAAGGTTTTAAATGCAGGATCAGGTATGGTGACATGATGAACCATACTGACGTCTGAGACAAAAGCACTAATAAAGCAATCCTGATTTTGTCTTCATTTTGGAAATGCATAACATATATTAGCATATTAAAGAAAAGGACCCTATTCAACTTTGTTTAATCCTACAGATCCCAAATGTATTTAACCACACAACCTGTTTGTAAGCAACATCTCATATCACTGTAGAATATCCTTTCAACTTGGGCTCATATAGTTTAATTTATTTTTACTGGTAAAAAACACCAAGGCATTGGCAGTCAGCAAGATCTTTCTAATTAACTAAGAGCAAATCAATGAAAAATGCTGTAAATGTATGAGTTATTTTCTTCATTAAGATGTGTAATATAATGAACAGTTTTTAACCTTTTTAAAATTCTTTTTACAGACTTCATTATGTTCATTAATGCATCATATGAATATGACTGTATAAATTGTTAAGGGATGAATTAAAATCTGTGCTGACTTCAAGGTAAAATAATACCCTTAGTTTCTGCTTACTGTGTTGGGAAATGAACATATAAAAAAACTGATTTTGCTACAAATAAGAGTTATAATATCTAGAAAAAATACAAAAACAACCACCTGAGACTCTACAGACAAAACAAAAGTAGGAAACTTTTGGAAGACAGTTGAAATTTGCATCCAGGAACACAAGGGAACACAATGAGTTTCCATTTTCTGTGGCTTTCCTCTGAAGGCCATAACTTGAAGATGGATCAATAAAAAGTATATAACAGGAAAAAAATGATCAGAACCTTATAGACATGTGAACCGATTTCAAATGGTCTTCGAGGTGTAAATGTAGTCAAAGAAAGAGGAAGGGAAGAAAAGAGGGCTGAAAAAGTATTTGAAGAAATAATGGCCCCAAACTTCCAAAATGTGGTTAATGACTTAAATTTACAGATTCCGTAGCTCCATAAGGCCTAAACCAAATAAATTTGAAGAAAACTATTCCTAGGAACATTATGCTCAAACAGTTGAAAACCAAAGACAAAGAGAAAAATTATAAAATCATAATTGCTGAGAAAATGACATATTACATTCAACAACTATTTGATCACAGTTTCTCTTCAGAAACCAAGGAGGAAGGCATACAGTGAAACATCTTTAAAGCACTGACAAAAACAAAAAACAAAAAAAAACTGTTAATGAAGAATTTTTATCTTGCAAAAAATATCTTTCAAGAGTGAAGATGAAGTAAAGATATTTTCAAATAATGGAAACTAAAGGGATTCATTGCCACCCACTTGCACTACAAGAAATGTTACAGTGAGCTCTATAGACTGAAGGTAATGATACCACAGAAAACTAAGAGTAAATTTACAGCTAGAGATACAAGACTGTCTCTTCTCCTAACTTCTTTATAATGCTGTGTAGACATTCAATCTGACCTTCCCCAACAAGTCATCTTGCAGCCTCTTCCTGAACACGCTAGTGATGGGGAACTCACAGCCAGGTTTTTGTCTTCCTTATGGTTGATCAAACCTCTCTCCCTTGAAGTTTACTTTTTATTTTCTTTTTAGCCTCTCTCCCCAGTGACTGGGTGCCCACGGTTCTCGTCCCAATCCCGTTTCCCAACACCCTTTCTGCACATCCAGGCAGTTGCCACCAGAGGGCACTCCAAGCACTGCTCAGCCTCTCACCTCTGCTTTCATTTCTCCGCCACAAGGGGTCCACCAGATAAGCTCACCCCTGCCAAGAGATACTTGTTATTCCAGGTCACTTGGTGCTTTAACCCAACTAAAAGCAGATAGGTGCAGAGAATTGGAAATGAATTAATGTAGTAATGCATTCATGATTTAGTTAATGAAATTTAATTGATCTTATTCACTTTCTAGTCAGTGCTGGGGAAAAATGCATCTCTATAAGGAAGGTCCTTTTCTTTGGGCCTCTGGCGTAAAGGAAAACAGAGGCCGTGAAAAGGGACACGCTGGTGGATGCTGTCCTTCTGGATGCTCTCATCTCCCCACTGGCTGCACTGAACTTGGACACTGCACATGCTTCTCAACAATTCCTTCAGCTCTTCCTCACCTGTGTCACAGCGGCAGCGACGTAAAACCACATTTATGAGGTGAGAGGACGTTAATTCAATTAAGTTACATATTGTGAGGCACGGCCATCTGGCTGCCGTTTAAAGAACCTCAGCTTTTTCCCTTATGAAAAAGGAGCTCGAAGAAGAGCTCATTCTCTCTCTCTCTGAGGGGCTCCTGTCCTTCGGATGATAAGGAAGGGGTCAGACTTAAAGCCTGGACCCGTGGGAAACGGACGAAGTGCACTGTGTCAGGGAGGGCCCCTTTCTCCCAAAGCCACCTGCTTCACCTCATTGTCCACCCTCCCCATCCCACCCCTACCCCTCCCACATAAGTACCCACCGTCTTCCACCTTCTCCCTCTGTTCTCCTCCTCCTCCTCCCAGCCAGCCTGCCAGGAGGGAGTGGGTATTGGATATCCGTCACCTACACTCTGACTACACTGTGTAAAGCCAAACCCCTAACTCAAGAAGGTTGGGACAAAAGGAAATAACACCACTTAGTGCATATTTTCACCTTCCCCAACAATGTCTTTCACTCATCCAGCCATGGCTGGTGGGAAGGAATGAGAAACAATACAAATAATATAGAACCTTTCAAGATCACAGCTCAGTGGACTTAGAGAAAGAATGAGAAAATCTCTTTCTTAGGTATTAAATGCACTCAAAGGCTATTAAATCATCCAAGCACCCACGTTCCTGCCTGGCACCATGCCTCTCCTTTTATCATGGGATGTTGTGGAGGCTATAAAACCATCAACAGCCTTCTCTAGAAGGTTTTGCTTTACATTTAGCGTTACCCTGCTTACTTGTCATGCCTGGATCTCAGCTCACAGCCTATTAGAGAATTAAAAGTCCAGGCAAGAAAGGAAATGACTCTTTTTCTAATTGAATTTATTGGGGTGACATTGGTTAATAAAATTATATAGGTTTTAGGTGTACAATTCTATAATACACCACCTGTATATTGTATTGTGTGCTTAACACCCCTAGTCAAGTCTCTTTCCATCACCACTTATCCCCCCTTTATCCTCATCTACCCCCACTCCTATTTCCCTCTGGTTGTCAGTGTCTGTGTGTTTTCTTTTTTTCTTAACATAATGCCTTGTCTTCATGAGTCCATTCCTTCATATATCAAGAGTTTTCTCCCTTGCTTCTTGGTGAGATGGCCATGAGGTTACCACAAGAAGTCAGGATGGCAATTGAACAACTACAGGGCGGTGAAATCATGGGTCTATTTATTTGTTCCTGAAAGGGTTTAAACCACGTAAATTAGTGTTGAATTGCAAATTTCTCATTAGAGGTCCTTTCTTCTTCAGAATTCAGTGGAGATAATGGTACTTATTGAATTGGGGGTTAGGGGGGTTTGTGACTTAAAACCTTTTCCACACTGAGTATGAATGTCATTTCTACTACACTAAGATCTCTACTACACCTGCATTTTATCAGATATGTTCATGAGAAGGGCATCAGCCTGAGCCTCCCCATAGAGCAAGGGAACTGGGTTCCACTCAATAGGCATGACAGTCGGTGGGTATCTAAAATATGGTAAAGCCCTAACCGGTTTGGCTCAGTGGATAGAGTGTCAGCCTGCAGACTGAAGGATCCCAGGTTCGATTCTGGTCAAGGGCATGTACCTTGGTTGCGGACACATCCCCAGTAGGGGGTGTGCAGGAGGTAGCTGATCGATGTTTCTCTCTCATCAATGTTTCTACCTCTCTATCCCTCTTCCTTCCTCTCTGTAAAAAAAATCAATAAAGTATATTTTTAAAAAATAAAATATGGTATAGCCTTTCAGTTCTGGCTGTTTTTCTACTTTAAAAAAAAAAGGACTTCTGATCCTTAAAAGTATGTGATATGGTGACTACTCTGACCAGCCATGGAGCCTTGGAGGCGTTCTGACACCATGGCTCTCTGTGTCTCCAGCTATAATAAGAAGGGGTGGGACTAGCTGAAGTCTAAAGTGTGCTTCAGATCTTTCAATTCTGAAAAACAAACAAAACTCCCCAACATCTCCTACCTACAAGGTCAATAGGAAACCATTCTGACCCTGAAAGTTTCAGCAAGAGCAAGTCAAAGTATCTTGTTAGTTAATAATTAGACACTTGTATTATTCTAACTGAAAACGACTCCCTAGAAACTTAAATTAACCATATTTTTTGCACTCTATTTTTAGGAGAAATAGAAAATATATTTAGGGATGAGCACACATTCAGACTTTATTGTATTCAATATAGGTACATATTCTAACCCTACGCATTGAAAACAATGGTTATAGAGCACTAAGAATACCTTAGTTATCAAGGGATGGTTTAAGACTACACAGAGTTCATTCCACACTATATTTAAAACTTTTAATAAACTTTTAAAGTGTTATTGATTTTTAGAGAGAGAGGGATAAGGAGGCAGAGATAGAAACATCAGTGAAAAAGAAACATCCATTGGCTGCTTCCTGCACGCCCTCCACCGGGGATCGAGCCTGCAACCCCAGCATGAGCCCTGACCAGGAATCAAATCAGTGACCTTTTGGTGCATGGGTCGATGCTTAACCAACTGAGCCACACTGGCTGGGCTACATTATATTTAAATTTAAAGGCCCATGATAATATTAACTCGAAATGACAATAGGTGTGGGGGGTTTTTATTTCCAAATATGCAAGTTACCTTATCAAATCAGAGTTGGCCAAAATAAAATTCTAGAAAGAACCTTTAGTGGCAAAAAAATGTAAATACTAAATCACAGCTTTGTCTTGAGATTACAAGTACTGGGCAAATAATACCACCATTTACTGAACACTTGCTACATTGCGGACTGACGTGGAGCTTTCTCTGGTTATAACAGACTTAAGAACGGCAGTTTTGAGTGTCATGGAGAGAACTGGAAGTCTTGTTTTACAGAGCCCCGACTACACTTTAAGGTTCATTTCAAGGAGTGTCTCCCCTGCCCTTGTGTATTCCTGAGCTCTAGGGTGGCATCTACCATAGCACAATTCCCTGCGCCTTTACCGCACCTCCCTGGAGTCCTGAACTGTGGTGGAGAAGCTCTGCAAGTCATTCTTTATTTTGGTTTCAGCTCAAAGCCCCTAATTTCAAGTTGGCAAAACAAAGACAGAAGCAGCAACACTAAAACGATGAAAAAAGAGGGGGAGAAAAAACCACAGCTCAACATCTTATAAAAATCTTCATGAGTCCAGCAGCCTTTTAATTCAAAGTACTTAACATCCATGATTCAGGAGGTATTTAATGAACAGCAAAAACACTTATTTACATGATTACAATTTGTATTTTTCAGTAATCTGCAGCATCCTCAGATCATCCAAGAGTCTTACGTGAATTTCTATGCATAGCACCACATCTGGTAACCCTGGTGTTCATTTCTCAAAAGAGCTTGCTCCATTTTACCAATCCTTGCTACAGACCTAGGTCAGAGGACACAAGTACCTTCATACAATCTCATTACAGGTTTTCAGCCCTTCTTCCCACAGCCCATCGTCTCAGCACCCAGGCTTGGGTGACCTTCCACACAGGTTGCCAATTCTAGCGAAAACTAGCTGATTAGTCCCTGTTCTTAGCAGGCTCCATGAGCTCAGGTTCTCCAACTTTTTAAAGAAACTAGAATGGCCCTAGCCGGTGTGGGTCAGTGGATAGAGCGTCAGCCTGCGGACTGAATGGTCTCGGGTTCGATTCTGATCAAGGACACGTACCTTGGTTGCAGGCAACCAATCAATGTGTCTCTCTCACATCGATGTTTCTCTGTCTCCCCCTTTCCCTTCCGCTCTCTAAAAATCAATGAAAAAATATCTTCTGGTGAGGATTAACATCCCCCCCTGTACCCCCCCGCCCGCCTCCAAAAAAAAGAATAAAAAAAGAAACTAGAATGCAAAAACCTCCTCATTTTTAAATTTTGGAAACATTGACTATAAATTACTGTCTGAACCTGCCCCCCCCCCCCAAAAAAAAATAAAAACAGGCCTCCTGCCCTGATTCCTCGACCTGGTTGCAGCTCTTGGCTTCTGTTCTGGGCTCCTTTGAGAGCTGATGTTCAAGATGCACCTTCTAGCTCAGATCCTGGAGCTGTGGGGGAGAAACCCAGAGATGAGTGTTGCTGGGTTCTTCCGATTTGCTTCACTGTCACTGTGGACACGTCGTTGAGGCAAGCAGCATCTGTCCTTCGTCGTCTCCTTACTTGATGCCCGCTCATTATTTGGGTATTTCCACCGGTTTCCAAGCATAGGAGAGTTTGCAGGAGCCACGCTAAAACTCTTCTGCACTCTCTCAGGAGCCATCCACTGCTGTGTCTTTTTCTTTGTGATCACTGAAACCATCAGGAAAACCAGTTCTCCGCGTTAGGCTCTGATGCCTCTAACCGAGGGAATGAAATAAACCCTCAGGAAGACAGAGGCCCTAAGACATTGCAAACATTTGAAATGGGGTCAAGGGATGGTTGCATTCGCAGCAATGGGAAGAGAGGGCTCCTCTGTGAAAAGGCTGCCTGGCCATCTCACATCTAAGGAAAAGGAAGACGTGACTCAGTTTTCATTTGGCGGTAGATTTGCTCGGAGGCTGTGCAGCTTCAGAATTTAAATCTCTCCTTATTCATATGGGTGCAGAATATGCATCTTTAATTAAGTCTATAAACACTACCCTCCACGCAAAACTTTCTTGACTGCAGAGCTTTCTGACATTGATGTAGAGCGGGTATAAAGCCACATGAACTTGGGTCACACAAAGAAACACACGTGGGGAAGCCTTGCACTTTCTAGGAGGAATAGCCAAGGGCATGGCTGAAGCTTCAACACGAGATCAGGATCAAGAGCCCTGGGAAGGGGCATCATGCGGACTCTCCAGGCCAGCTGAAAGAGCACAGAAGGCCTACCATTGCGTATATCATGTATATACGAACTATTACGTCATAGATACGTGAACCGTAACGGTTACAGTGATTTTCAACAACATTGTGGGGGTTTTGTTCCTTTTTAAATTTGGTTTCTTTAAAAGATAAATGGAATGAGGGCTTTCCGAAATTTGGGGTAGTCCTCAAAGATCTTGAGGTAGAACCTAAGAGACGAGAAACAAATAATTAAAAACATAATCAAGCAGTGGTCAACGGTTGAGGTTTGCTGTCTCTGAAATCTTTCTTATAAATCAGCCTGCATTTATTCAGGGCCCAACTCTTCCCAATGGCCATTGGTCCATCTTCTCCCTCCTGCATCCTACTCTTATCAGTGTTGAAGCTTCGTGTGCTGCGAAATAAGTAAATCTTCCTATCCATGAGTATGGTATATGCTCCCATTTACTTGTATCTTCTTCTGTTTCTTTCTTCAGTGTCTTATAATTTCCCGAGTACAGGTCTTTTACCTCCACAGTTGGAGGTATCATGCCTACCTGATATCAAACTATACTACAAGGCCATAGTAATCAAAGCAGCATGGTACTGACATAAAAACCAGACATCTAGATCAATGGAACAGAATAGAGAGCCCAGAAATAAACCCATGCCTATTTGGCCAATTAATACTTGACAGAGGAGGCAAGAACATACAATGGGGTAAAGATAGTCTATTCAGTAAATGGTGTTGGGAAAATTGGACAGACACATGCAAAAAAAAAAAATAAAACTAGACCACTTTCTTATACCATATAAAAGAATAGACTTAGAATGGATTAAAGACTTAAATGTAAGACTCAAAACCATGAAACTCCTAGGAGAAAAATTAGTCAGTAAAATCTCAGACATGTCTCTTACTCACATTTTTTTTCTGACATACCTCCCCAGGCAATGGAAACAAAAGAAAAAATAAACAAATGGGAAGACATCAAGCCAAGAACTTTTTTGCACAGCAGAGGAAACCATCAACAAAATGAAACAACAACCCGCTGAATGGAAGAACATATTTTCCACTTTTAACAGCGAGAATAAACTCCGAGAGAATAAAGCTGCTCAGTTTGTGGTCATCTTCAGCCCTAGGAGACCGATGCATCTTGTAAAAGGGCTTTATCCTTAAGTGACCTGGCTGTCCTTTGAAGCTGGCAGCGCTCAGGTTATAATCATGGTACCCGCTGTGAAAGTACCTTAATTGGACCTGAGGGACAAATAGTAACAATACTCTCCCAGAGGTGGCTGGATGTTGGAGCTATGACTGGAGAGGTGTGGTGAGTGGCCTCACACAGAGCCCAGTTAGCCCTGTAAGAAAGACACCTCTTGCCTTCCCTCTGGGGATGCTGACATAAAAGCATAAGGGCTCCGTTTGGATTTTGTGGCTGCAACAGCTGGAACCCTCAGATGCAATTGCTGTCCTTCCTCTGACCGAGCCCAACTCAATCATGCTTCTCAGAGCCCCTCCGACAACTGGCTGACACCCTCTCCTCCCCATGTCCCCTCGGCCTCAGGTGGGCAACAGACCCTGTGGCGAGGGGGCGGGGAGGAGTGGTTACACTGACACTCTTACCATCTGGGGAGCCTCTGTGGCCCTCCACCCACTCCCCAAGACTAGGAGGTAGCATGAGTAGGTCTTGAGGAGAGCTATTGTTTCACTCATTTCTGACAGGTCTCTGCATAAATTCCACTCTGAGGAAAAGGACACATTCTTAGTGTAGCCTTCAAGACTATGAAATCAAGTAGCTGGACTAAAACATCTAGGTAGGGTCCTGGTTCCAGGTCTATTTCTGTTCCTTTTGAATTCCCTTTCTCTCTCTCTCTCTCTCTCTCTCTCTCTCTCTCTCTAGCAATTCTCTCTCTCTCTCCCCCCCCACACACACACACACACACATCACATCACAGTCTTTCTCTTTCCTCCAAGTACAAAAGCCATTTTAGAGAAAGAATCTGAAATTTGCATTTAAACCTGATAACACCTTAGCATGTTACCCTTCCCCTGCCAGTGACACTTTTAACTCTCTGGTCCCCACCCCACCGAGGTGCAAGGGTTGGGAGGGAGGTGGGAGTTTGGAAAGCTTTAGGCTAGACCTACAGAGGGAAGGTTGTAAACCCAGCAATTTTCTGGTATTTCCCATAGATAGAACAGTCCTGAAATTGCACCACACGAGTAATTGCTTGCCCACCTTCCCAGGAGGCCAGCAATGACCTTGGCTATGATTTATGGAGGGCGGGGGTAGGGGAGGAAGGAGAATACCCAAACAAGCCCTGGTGTTACAGAGATTCGGGGGCATGATCCTGGCGTCTCCAGGATTCTGTGCTGAAAGCCCATTAGGAGTGGAAAGTTATGTGGAGGCTGCCATGGGAGTTGACAAGTTTACCTATGATGGTGAAAAGCTCGCAGCCCCAGGAAACAAAGTGAGAAAAATGCAAATGCAAGTGCCGGGAGGGACCAGGTGGCCAGGGCATAGCCGATCCATTCGATGATCTCACCAAGGAAATTGGCTCCAGAAACGTATGTGAACAAGCCCCCTGTGTGCAGAAGAATCAAAACGTCAACCATCAAAGCTGGATCACCGTGACGTGAAAATCCCTCTGCTTTGCTCCAACATGCTTATGGGTGGCTAGATCAAACCTGGGCCTGGGGCCTCTCTTCCCAGGCATCACAGCTTGCCAGAACCCACTTGGGGAGAAAGGAAAACAAAGCCACGGCCGCCTGCTGTCCTCAGAACATCCTGCAACCGTGAGGAGTGGCCCAGGTGCTTGGTGGGCTCCATCCAGATCTCCTGCAACTGTGGGGCCCCTGGCTCCCCGCAGGACAAGGATGAGGAACAGGAGGTCTAGGCTTTGTTTCATTCTCTTAAGTAGCGATTCCAGGCCACCTTCTCACTCCTTGCCTGCACACCCCCCTGCGGGTCAGCATATTTCACATTCACAGCCACCGGTAAAACAACAAACTCGGTGGGAGTAGTAACATGATGTGAGAAGGTCATTCAATTCTCCTTTGGCCCTTGCCCTCCCAAAGCAGTACATTGTGTTCAAGTCTAAAGGAGGGAGTAGGAACTGCAGGTCTCTGACCTCCTGGAGGCCAGTGAGGTCTGATGCAATTGATTTTTTTAAGGTTGTTTTTTTTTTTTTTTTATCCAACCATGTATGTATTCTAATATCAGAACTATACTAGAAATCGCCACTTTCTAGTCATAGTAAATGTATCTGTACCCAAAATTTCTGCCCCACATTAAACTAGCAAAGTGTCACCTAAAACAAGTATTTTCTTTCCATAGTTACATAAAGAACATTTGTTCTTAAATCATTCTCTAGTCTAATTCAGTAGTTGGAACTAACCTTGGCAATCTAGCTTTTAAGAGCTTTCTCTGCTCTTCTTTGACTCTAGTTACTAAGTGAAGCTTTAAAAATTGAAACCCCTTAAAGTTACCTTCCTAAGGCTGACATTGCATCAGCGGTTTCCAGCCTGTAATTCCTCAGACCCCAGGAGGAACCACGGATCTATTGCAAAGAGGCCATAAATTGTCTGTGATCGCAAATGGTACATCTCACCCCATGCTTTTTTGTTTGATGTAGATACTGTTAGGATGTCAGCAACACATATTCATTTAAATGTGCTATTGAATTCATAGTAGCATTGTCATTATTTTCTTAATCAATGAATATTAATCCTAAATAATTATTCACTAATAATAATATTATTAATGAATAATTATCACCATATCCTAGTTCAGGAAAAGGTTTAATGTAAAGGATTCTATTTACATTTAAAAAAAAAATGATGGGTCCTAGCTGGTTTGGCTCAGTGGATAGAGCATTGGCCTGCGGACTGAAGGGTTCCAGGTTCGATTCCAGTCAAGGGCACATGCCTGGGTTGCGGGCTCTATCCCCAGTGGGGGCTGTGCAGGAGGCGGCCGATCAATGATTCTCTCTCATCATTGATGTTTCTCACTCTCTCTCCCTCTCTGAAATCAATAAAACTATATACTTTTTAAAAATGATGGGACCCACTATCCCACACAAATACCTCACTACAAATATTCAAGGATTACAGGACTGATTCACTCCCACCTGCTTATAATTGTCAGCTCACACCCTGGTTTCTCGGGAGCAATTAGAATTATCTCTGAAAATGCACTTGTAACACATCTCATCCTAATTTTTAATTAAGTATATACGATTCTCTCTGCCTTTGAGAGTATACAAGTGGCAGGAAATATGCAAGTGCTACCCGTGACTACCCATTAGATAAATCTAGTGAGACTTCACTGAAGAGGGCAGATCTCCTGGTCATCATAATTCAGCCCTATTTGCTGCACAGAAAGTGTAAACACTCTGTGTATCAACTTGAATGGGCCATGGAGTGCCCAGATATTTGGTAAAACATTCTGGGTGTGTCCAGGGGGGTGTTTCTGGATGAGATTAATATGTGAATTCATAGACTGAGTAAACAGATTGCCCTCCCCCACGCCAGGTGGACCTCGTCCAATCCACTGAGGGCCTGAATGGAACAAAAAAGGTCGAGCAGGGAGAATCACGCTGCCTGGCTGACTGAGCTGGGAGGTCTGTCCTCCCCTGCACTCTGGCTGGAACATATACACCTGCTCTCCTGGGCCTCCAACTGGCAGAGGGCAGATCCTAGGCCCTCTCAGCCTCCGTAATCATATAAGCTAATTCCTTATAATAAACATTATATATTTATACCTACAGCGTATTGGTTCTGTTTCTCTGAAGAACTCTTGTACCTCTCTGGAACTTCAAGGTTCAGATCAGAAATGCGTGTGTTGTGGGGTGAGATGGGATGGGGGAAGAAGTCCCCGGATTGTCCGTGCACCCCCTCCATTTGTCACCTAATTCCTAGGACATGCTCCCTAGGAGGACTGGGAATCTGGAGGGGAAGGGAGACATTACCTTGTGGAATCTTATAGATGACTTCTCCAGGCTTCCTGAGCTGGCGCAACAGATAGTCACTATGAATGTTGATTCCCATTCCCAAAACAAATAAGCAAACACCTAGGCAAAGAAGAGAGAGGGAAGTGAAAAATGTGTCCTGATTTTGATGTTTTTCACACAAGCCAAGTTTTTCTTTCTGAAAATGAAGGAAAGGGCATTTAATTTCGAATTCTAAGAATAGACACAAGCCAAGTTTTTCTTTCTGAAAATGAAGGGCATTTAATTTCGAATTCTAAGAATAATACTAAGATACGCCTCACCCCACCCCCAAAAGGGACAGAGTTGTCACCAGATGAGCACAAGAGATCTTTTCTGCTTCTGTTTGTTTTCCTTTGTAGTTTTTGTGGTTCCAGCATGCTCCACTGTGCACACGTTTCAGCATTCGTACAACTGATCGTCCGCTTGTTTGTACTCTCAAACGTTCACTCTGGCCGCTGCGTGGACAAGGGGTTACTGTAGGCCAGTTTAGTTTGAAGGTCACTGTGGCAGTCCAGGCAGGAGGGCACTGTGGCTTGGACCAGGGTGAAGTAAGCACCCCTGTCACGTTTTGGAGCTACAGGCGGCAGCACTAAGCTGATGGCTAGAATGTGCTATGTGATGTGAAGAGAGGAGCTGAAGGCAATCCCTAGATTTTTGGTCTGAGCCATAATAACATATAAATAGTTGAACCTTCCGGGACTTTAATTCCTCTTGCAGATAATGAAACAATTTCGATAATTAGCATTTTCCACAAGTTTATAACTAGCTGGTCAGGGAAAGTCTATTAGAGGAGGCGTAGATGGATAAAGACCTAAATAAAGTGAGGGACCAAGCTTCATGAACATACAGGATCAGAGTATTCCAGGCAGAGGGAGTGGTCTGCAGAGAAAAGCTCTGAAACAGCACCAGCCTGACCATTTAAGGCTCAGCGGGAAGGCCACTGAGGCCACAGCACAGCAATGAGGTGAACAGAGGCTGGAAATGAGGTCGGGAAATGGGGCTGAACCAAGGACACATGGGTTTCATAGGCCATGGTAAGGAATTTGCATTTTATCCTGAAGCCATCGGAGAGTTCTGAGCTGAGGAATGAATGACATGATGTTTTTCAAAGCTCTCTCAGGTTGCTATAGAAAGATGAGGGTAAGGGTGAGAGGAGAGGAGAATGGAATTATTGAGGGGTTGCTGTGATAGGGGTGCAGAGGTGATGGTGAGTTAGACGGTGGAGAGCCGTGTTGGGTGGAAAGTGGTCAGATGTACGTACCCAGGATAAACCGTATGTCTGTGTACCAATCGGCGGGGTACTCAGTGCAGTGAGTCAGGTAGTAGCCTTGCAGGAGTCCGTTTCCCGTACAGAAGACAAAGCCTCTGAAAAGCACCGCGACTGGAAAAGGCCTCCCTCTCATGAGGAAGGGGTAAACCAATGTCCTGGGGCATACGGGGAGAAAGATCAGGATCCCTTGTTAAACATATATATATATATATCAACAAGAGGAAAGGGTTTCAAGCCGATCGTCACATCAAACCTATTTTTAAAAAAACATTTTTGCATAAATTTGTGCAACAAAAGAACATGATCTGGCCCTAAAACAAGTATTTATGATATTGTTTGTCTGGTTTCATTAAAAGCCATTGTAGTCACCATTTATTATCTTATTTTATTCTTACAACCATCTTGAAAGGTAAATGTCATGCCCGTATGGTAGTTAGAAAATTTAGTCATAGGAGCCCAGGATTGGACTGATGCTTTCGATAAATCGAGAAGAAAATCCAGATGATATGGGAAGAAAGGTACAGTCTGGCTTGCCCCATCTGCCAGTGGAATGGCATTTTGATAGCAGCCACCTGACCGTATGGCTTTCCATAATGTCTTTCTTATGTGATTTCATTAATGATATTATAGCATCCCCTATAAAGGGGCTACAGAATCCCTTGGGCAAGTAGAAACGTCTCTAAATGTTAAGAATTATGGATCTAGAGGAATCTAGGAAAGAGCACTTAAAAATATAAATAACCTCAAAATAAAATATTGCCCAAGATGTGCTAAATCCTATACGTCAAATTACATCCTCTTCGTAAGTTTTCTTCTCTATGGTGCAATACAACAGGAAAGCTCATAAACCTATATGAATAGTTTAATGAATCACTATCAAATAAATGCACACATGGTCACTAGGGCAAGAAATAGAACAGTCATCACCCCAAAAGCCTCCCATGGGTCCCTCTCTGTTGACAGTACCATCATCACCCCAGAGGTAACCACCATCCTGATTTTTATAATAATCATTTCCTTTTGCCCCTGTGTAATTTTACCAAATTTGTACACATTCCTAAAAAAGATAGTTTATTTTGTTCATTCTTAATTCCATATAAAGTGAACCAGACTCTATGATTTTTAGCGTATCATTTAATGCCTTGTTTATTTAACTCATCATTATGTTTCTGAGACTCAAACATAACATTGTGTATAGCTATACTTCATTTATTTTTATTGTTACATATTATTCTCATATAAGAATATACCACATGGGTTTATCTGTTTTGCTTTGATGAATATTTTGGTTACTTCTAGAATGTATCCACTCAAACACAATTTTGTTATAACTCAAATTTTCCCATTAATTTAATAATATTTATGTTTAAAACTTTGATACATCTGGAGTTATTTTGTTGTAAGAAGTTCAATAAGAATCTAACTTGCCCTGGCCAGTGTGTCTCAGATGGTTGGGCATCTTCCTGTGCACCAAAAGGTCACCGGTTTGATGCCCAGTCAAGGGCATGCAGGAGGCAGCTGAGTGATGTTTTGCTCTCACATCAATGTCTCTCTCTCTCTCTCTCTCTCTCTCTCTCTCTCTCTCTCTCTTGCTCTTTCTCAAAATCAATTTTAAAAATCTTTAAAAGAAAAAAAGAATCCAACTTACTTTTTTTCCTAGTAAATTTACTAAATATCTCTTTCTCAGTGGCATGCATTGCCCCCAACTAAGTCCAAAGACAAAGTCCTTGCCTTTCGAAAACCCAAGATACAGCGCATGCAGGAGACAGCTGATTGATGTTTTGCTCTTTAATTTGTGTAGCCATGCTTTCAAATTAAACCATGCATCCTCCCACCCCTAACCTCTGGACCTCCTAAGTCTGAATGCAAAGTCAATTCTATCGCATCTCAACCAAAGGAGTATGTATCCATCGCAGGCTCACCACTGTAACAAACAATTCCAAAGTCTCAGAGATCCCACATGTAAAAGCTCATTTCTTGCTCAGGCCACTGTGCAAACCTGCTCAGGGGTGATGCTGTGCTCTGCAGCCCGGAGCCAGGCTCTTCCAGCGCATCTTCCTCCTCCAGGCAGCAGACAAGGGAGGGAGAGAGCATGGATGACTGTAAAGGTTATCCAAAGGGCCAGGCTGCAGGCTGGGGGTGGTGTCCATTACTCCCATCCTCATTGCTTTGGCTCCACCAAACTACAGGGGAGCCGGGGAAATGTAGCCTCGCTGCAGCCCCCAGTAGGAAAAGGGAAGGAGGTTGGTGAACACGGCACCAGCAAAAGGCTCTGGAGAGGCAGGAGTCCTAGAGAACAAATACAGTTCTTCTGATCCAAATCATTTTGATGTCGGAAAACTGGAAGCAGTTCAAAATAAATGTTTCCATGTAGAAAGCAATAGAAACAATGATGAGGAAGGGGGAAGAGTCAAGCTGAAATTAATGCTGGGGAGGGTTGCAGATGAGTTTCACCTTCAGATCCCATGTCCCACACAAGGCCTGGGACTCAGCGTCCCTCATTTGAGAGCACTTCACTTTATTTCTCCCTTACATTTCTCATGTAACTTTTCATTCTTTTGTGTTTGTTCTGATGCATGAGACTGATAAGTACTCTGTAAATATGAAATTTTCTGTCACTGCTAAGTAAATATTCATTTGGGGGGACTCATTGGAAAGGGTTAACTGAAATTGCAAATCTAATTTAACCAAAGAAATAACCTTTAAAATTATACATCTTGCATAGTCTAACTCATATTCAACTAGGTCTTGTTCAAATATAAATGCTATTGCTAAGATTACCAAGCTTATTGAAGACTTTTCACTATATGAAATTTTAGACTTTATTGTCAATCAAAATAAATTCAAGTTCTATATCTAAATATTAGGTTTCTATACATATATTTACTTGTTATATACTCCTTCCTCAGCCCCATCTCCCCCTTAAACCACCACCTCTTTTTTCTTTACAGCAAAATGCCCCCAAATAGTTGTCCATATTCACCATCTGTCCTCTTCTCTTCTTTCCTCCCTTCCTCCCCTGTATAGAAACTCATCTTGGCAAGACCACCAGAGACTTCCACATTTCCAAATCCAACAGCCGATTTTCAGCTCTCTTATTTGACAAGTTAATCATTCCATCCAACACTTCCTTCATTCAGCTCCCAGCACAACACTTTGCCTTGGTTCTTCTCCTACGTCGTTGATTTCTCTTAATTTTCCTTTGCTTGTTTCTCTTCACCCCCTTGGCTTCTAAATATTGGCATGCCCCAGGGCTCAGGGCTCTTTTCTTTATTCATAGTCACCATGTATGTAATCACATCTAGTATCAGATCTTTACATATCATCAATAGAATGACCACTCCCAAATTTATGTCTCCAGATAGGATGGCTGTAGTCTTTGAACTCAGACTCACATGACCAACTTCCTCTTAGACATCCAGTTTAAAGACATCCTGGTCTCTATCAAACAACCAGGGAAAAGAGCAATCCAGCATGATGAAACTTTTAAAAAACAGCTGCTCTACTACAGTCAAGAGCCACACACACACACAAAAAAAAAACTGTGGCCCCACCCCACACACATACCAGCAAATGTTGATATGGAGCCTAATAAATAAGAACTACAAATTACTTCAGTAATGTTGTAGGAAATATGTCCCTTGTTCATAAATCAGAATACTTAATATTGTTAAACTGTACATAATGGCCAAAGGCATCTGTAAATTCAATACAATCCCAATCAAAATTCCAATGGTATTTTTCATAGAAATAGAAAAAGCAATCCAAAATTTGTATAAAACTACAAAATGCCCTGCAGAGCCAAAGAAATTCTAAGAAAGAAGAACAAAGTTGGAGGCATCACACTTCCTTATTTCAGACTATATTACAAAGACATAGTAATAAAAAAAAACAGTATGGTACTGGCATAAAAACAGATACATAAACCAATGGAACAGAATCAAGAACCCAGAAATAAACTCACACATATACAGTCAACTAATATTAGAAAAGGGATCCAAGAATACTCAAAGAGGAAAAGATCGTCTCTTCAATAAATGGCTTAGGAAAATCGGACATCCACATCCAAAAGCATGATACTGGACCCTATCTTACACCACTTACAAAATTTCACTCAAAATGGATTAAAGACTTAAATGTAAAAATGAGCACCTTAAAACTTCCAGAAGAGCCCTGGCCAATGTGGCTCAGTTGCTTGGACACCAAATGGTTGAGGGTTTGATTCCTGGTCAGGGCACATATCTAGGTTGCAGGTTTGATCCCCTGTCAAGGCGAGTATAGGAGGCAACCAATCAATGTTTCTTTCTCTCTCTCTCTCTCTCTCTCTCTCTCTCTTTCTCTCTCTCTCTCTCTTTTCCTTCCTCTCTCTCTCTCTAAAATCCATTTTTAAAAACTTAGTGGTCAAAAACACCAGTAAACATGTATTTTCACTCACAGTTCCTATGTGTCAGGAATTCAGGAGTGACTTGGCTCAGAGTTCCCCATGAAATCACAAGTAAGGTGTTGGCTAGACCAGCAATTATCTGAAGGCTTGACTAGGGCTAGGGGAACTGCTTCTGAGATGGCTCACTCATATGGCTGGACATTTGGTGCCAGCAGTGGGCAGGAGGCCTCATCTTCTCCTCACGTGGGCCTTATCCACGTTGGGTTTCCTCATGATATGGTTGCAGGCTTCACCCAGAACAAGCAATCCAAGAGAGAATGCCAACAAAATCTATGTTTGTTATGATTTCATCTCAAAAATCACACACCATCACTTTGCCACACTGTATTTGTTACAAGCAAATCACAAATTCTGGCTCCCATTCAAGGAGAGGGAAATTGGATGCCATCTTTTCAAGGAAGTCACATCAAAAAAGAATTGTTCTGGCTCCCATTCAAGGAGAGGGAAATTGGATACCATCTTTTCAAGGAAGTCACATCAAGAAAAAATTGTGGACATATTTTTTATTAACAGTCTATATGGACATATTTTTAAACTACCAAATGACCTTAGCAGTTTAACTTCTCTGGACCTCGGTTTCCCATTGATAAAAGGATAATAACAATAATGGTACCAACCTCAGAAGGTTGTTGAAAGAATTAAATGGTATAACTGAACGCAAGTGGCACATATTAGAACTTAATGACTAAGTGTTTCTTTTTTTCTCCAACCAGGAAATATGGACATATTTTTAAACTACCAAATGACCTTAGCAGTTTAACTTCTCTGGACCTCGGTTTCCCATTGATAAAAGGATAATAACAATAATGGTACCAACCTCAGAAGGTTGTTGAAAGAATTAAATGGTATAACTGAACGCAAGTGGCACATATTAGAACTTAATGACTAAGTGTTTCTTTTTTTCTCCAACCAGGAAATAGGTCATTAGAGTTCCTCTGTAGGAAGCCTAGGGTCAGCCTCAGACCTACAGAGTAAAGCTGGCCTCTGTAGCCTCGTCGTTGTGTCTGCTCACATCATATCCCATGTGGGCCCTCTCCTGCTTCCCTCTTTCTCCTACTTCCTCAGGATCCCAGTCATGCATGACATAGACATGGATGTTCACATCCTAAACAGTTTCTTTTTCCTGGAAATTTCCCAGTCTTCAAATCGTTCTAGTTCTTTTCTGGAAACCTACCACTCATTTTTCCCAATTCTTCAGGATGTTCTACCTAAGGATTGTCTTCTAAGTGATAGCTAAAGCCTCTGGCCAATAAGATCTCAAAAGTGGAGTTAGCACCTGTTGTGGATACAACTGCAACTGATCTTAGGAGACTAGGAAGAGACCTAAGAATCCTGCTCAACAAACCTCTTACACCAAAACAGAAGATTGAAGATAAAAGCTATTCCTTAAAAGAAAGCTGAGCCTGCCACTCACTCATGCCTCACATGGTTACTTTAATCAAATAGTGATCAGATGGCACTCCCCTACCTAATATCTACTTCACTGTGAAAATGAGCATTGTGATCAAGGAGGAGACGTGCCATTTTGCAACTGGAGACCCTTGGGGAAAGAAGAACTATAGACATAATGTTTCAACGTAGATATTCCCTATGGCATTGAGGATCCCTGCGGAACATGAAGACCCTGCCTGAGTGACAAAAAAAAGTTGTGAGAGAAGAATCCTAACAGATGTGGGAGGATAGAGCATTTTTCTGAAGGTCTTGATGGTTGGCTTGCATGTGGCAATAAAAATCACCTCACAAAATGACTCTGTCTGGCTCATCCCATCCAAGATGGCATGTGAGTAGTAGTCAATGCTGGAGGATTTCATGTTGCCTCTTCTTGGAATCAACTTGCATATTTACCTGGCTCCCTAGAAACACATTGCTATGAACCAAATGAAACACATGAATAAGAGGAATTTCAGGCATGTTTTAGAACCGCACACAAAGAGTTGTAGGGGCAAAATGGATTTTTGATATCAATCAGACTGTGTTCAGGTAGGCCTATTCTGTTTATGCATCCTGGTGATGATGGTCCTAATAAGAAGACATCTGTCCTGAGGGGTGTGTGTGTGTGTGTGTGTGTGTGTGTGTGTGTCCACCCGGCCAGTAAAGAATATGAAGCTCACAGAGGGGGGGTAATTTTTCTAAAGCCACACAACTAGCTACAAAGGGGCAGCAGAGATGGGATTTGTAGGAGGGTCCTCTGCTTCAAAACAATTCATTCATTTCCAATTGGAAATGAGAATTGAAATAAAAGTATAAAACTGGGGGAAGTCCCACATGCCCTTCAAGAGAAGGCACGTTTGGTTTTCAGTCATGTTAGTCCAATGATCTTGTTGCATCTATAGTAGTCATCTGTTATACTTGCCACCCAACATTTAGTCTTCTTTCTCATGGTAACTATCCTGTTTCTCCACTAGGGTCCCACCTCCTCACCCAGTCTTAGCCCATGAGAGGGTTCATCCTCTCCATGCTGCTCAGCCAATCGGAACAGTGATTGTCGCAAGGATGGGCATGTGACCCAGCAAATCCCAATAAGGTTTTATCTATATTTTTTTATAGAACTACTTTTTTCCACATGCCTTGGATCTGAGAGGATATAAGCTCTTACATTCTACCATTGCCTTGCCACCCCAAAGGACAGCCTTTCTGAGAATAAGAGCCAGTAAAAGAAGTAGAGCCAAGAGCTGAAGAGAGAAACCAGGTCCTGATGGTATCTTTGGAACCACAGCAGCAATCTGGAATTTTCCAGTTATGACAGTTAATAAGTTCAGGTTTTACTTAAGGCTATCTGAATTGATTTTTTTGTCACTTGGAACTAAGAGTCCTGATTAATGCCCCATTACACTGTTCTCTTTTGAAATAAGCACCAAACTTTTCCAAGTTTAAAGCCAGAATTGGTAAAGGTTTTAGGTTGCGTTCAATTATAAAATAGAGTTTCCCTCAAATGATTCCCTCTGGAGCAGAACCCACCAAGGTGTATTTCCTTGTTGGAGCCTCTCCGTATGCCAAAGGGCATTAGGCCAAGCAGCTGAGTCCTTGGTCCACTTCCCTGAGTCCTTCCCAAGAAATAACAAACACTGGCAATAAACATTCACTTGTCTGTATAGTCAGATCATACCTGTCATTATAAATAATGGTTTTGGACAGATTAGAGAGTGGCATGTATAGGCGCACTGCAAAGGTGACTAAACACAGACTGAGTCAGTGGTACTCCCATCCACTTACATTTCATTATGACCTTGTGTAGTGGGTTGAATGGTGGCCCTTAGACAAGATATGCCCACTCCCTAATCCCAATAACTTCTGAATGTTACTTTATTGTAACTAAAAAGTTAAAATTATCTTACATGGCAAAAATATGTGATTAAATTAAGGATCTTGAGAAGAAACTATCCTGGATAATCTGCATGGAGCATAAATGAGATCACACATATCCTCATACAAGAAAGGGACAGAAAAAAAGAAATGGAAAAAAAGAGGGGAGGGGGGAGAAGAAAGACCCAGAGGGGAAAAGCAATGGGAAGACAGTACAGAGAAGCCACAAGACAAGGAATGCTGACAGCCACATGAAGCTGACAGGGCCAGGGAATGAATTTTTCTGTAGCGCTTTCAATGGGAGCAGTTTGACCAACACCCTGCAGACTTCTGGCCTCCAGAATGGTGAGAGGAAATTGTCTGTTACTTTAAGCCACGCAGCTTGTGGTCATGTGTTACAGCAGCCCCAGGGAGCTAAGCATCTTGTTAGAGTAATATCAGGCCATTGACACTAATTTCAGGTCAGACATCCAGCTGAGGAAATACCAGCAAAGGATCACAGACAGCTAATAATTTCATAGTGCCTACTATGTTCTAAGGAATGTTCTAAGTATTTTCCACATATAACATCATTTAATATTTATAATAACCCTAGGGGATAGGTATTCTAATTGCTCCCATTTTGCAAATAAGAAAACTGAGGCACAATGATATTAACTTAGCCTAAGGTCATACAGCTATGAAAGATCAGAGCTGGGATTCAAGTCCAAGTGAAGCTAGTTCCAGGGTTTATGTTATTGAATATTTTGCTCTCCTACAGTCACTGTGTTTGTTTGTTTGTTTTTAAAAAATGAATCAGTTGCATGAGCACTTGTCTACCTCAGAGGTTCTTACCAACTGCTTCATAAAATCACCCAAAGGGCTTTGGGAACACTGAAAGGAAGAAGCCCACTGAAGACAAGTTCATCAGAGCCTTAGGTATAGGACACTGTGCATTTCCCCAGATGATTTCAAATATGCAGTCAAGATTAAAAACCACTGACATAATAACTTCCAATGGCTGGTGTAACTAATTTTTTCAAATTGGCATTGACCAGATATTTCGGCTTCTCCAAATTCTGTGTCCACACAGAGAAATTAGATTGCCATATCTAGTAGAAGAGAGGCTCAATTCAATAAAACCACATTCTTTTTTCTCAGCCATAGAATGGTTAACCATTTTCTATCAAAAGTAGTACCATGGGCCCGGCCGGCAAGGCTCAGTGGTTGAGCATCGACCTATGAACCAGGAGATCACGGTTCAATTCCACATCAGGGCACAGGCCCAAATTGCGGACTCCATCCCCAGTGGGGGGCATGCAAGAGGCAGCCAATCAATGACTCTTTCTCATCATTGGTGTTTCTACTCTCTCTTTCTCTCTCCCTTCCTCTCTGAAACCAATAAAAATATATTTTAAAAAAGAAAAGTAGTACCATGGGAAAAATTCAGCGTGAACTTTCCCCCAAACCTCCTGGGACAGCATGAGATTTCAGACAGCACTGGGATTTCACCAGCTCAAAACCCCATTGCCAGCAACATTCCTACACGGAGTGGTGCCCTGAGACTGAGGACACCTAGTCAGAGTGGAGAGTCCCACCTCCCCAGGGAAAGCAGGGCATTTTCCACCACCTACAGAGAGCCAAGAAGCCAAAGTGCAAACGGAATTAAAAGACTTGCGCTTCAGCACCACCTACTGTAAAACAAAAGAAAAACTTCTTATCGACCCACTAAGTAGAGAATGCCACTCAAAGGAAAAAGCAGATTTCATTCCCATAGATCAGAGAGTTCATTCCATGGCACACAAAAACGAATTACTAGAATTCTGTGGCCCACCACAAAATGTACATCTTTTGCCAACTGACCAAAAAAATGGGTATAATTTTGATTCATTCACAACAGAAGGCTATTGTTGTGTTGGCTGTTGTCATTTTTTTTTTATTTGACAACCTAAGGAAGAAGAGGTCAGTGCCCCTCACTAAATAGTCAGGTATTGCATGTTTTAAAAATTCTGTGTCATGTACTACTATCTGTAATACTTTAAACAATAAAAAAAATTTCTGTGGCATCCTAGTGTGCCATGGCACACTGTTTGTCATAGATGCCTTGTTTCCATCAAATACCATGAATAACCAAGAAAACAAAGCACCTCAGAAAGAAAATGAAAACTCTCCAAAAAGAAACTTAAAGACATGGAAATATGTGATTTAAATGACAGAGAATTCAAAATGAACTGCCATTTGACCCTGTGATCCCACATCTGGGAATATATCCTAAGAATCCTGAAACATCAATCAGAAAGAATATATGCACTTCTATGTTCGTAGCAGTGCTATTACAATAGGTAAGATCTATAAACAGCCCAAGTGACCAGCAACAGATGAGTGGATAAAAAAGCTGTGGTGTATTTACACAATGGAATACTATGCAGCTGTAAAAGAGGAAGGATCTCTTACCTTTTGAGACAGCATGAATGGACCTGGAAATTATTATGCTAAGTGAAATAAGGCAGTCAGAGAAGTACAAATATTACATGATCTCATTTATATGTAGAATCTAATGAAAAAAATAAACTGATGAATAAAACAGGCTCAGAGACATGGAAGCATGGAACAGACTGACAGATCTCAGAGGGAAGGGGGAAGGAAAGAAGGGAAGAGATTAACCAAAGAAAATATACGCATATATGCATAGCCCATGGATACAGGCAATAGTGCGGTGAAGGCCTAGTAGGTTGAGATGGGAGCCCGGGGTGGGAGGGAGGAATGGGGAACATCTGTAATACTCTCAACTATCAAAATAATTTTTTAAAAATACAATTGCTGGAAAAAAAAACTCAGCGAGATACAAGAAAACACATATAGGCAGTTTAATGTACTCAGAAATAAAATCAATGAACAAAAGGAGTAGTTTACCAAAGAGATTGAAACTACAAAAGAATAAAATAGAAATCCTGGAACTAAAGAACCGAATAAGAGAGATGAACTAGTAAGCTTAAGAAATAGAGTTGACCAAATAGAGAAAAGAATTGGTGATATCAAATATAGAAATCTATAAATGACACAGATGGAAGAAGAGAGAGACTTAAGAGTAAAAAATAAATAAAAGAACTCTACAAGTACTATTTGACTCCATCAGAAAGAGCAATATAAGAATAATGAGTAGCCCTAGCCAGCTTGGCTCAGTGGCTAGAGCATCAGGAGTTCTAGATTCTCTACCTCCTCATCGGCACTTGGTATGGTCAGTCTTTTTCATGTTAGCCATTCTGGTGGCTGCATAATGCTATCCCATTGTGATCTGGTTTGCATTTCGCTAATGTCTAATAATGTTGAGCATCTTTTAATGTTCTTATTTGCCATCCATGTTTTCTTTGATGAAATATCTGTTCATATCATGAGGTGCAGGAGCAATTTATTAGAAAAAGGAAACTATTTTCAATAAATGTTATGGGAACAATTAGCTATCCATATGCCAAAAAAAGAACTCTGATTCATACTTCTAATCCTATATAAAAATTAACTCAAGATGGATCATAGACATAAATGTAAAACTTAAAACTATAAATCTTCTATAAGGAAATGGAAAACTCTTAGAAGAAAACATAAGAGTAAATCTTTATGACCTCACATTAAGGAAAGATTTCTTAGATATAATACCAAAAGCACAAGAGCAAATAGAAAAATTGGACTTCATCAAAACTTCTGCTTTTCATAAGACACTATTAAGAGAATGAAAAAGATGAGCCACATAGACTTGAAGAAAATATTTGCAAAGCATATATCTGGTAAAAGACCTGTATGTCAAATATATAAAAAAAACCTTTCAAAACTCAATAAGGTTTAAAAAAACTGGTACATCTACACAATGGAATACTACGCCGCTATAAAAAGAAGGAACTTTTACCATTTGCAACAGCATGGATTGACCTGGAGAGCATGATGCTAAGCAAAATAAGCCAGTCAGAGAAAGATAAATATCACATGATCTCGCTATATGTGAGAGGGTGGGAGGGGTGGGTCAATTGGAGAAAAAGGAAACTTATGTAAAACTTTAGACAATAAATAATAATAATAATAATAATAAACTCAATAAGGAAAGAAAGGACCCAATTCTCTAGTATTTAGCAGATATGTGACTTTGGGCAAATAAAGAATATTCACTGAAAGACTGAAATGAGGGCATGCACTACTGTTAAAAGAAGGCAGATATTTTGGAGATTAAACCTTTATCAGTGATTACATTGGCAAATATGTTACCCCATACAGTGGGCTCACTTTTAATTTTGTTGATAGTTTCTTTTGCTGTACAGAGGCTTTTTATGTTGATGTAGTCCCATTTGCTTATTTTCTCCTTAGTTTCCTTTGCCCTAGGAGATGTATCTGTAAACATATTGTTATGAGAGATGTCTGAGATTTTGCTGCCTATGGCTTCTTCTAGGATTTTTATGGTTTCCCATGACTTAGATTTAAGTCCTTTATCCATTTTGAGTTCGTTCTTACCAGGCATGTGCCCTGACCAGGAATAGAACCATGACCTCCTGGTTCATAAGCCAAGACTCAACCACTGAGCCACACCGGCTGGGATCTTCTTATTCTTCTTCTTTTTTTTTAAATCTTCCTCTTTCTCTTCCTTTTCTTCAGCCTCATCATCACTGACTTCTTTATCACCTTCTTCTCCACAAAAAAGTAAGGGAGTAGCCAATAAACTGAGAGTGTGTTTTCACAAGCTCCTTTATCTTTCTCTCCTCCAAGTACTTGGTCTGGTCTTCTTTTAGATTCAGGATGACCTCTGTTTACCTGTGTCAGTCCTAACTGTGAACAATCCTACTGGGGAAGACTCCCAGGCATACTGCTCATCATTGTTATATTTGGTGATTACGGGCACTTTTTCAGGAACCAAATAGGCTAATTACAACCTGACACCATAATGGCCAATCACAGAGATATCTGCACCAGTCTGCAAAGCTTCCATTAATGCTTTGGTCCCAGACTTGGCAATAGTACCAAGATGATTGATCAAATCAGCCTTGGCCATTCAATTCCAGCATTCATAATAGTGAGAGCTTTGTCATAATTTGTTTGGAATGAGGTTAATGTGCAGCTCTTTCCCAGAGTCCAGTTTACTGGGATCTGTCAAGCTTTCACAGCTGATCTTGTCCAGTGGATCTGATGAAACTGAAATAAATTCCCTCAGAAATATCTCTTGATTCAAGTAGAAAATATTGATGATCAGTGACATCAACTGGGCAACTTCTATCTGAAAGGCAAACGTCTCAACCCCTTCCTCCTCCATCGGTTGGTTGTGAGTCTGGGTTTCCTCAGGCATCTCAGCGAAGGGACCACATGGACTCCAAAATAATGCAGCACCAGGACGCAGAACCAACTAGCCAACTATTTCTTAATCTTTACACATTTATCACCTTTATAAAACTAAAAATTTTATTTTATAGTGAGAAAGGGAAAGGATACTATCAAAAAAGAGAAAAGACATCCCACAGAATGGGAGAAAGTATTTGCAAATCTTATATCTGATAAAGGGCCAGTCATCTAGAACATATAAAGAACAACTCAATAATAAAACATTTTTTTAAATAGGCAAAGGATTTGAATAGACATTTCTCCAAAGAAGGCAAACAAATGGCTATTTAGTCCAAAGAAAAATGTTCAACATAAGTTGCCATTTGGGAAATACAAATGTAAATCTCAAACAGACTGACAAATTACCAGCAAGAAGACTGGGGAGGGGTTGTGGGGGGAGGTAAGAGCACAACTGAAGGACTTGTATGCATGCATATAAGCATAACCAATGGGCGCAAGGCACTGGGGTAGGGGTGAGGGCAAGTGCCAGGGGGTAGGAGAATCTGGGGTGGGGGGGAGGTCAATGGGGAAAAAAAGGAGACAAATGTACTACTATTTGTAATACCTTAAACAAGAAAATAATTTTTTAAAAAATAGGGCAGATAGAGGCAGGCAATAAGTCAGAGACTATGCATAAAAATGGATTTGGGGATGTTTCATCAGATGGGAAAAATGTGAAAAGCAAATTGTCATATTTTCTTCATAGTGACATCTAGGATCAGCCTTCACAACATAAAGCAAGTATGATAGAAGAATTCTGAAAATGGCCCAGAGCCTGATTTAAGACTTGGATAGTAGAATTGGATCTTGTGGCATAGATACAAACAATATTTGGAAATTAAAAAGAGAAGAGGAATTCAAAAATAAAGTACATGGAGGGCAACTTTCAGTCATAGGTCACCAAACAGGCCCCTTTCCTAACTGCACATCACGTTCCCACCCACAAATCTGGAAATAGACCATCTCTGAGGACCAGCTCATCAAGTGCTTGCCCATCACTCCCACTCACTCCCACGAATCACAACAATCAGATAGAGCGCAGTCACTTGTGAAATAGGATTGATAATAGTGACTGTCTCGAGGACAAAAATGAAATAACCAATGTAAAACACGTAACATAATTTCTGGAACACCCCGTGCTCAATAAATATTGGTTTCCCCTTCCCTCATCCCCTTTCATAACCGCAAGGCAAATTGCACTATTGGCCTCAGTTCAGAGGGTTTTAAAGGCTCCTGGGTTGTGCATAGCCACTTTTTAAATAACTTGATGTCCCTGTTGCCATACATGGCAGGGAGTCAAAAAGCAGAATGGGGAGTTGCCAGGCCAAGTTGCCAGGCTCTGATAAAAATCAGTAAGTAGACAACCTTCATATTCTATCTGATAACAGAACACATTTATGCCGCCCCCAGCCCCGTCCTTCTTGCTGAGGGCTCTTCATTAAAGCATCCTTCTTGGCCTTTCCACAGTTCCTCGCCCATTCCTCCCCAGGGAAGGAGAAGTGAATTACATGATTGGTAAATCTGGAAGGTACAGCTCAGCCCTTACCTCACTCTGCTGTCTTTTCAGAACAGGCTCCACTGGAAAAAGCCTGTAGTTGTTCAGGCATGATTACTGATGAGTATTTTTGAGATACAGGTTTAGGAGGCCCACCTGATCCAAATGGAACCCACATTCTCCCCAACCAGCTTCACCACTAGTAAGGGGCCATCTGTCTCCTAGGTATATCTCACTGTTGATTCTGAACTTGGGTGGGGAAGGAGGGATGCCATTTATTGGGCTCCCTCAAAACCCGCTTACCCATCTGCCCTCTATTCTATGCACATTCACACCCAGACGGGCACCAGAAAGCATGTTCAGTGGTACGACCATGGTCCCCACCAGGTTCACATCTCCCTCAATTTGCTTTTTCCTACTTGCTCTGGGCCTCTCCGCATGAGACATTGCTGCCATCCACCTTTCATACCAGGAAGAGTGACAGACACACAAGGATAGTTCTTTCCTGCCTTCCTCCTGGAGTATAAGCACCAGGTATTATTGCATTGCTTTTGTGTTTCCCATAGGTCTTAGCACAGTTCTGAACATGTGAGACTCTGATAAAGAATCAGGAGACTGATGAACTCTGCCCCTTTCTCATCACGTGACTTTGTATACATTGCTTTGTCAATTTGTGTACTTCCAGGGCACTTACTCTGTCTGTTCTTTTTAAGTGACATAGACTTTAAATGAACCAAAAGTCATAACAGGGGGAAACAGGACATCTGTGATACTTTTAACAATAAAGATAATAATTAAAAAAAAAAACACACCTCACAGATCTGATATAATAAAGGATGAATTCTCATTAAAATAAATAAAATTTTAAAAATCAAATGGACAAAAGTTGGTCATTTCTTCAATGTGGTCAAAGTGAATGGTCAAGATCTCTGAAGCTTGTTTCCATTTTGGGCAAGCACAGCTCTGTATTTGTCAGATGTGCTTATGATGTCTACCCATTTACAATGTAAACTCCTAGACTCCTACTATTTCCCACAAAGGTTCAAATAAAGGACTTGGAACCCATGAATTCTCAAAAAATTCTGTTTACTACTGAATTCCTACTTAAATGTAGCCGAAATTCTTTAAAACATGCTTTCTGCTTTGCTATAGAATATAACAAAATTTCATTATAGACTCAGCAGGGCACTGAATATAAAGCTACATCATTTATGGTTTCCTTAGGAAGGGCTGGCAAAATATGGCCCATGGGCCAAATACTGCCTGTTTTTGTAAACCAAACTTTATTGGAACACAACTCTACTCATTTGTTTACAATTGTCTGTTTTGTTTTCATGCTGTAACAGCAGATTTTAGTAGATACGACAGAAACTATATGTCTACAAAGCCTAAAATGGTTACTATTTGGCTTTTTACAAAAAAGTTTGCTGACCATCATCACTCCCTCCATTCTAAAGAACCCTCCAGTTAATCTTAATTGATCCAAATTATTCCTCATGAATGTCCTTAACACATGATTAAATGGTCACAAAAATGTGGCTTATCCCGCCTGGGCCTTTCCTTCTTAATCTGCTAGAGGAGAAGTGTATCCAGATGATGTCCAGTGTAGGCATTAATCATCATCCCGATTCTCCGCCAGTGAGTATGCTGATTACTTCCGAATATTTGAGACACCTGCACCTCGTATGGGATTGTAGAAACACCAGGGCACATCAGGAGTTTCAAGTTCCAGGCCCCTCTCTGCCCCTGACTGACTAAGCCTCTTGGCGCTTTGCTTCTATAAAATGAAGAGGCAGATGAGGATGACATTTCCTTAAAGGCCACCCTGGCTGCTGCGAAAGCCCACGGAACTGCATCACACCCGGATTTACAGAGAAGGGGCTCAGGGAAGGCTTCTTGGAGGAAGTGGTGCCTGATCTGAGTCTTGAAGGATGAGGAAGAATTCACGCTGCTGGAGAATGGACTAACCGATAAAGCAAAAAGGCAGATCTAAAATAATAAAGGATGAATTCCCACTAAAATAATTTTTTAAAAATAAAATGTGAAGCCATCCTTTATGTTTTGGCTGATTAGAAATTCTCATTCGTCTTAGCATCTATACCAGGAACAATCCCTTTAAATTCACACAGACTCTAATGTGTGCATTCCACCCTGCTTCTGGCTGTGCACTGGGGAAGTTCACCGTACAGTCACCTTTTTGTTATCCAAATACTAAGATCACATCCAAAGCATCAGCTGCTACAGGCATAGGACGTGTGATAACCATTGCAAAGGACACCAAGGTTGCTTGGGAACATGAAGTCGATCAGAGAGCGTTGGGCAAAGGATCATGCCAGGACTGAAGTCAAGGCCAACAGGAGGTGAGACAGGTTTAACTTCAAACAATCTCGACAGTGGGGTTCGGTAACATGCTTATGCAGCAGTCATTTTCACGTGATTAAACCATCCAAACATCCACAACAATAGATTCCAAGGGGAGGGCAATTATCTGAGTTGGCCTAGCTTATGCAGTCTCAGCAATAATGATGTGTAAGCGATACCTAGCTCCCCCACAATTCTGCCTGTACTGATGTCAGAAGTAGAAATCATTCATGCATTCAACAAATTTTAGTACCAACTACATGTGAGTGCTTTTCTGTACACTGAAGACACAGCCATTAAAAAATGAGACAAAAATCCTTTTCCCTTTTGAAACTTACATTCTAGCATCACGCTTGTATGGAGAAAAGTCCAGAGTTTTGACTTCTACCCAATTGGACGTAGTGCTGCCCTGAACAATCCTGGGGGATATTTTGCCAAAGAGTCTAAGCCACACCTGAGCCAGCCTTCTTCCCGAGCCCTTGTCCCTCCATCATATTCTCTGTGTGAAAGCCATGCACAGGCCAGGTAAAGCCACGGCAGCCTGGTGCTTTTTCCTTACTGTACCATCACCAGGCCACAGGACTCCTAAAGCCTCAAAGCAAACGTGCTCATAAACTTTGGACCTCTCTGGGAGTGTTAACTGGGAATACAGTCCTAAGTTCTGAAAATAATGTAGATGAAAAAATGTGCATCACAGCTTCATTTAGCCTAGCGCTCCTCCTCTCTACCCACATCAAAAAGAGGGAAATTGAATGTCCAGCTATAAATTAATGATAGGTAAATTATCATGCTTACATGAGATAAAATCACAAGCCGCCATTTAGATGATATCTCCAAAGACTCCATAATGTGTGAAAATACTTAGTATAAAATTTTAGGTAGTTAGGCAGGAAAAAAACCCATATACATATACGTTCAATATAACCAGTGTAAATATAACAAGTGTAAAATTCTGCTGAGAAAAATAAAAGCCTTGACTGCTAGTCAAGATGGCGGCGTAAGTAAAAGTCTGTGCTTGCCTCTCCCACAATCACATCAAATTTACAACTAAATTATAGAACAACCATCGCTGAGAACCACCCAAAGACCAGCTGAAGTCCTATAACTAAGGATGTAAAGAAGAAACCACAATGAGACTGGTAGTAGGGGCAGAGAATGGACAGGCAGGTTCCACATGCATGGTGTGGCGATTAAGAATCAGGAGAGCCGTAACCGGTTTGGCTCAGTGGATAGAGCGTTGGCCTGGGGACTGAAAGGTCCCAGGTTTGATTCCGGTCAAGGGCATGTACCTTGGTTGCTAGCACATCCCCAGTAGGGGGTGTGCAGGAGGCAGCTGATCGATGTTTCTAGCTCTCTATCTCTCTCCCTTCCTCTCTGTAAAAAATCAATAAAATATTTTTTAAAAAAAGAATCAGGAGAGATATCTTGGTTGCAGAGCTCCCCCATAAGGAGTAAGGGGTCCCAGCACCATACTAGGCTCTCCAGCCCCAAGAACCAGTACCAGGAAGAGGAGTCCCTGTAACATGCAGAATCTCAAAAACAAAGTAAACAGAACAAAACCAAAGGACTTTTACGCATGCATATAAGCATAACCAATGGACATAAGACACTGGGGGATAGGGGAGGCTAGGGGACTGTCTAGGGCGGGGGGGAAAAATGGACAAATATGTAATACCCTTTGTAATACTTTAAGCAATAAAAAAAAAAGAAAAGGAAAAAAAAAACTCATTGATACAGAGAACAAATTGATAATCACCAGATGGGACAGGGGTTAGGGAGCTGGGTGAAAAAAGTGAAGGGATTAAGAAGTACAAAACTGATAAGTTACAAAATAGTCCTGGGAATATAAATACAGCATAGGGAATATAGTCAATGATATTGTCATAACTATGTACAGTGCCAGGTGGTTTTAGATTTATGGGGGGATCACTTCATAAGTTATATAAATATTTGTACATTAATACTGTACATGTGAAATTTATATAATATTGAATGACAATTATAATTGAAAGATAAAATAAATAAGTTTTTTAAAGGTGAAAGGGATTAAGAAGTACAAATTGCCAGTTATAAAAATAGTCCCAGAGATACAAAGTACAATGTAAGGAATATCGTCAACACTATTGTTAACTATGAATAGTGTCAGGTGAGTACTAGACTGATCTGGGTGATTGCTTTGTAAGATATAAATGTCTAATCACTATGCTGTGTGTCTGAAACTGATATAATATTGTATGTCAACTGTAATTGAAAAATCAATTTTAAAAAAGACAAGCCTTGCTCTGCCAACATGGCTCAGTGGCTGAGCGTTGACCCAAAAACCAGGGGGTCATGGTTCAATCCCAGTGCAGGGTATGAAGGAAGCAGCTGGTCAACAATTCTCTCTCATCATTGATGTTTCTGTCTCTTTCTCTCCCTCTCCCTTCCTCTCTGAAATCAATAAAAATACATTTGGAGAAAAAAAAAAAAAAGCCTGGATGGAAATGCTTCCAAACTAACCATTGATAAACAGGTGTTGAAATTATGGATGTTTTTCTACTTTTTGTAGTTTTCATTTTTTCTTTAGTGAACAGTCATTATTTTATAATTTTAAAAAATTAAAACTCAACAGAGTTTTTTAAAGGCAAGGATGAGGCAGCAAGTACAAATATAAAATAGTTTATCATGGTAGCTAAGAACCTGAATTGTGGATTCAAACTCTCTGAGTCAGACCCTGGCTCCCAAGTTGCTGTATGAACTTCGCTTGCCTCGGTTTTCCACCTGCAAAAATAAGGGTGCTGTTGGTGCCTACCTAAATGGGTTAACATGAGGATTAGTAGATAAAACATGTAGAGTGTTTAGCACAGAACAGAACACTTTGTAAACACTCAAAATGATAACAGATCTAATACTACAGAGGCTTCAAAGACAGAGCTCACACAGGGGGAAGGTGAGCAAACATTACATCTTCATGCCTCAGGGACAACTAATTCAGAGTTTCTTTCAGTGGACAACTTCCCCTCAGGCAGAATCAATACCCAAATCCTTTACTTAGATTTTAAATTTTCCCCTGAAGATGTAGAATATGTTGATATTCATTTTATGGGTAATTACCTCTTCGTGTGTTTTTTCATGTGCCGGCCATAATTTATTGTACAAAGTGCCTCTCGGTTTTAAAAACAAGTCTAAAAATTATGTTAATAAAATTGTCAGAAAACACTAATCATTATTCTAAGATAAAGTGATCTCATAAAATATTGCGTATGATGCTAACGGACAGTAGTAAATTTGAAGATAAAAGTAATTGTCTGATAGAATCATATTTTTCTGTCAAATGTCTGTTCCAAAAACAGTGAAATCAAAAGCTGGTCTCATACCCTACACCAGCGGTTCTCAACCTGTGGGTCGTGACCCCTTCGGGGGTCGAACGACCTTTTCACAGGGGTCGCCTAAATACATCCTGCATATCAGATATTTACATTACGATTCATAACAGTAGCAAAATTACAGTTATGAAGTAGCAACGAAAATAATTTTATGGTTGGGGTCACCACAACCTGAGGAACTGTATTAAAGGGTCGCGGCATTAGGAAGGTTGAGAACCAACATCCCTACACCCAACATCCCTCTTTCTGTACAAATTAAAATATCTAAATCTGGGTAAAATAAAGTGGTTAATAACTAGACCTTCACTTTGCTCCCAAATACTTGAGTAAAGGACACCCATTTCTGAAATTGTGGTTCTTATTGCTTGCCAATATTTCTTTCTAAAAGAATGAGAATGCAGCTAAGATTGCATACATATTACACCTTGACCAATAAAAAAGATCCAGGGGTAAGAAACGATTATAAAGGAAAACAAGTTGAAATGAGTTTCTCTACATTTCCTCCTCCTGAAATGGAGCAGCACTTTTGCCTTATAGGAGAGAGAGGATTATGCCTCTCGGCTTCCAGAGACATTCTTTACCCTGATTTCTAATCTAGATTTCCTTGACCTTTGCATCCTAGAAATTCTCCACTCAAATATAAGGCCGTGCTTCTACTCAAATTCTTGGCCTGGTTTGGCAACCTTTCTCCGTCCATGGACTCTGTTTTCTCCATGCATGGAGTCTCTGCCTACTTACCATGGTGAAAGGTCTTGAACCATGGAGTTGCTCGGGCTTACACTCGGATCTGGCTGGGCAAAAGCTGTATCATCCCCATTCAGTCCCATCATCTTACTCAGCCTCACTGTCTTTGTCTATAACTGCATATCTTGCAGGGTTACAATGGGGTTAGAGGAGACAATAGATGCTACGTGATTGGGCAATGGTAGGCAACTTGATCGAGTGTTCTCCCCTTCCCCTGTGTCCTTTTGGGGGGTTAGCAGTTATTTGGGTCCTAAAAGCCGTTAGTTTCTTCCCTGTCTCTCCTTAGCAGACCAGCAGGCAAAGTTCTTCCGAACGTGGGGTTTTTAATTTAGAAGGACATTGGAGCTCTACGTTCACTTTGACCTACTCATACTTATGCCCCGCGGGAAATGAAAGGTAGATTAGCTGGTGGGGGAGGCGGTCCGGTCCCTCTTGGGTGAAGCATGGAAAGTGGGGCTCTCGCTCAGGCCAGTGGGTCCCCATCCGTTTTCTTTCCCGCCATTGAAGTCCGGATCGGGCTCTGCCCACCTCCCTCCTCAGACCCACAAAGATTAAGTTGATCGATCCCTCTGAGCTGTTTCCTTCTGGGGGTGCCAACACTTAGAGTCTCTCAAGACCCCTGTAGCAGCCCGCCCCTGTCCTGCAAAGGAAAGGTGAGAAAAGAAAGAAAAGGGGTCGGGGACAGGGGACCTAGCGGAGTTGGAGAGGGAATGGTCCAGCTCTGCCCAGACGGGAGTTTCCCAGCTCCCCTCCCACCCCCTGCAACCTCCTTCCCGGGAGCAGCCAGAGGATTGGGATGGAACCGAGACAAGTGAGACCGCTTCTCCACTCGCCCATGTCCGGCTGGCAGCCCCGGCC
>NW_006293779.1:2029968-2037308 GCF_000327345.1 Myotis davidii | reverse complement strand
GGTCTCTGCTCGGCAGCAGCGCCCCTGCCGCGGGGCTGGCGCTGCGGGAGGCGCCGGGGTGGGAGGCAGGACCAAGGCTTGTCCTGGGGCCAAAACCTGTCCTGGGGCCGGGGCTGTGACTAGCCGGGGTCCGCGCCTCCACCCCCGCGGCCTCTCTCTTCCTCGCCCGCCATGGGTCCCCCCCTTAGACTTGCTCCTCGCGCATCGACCTCTGAAGCTACAACTTCGGGCACTAGGAACAGAGAGAAAACCACAGAAACGATTCAGCTGCACGTTCTCCCGCGCCCCCAACTCCTCTGTGCGCACCTGAGCGCGGTGGCCACGCAGTCCCTACCCTCGAACCACCCCGAGCCAGGGTGTCCCAGCCCCTCTGGTTCCCTGCGCCCCTCCACTGCCCGCCTCTCCCACTCACCCCTGCCTCCTCCTTTCCGCGCCGGCCCCACACCCGGCACTTCCCGCGGCTGCAGGACTCGGCTCTGCTGGCAGTGGGCGAGCACTGAGCATCGTTCTGAGTTGGGACGTTGACCTCCTTCGCCACTCTCAGCATCAGTGCCCCCTGTATGCCACCACGCCCGCAGTCAGGTACCAACCTCTCCCAGACCCAGTTTCTCCTTGGGTTTCTCTGGAGCCCCCGGGTGCGCCCCTGGACCCCTGGAGCTGGCCAGGTTCAGGCAACATCTGGGGCTTCTCCCAAGAGGCGCCCTCTTCCAGGTCCTCGAGCGGATGAGTCGGGTCCCATATGGTGATGCCGCGCCGCTCTAAATATCCAGACGCAGGTTCTTTCTCTTCCTTCTGTTTGCGGCCTTCTCTCATCCTCCACCCCGTCTTTCTCCAACTTCGTTCATTACCTACTTCCTCTTCCCTTCTCTGATTCAGCATCCAGATACCTTGGCTGCCCTCCTGTTTTATGCCACCTTTCCTCTCATCCTTTCTTTGGCATAGCTTCCTTCCTGCTGGGCTGGCCTCTTCCCACCCACTATTGTACAACTTTTTGTCCCACTTTCTTTGGTTACTTGATCCCTATTAATTTACTCCTGTGGTCCCTATGTCAGGCTGAGAGAGAGCGAGAGCGAGAGAGAGAGCGAGAGCGAGAGCGAGAGAGAGAGAGAGAGAGAGAGAGAGAGAGAGAGAGATGGGATGTTGCGCTCCTTCGCCACTCAGCATCAGTGCCCCCTCTATACCCTCCCTCTCCCTTTCTTGGATGCTGCAACTCATTGCCTCTCAGAAGCATCACCCTGTGTTTCCTCATCCACTCCTGCCCTGTTGCACTAGCTGTTGCAATGAAAGGCACACGGTCCCATCTGCCCAGTTTGGGAGTTTCTAATTCCTGGAACATGTGATACATGATGACACTTTAGTGCTACGGGGCACCCTCTGCTTGTTGACCAAGAGGTACTTACCACCTCCCTGTTAGGTAGTACATTAAATAGTAATCATAGTTCTTCCGTTGTCAATTGCTCACCATGTAAGAATCACCCATGCTGACTGAAGCGCTTTGCACGGAGTAATGAGGTGTTGGCTCTCACAGCTTCTTGGAGCGGTTTCTGCACTGGCTTTCCAGTGCAGACCCAGTCCCAGCTTCCTCAGTGACTACCTGCTAATTGAGGACACCCAAGTCTAGATGTCCAGTAAAGACCTGAGCTTCTGATCTGCATTTCCTCCTTGCTGAACAACTCCACCTGCATGTCTTTCATGATGTCAAGTTCAACCCTACCCAAAGCTGAACCAATGTATCTTCCCCTCTATGCCCCATCCATACCCAGATCCTCCCTCTGCCATTCCTGGTTGTTACATGTCTGTTCGCAGTAGCTATGGCCTCCCTGGGAAGCTGGCACGGAGACACAGAAAACCATAGATTTCTTAGTGCCACACAGTATCAGGAGAATAAGAATGAGCAATATGACGTTTCAAACACAGCTCAGGGGAGAACTTTTTGAAATGAAATTTCTTCTATCTCAATTCCCTCCTCTCCATTTTTCCAACTTTGGCCTTCATTGGTTTTTTTCACTACTGTACCAGTTAGCTTTTGCAGCATAATAAACTACCCTAGAAATCAGTGGCTTAACAAAACCAATTATCTTCACTTTATGCATCTGTGAGTCAGGTGCGGGTCAGCTGACCTAGACTGGGTTTGGCTGATCTTGACTGTGCTCATTCATTCATCTGTGGAGCAACTGAGAGCCCTGCTCCAAGCTGGGTTTAGATGGAGAACTTTTGCTGAGGCAGCTCTATTCCACATGGCTCTCAGGCTGGGATGAGTGACCAAGCCCCAACATAGCTTCATAATTTCAATAACAGAAGCACAAGAGTACAAGAAACACACAAGACTTCTTGAGAGTCAGGCCAAGAACTAGTACACTCTTACCTCCTATTTATTCTATTGTCTACGTCAAATCACATGTTGGATTCCAGGGTCAGAGTGGGAAAGAATTGCAAAGTTATATGGCAAAAGACAGGGATTCAGGAAGAGATAAAAGATTTGAACCAACAATACAATTGTTCAGTATTACATACATATATGCATACAGAAAGTATCCAAATTGTGATATACTGCTTGATTGATTTGCACAAACTGAACACATTGTTGTAACTAGCACTTAGGACAAGAAACAGATTATTAGTGTAACAAAAGCTCCCCTCCTACCTTCTTATATCTCCTCCCAGAATAATCACTACTCTAACACCATAATTCCATTATGCCTGCTTTTTTAAATTTTATTTTTCAATTACAGTTGACATTCAAAATTATTTTTATATTGATTTCAAGTGTAAAGCATGGTTAGACAATAATGTAATCTGCATAGTGAACATCCCAACATTTAACTTTTGAACTTTTTATAAATGTAATCATATAGTATTTACTCTTTGTGCATGTGTTTAATGGTTCCAGAGATTTGCTTTAATCAGGCATGGTGAGATACGCAGACATAGAAATGACTGTCATGAATGAAGTTTATACTCACAGATCCCTAAACAGGAGGCATAGCATGCCACCCAAAACCCCTTGGGGAAGAACCGGGGTAAGTCAGAAGGCAGAGGGAATGAGAGGAAAATGTGGACAGCAGCTTTTATTGTGGTTTCTACAGGAAGGAATGGACAAGGCAGGGTAAAAAGGTTTAGGATTGTCTTGTTTAACTGCCTAGTTTGAATAATTTCAGTGTGCTTCTGGCTTTAGGGACTATCTCTCATTTTTTGGTACATGTCTATGGGGGGATTAGAACAGGTGAATAGTGGTCCAGAGTGAGCTTGATGTAAGAGGTGGTTGAGGGGGGGGGGGGGGGAAGGAAGGAAGGAAGGAAGGAAGGAAGGAAGGAAGGAAGGAAGGAAGGAAGGAAAGAAAAGAAATAAATTAAGACAGAAAGGTCACCTGGGAAATAGTGATCCCAGAAGGTCATATTATACTGGGAGGAATTTTTAGAGTGAAGGTATCCTTCCTAAGAAAACATCAAATCAATGCCCCAAAAGGATGAAGGTGATTCTCAAGTAATTTAACTAAACCCAATCCTCTTGAAAGGAAGAGGTAACCTTCATAATATCCAACATCCATCTTATAGATCCAAGAATATTGACAAACGCCAAGCAAAATGAACATACACAACCAAATCATACCAAGGTATATCATAAATCAAATTGTTAAACATGTTGCATTGACTTCTGAGACCAACTATGGTAGTCAAAACAACTTTCACAGGTTTAGGACACAGTCCTGCACAAGAATGCCCTCACTTTGGACACCAGCAAATTCAGAGGTCTTCAGACCACACACACTTGGGGGTTACCACTACCCTTCAGGTTCAATAATTAACGGTTCAATAGAACAACTCACAGAACTCAGGAAAGCACTGTTTTCCTGATTATGATTACAGTGTTAGTTAGCAAAAAAAAATCAAAACCAATCAAAAGAAAAGATGCATAAGATGAGGTCTTAGAGGGTCCCAAACATGAAGCTTCCTTGTCCTCTCCCCATGGAGTCAGAATCCACTACCTTCCCAGCACATCATGTGTGACAATATGCAGTGTATTGTCTACCAGAAAAGCTCACCCAGTCTTCCAGAGTTTTTATTAAGTTTTCATTATGTAAGCACAATTGATTGAATAATTGGCCATGTGGTTGAACTCAATTCTGCTCCCCAGAGGTCAGGTTGGTATCACTGAGTCAAAGCCCCAATCTTTAATTACATAATTTGTCATTCCAGCATAGCAAGCCCCATTCTAGGTCATCTGAGTTAGTATAAACTATCAGAGGCCCCATGAATAGCAAAGCCAGTCCTATCACTCAAGACTTTCTAAGGATTTAGAGCAATTTCACAGGAAGTGAGGACAAGGCCAGCCACTTTTTTCACTTAAGAGTTTAGAGGTTATCCTCTAAGAAGCTGGGACAAAGACCAGACTTCTCTTTGGCTAAAGTTAATTCTTCACTACACACATATCAAGAAGCAGAAAAAATGTGACACATAACCAAGAGGAAAATAAATCAATAGAAACAGACCTAGAAATGACAGAGGTGATATATTAACAAATATTCTAAAATACTTATTTTAAGTATGCTCCATATGCGTAAGGATTAAAACATGAACATAAGAAAAAGGAAGGTATAAAAATGTAACCTCTAACAAGGAAAGAAGTTTTAAATGAAAAATTCACTGGCTTTTTAGCAAAGGGTTTGCTGCCAGAACACAGATGTTGTGAACAACACCACTAAAAGCCAACATCGTCATCACTGGACACACAGATTCCAGAAAGTCTACCACTACTGGCCATCTGATCTGCAAATGGGGTTGGATTGACAAAAATCAAAATCAAAAATCAAAAAAAAAATTCAGAAGGAGGTGTTGAGTTAGGAAAGGGCTTCTTTAAGTATGCCTGGATCTGGGATAAACTGAAAGCTAAAAGTGAGTGTGGTATTAACATTGATACCTCCCTGTGGAAATTCAAGACCAACAAGTATTATGTGACCACCACTGATACCCAGTTCACAGGAACTTAATCAAAAACATAATTACAGGCACATCTCTGAGCTCTAGTTCTGGGGCAGCAGCTTGAAAGATACCAGGGACATAGGGAGAGAAACTGAATTGTCTGGCTTTGGGACAAGGGCTAAAGGGGCAGCTTTCTCTCAGACAAAAGTTCTGGCAAAGGCCATTGTTCTTTTGCTCAGCCCTCCCCATACACAGCCAGCAGATGTGTGCCATATCTGAGTTTCCATCAACCTGATTAACACTGTTTGCCACGCCCTGGTAATTCCCTGAGACTCCATCCCTCCCAACTTGTGAGCCCACCGAAGCCACTTCCAATGACTTCTTCCATATAAATGGCACCTCTTGGCTCATTCTGCGGACATTCCTAAAATCTCTCTAAAGTTCACAACCCTAAACAAGCAGCATCTTGCCTCAGCATGCCATGTAACTCTTGCTAAGTGACCCCTCGCCTAGCACTAGTGGCAGCCAGCCTTGGTTCACAGCTTGGCCTCTCTTAGGCACCTCCAAGCCCAGCACAAATAACAGCCATATCTGTAGGTCACTCTATAGCTCACGCCAAGTGGCCCTGGGCAGGGCACAGGTGGAAGCTGACCTTGGCCTGTATCTCCTGGGAAGCCCCAAAGCCAGTGCACACTGTGAACAACTTCAAACCATGCTCGAGCACTATGCAACCACCTCCACAAGTGACGCAGAGTTCAAAACAATAATAGGTTTGCTCAAAGAACTTAGGGAGAAACTCAACAGCATAAAAAAAAAAGACATGGAAACCATTTAAAAAGTCAGAAATGAATAATACAATAACTAACAGGGAACTAACAGTAGATTAGAAGAAATAGAAGATCAAATCAGCAATTTGGAAGATAAGATAGCAGAAAACATCTTATCAGAACAACAAACAGAAAAAAGAATACAAAAAATAAAGATAGTTTAAGGGACCGCTGGGACAAAAACAAATGTACCAGAAGGTACATTTGGTGCCAGAAAGAGAAGGGAAAGAACAAGAAATTGAAAACCTATTTGAAAAAAATAATGACAGAAAACTTCCCTACTTGGGAAAAGGAATAGACATACGAGTCCAGGAAGAGCAGAGAATCCAAAACACAAAGAGGCCCACACCAAGACACGTCACAATTTAATATCAAAGGTTAAAGTCACATAGAGAATCTTAAAAAAACAAGAGAAGAACAGTTAGTTCCTGCAAGGGAATTCCCATAAGACTGTCAGCTGATTTCTCAAGAAAAACTTTGCAGGTCAGAAGGGATTGGCAAGAAATATTCAAAATGGTGAAAAGCAGGAACCTACAACCGAGCTATCATTTAGAATCAAAGGACAGAAAAAGAGCTTCCCAGATAAGAAAAAGCTAAAGGAGTTTATCAACACCAAACCAGTATTGCAAGAAATGTTAAAGGGACTTAAAGAAGAAGGGAAAAAAAAGATTAAAAATATGAATAATAAAATGGCAATAAGTACATATCTATCAACAATTACCTTAAATGCAAATGGATTAGAACACTAATTTAAAAGAATATATGCACCCATATGTTCACTGTAGCATTATTTAACAAAAGCCAATATATGGAAGCAACCCAAGTGCTTATAATAGACCAGTGGATAAAAAAGCTGTCATACACATAGACAATGGAATATTACGTGGCCATAAAAAAGAATGAAATCTTACCATTTGTGGCAGCACCAATGGACCTAGAGGTTTATGCTACTAGGTGCACCAGTTAATAATGGCGGATTTTGTAATCAAAGAAAACACGATAATTTCAAGAGAGACATCAAAAGTGCTTTATTCAACGTAATGTCCATTGCTAGCTACACATTTCCCTCATCTTTCAGGTAATTTGTGCATACCGTCCCAATAGAACTTTTCTTGTTTTGAGGCAAACCATTTAGAGACCCAATTTTCCACTTCTTTGGATGTTTTGAAGCCCTGCTCAGAAAGTGCATGTGCCATCCATCAGAACAAGTGGTAATCTGAAGGAGCAAGGTCTGGTGAATATGGCAGGTGGGTTAATACTTCCCAGGCAAGATCTTTTTACGTGTCTTTAACTGGTTTTGAAGTGTGTGATGGTGTCTCATTATGAAGCAAAATTACTTTGCCGTGTCTTCTGGCACATTCTGATGGTTTCACAGTCAAAGTGTGGTTCAAATTGATTATTTGTTGTCGGTAGCGACCAGTATTAATGGTTTCACCTGGTTTTAGAAGCTCATACTACACCACACCTTCCTGATCCCACCAAATGCAGAGCATTGTCTTCTTTCCGAAGCGATTTGGCCTTGCAGCTGATGTTGATGTTTGACCTGCATCAACCCATGATTTTGTGCGTTTGGGATTCTCAAAATAGATCCACT
>NW_006293779.1:2022718-2029872 GCF_000327345.1 Myotis davidii | reverse complement strand
CTCAAAATAAAGTAATTAATTAAAACTTCCTGCAAATGCCCTTTTTTGGGCATGTAATTCAACATTTTTAAGCGTAAAAATATGTATGATGTTAATACCTTCTGCAAATTTGACATATGAAGTTTTGAAGCTTGCTGTCAATACAACAAAATAGCATACATATCAAATCGCATATATATCAACATATGTGTAACTCCATCTATTGAAAAAAATCCTCATTATTAACTGGTACTCCTTGTAAACAAAATAAGTCGGTCAGAAAAATACAAACACCATATGATTTCATTTATATGTGGAATCTAAAGAACAAAATAAATCAACAAACAAAATAGAAACAGACTGACAGATACAGAGAAATGGTTGCCAGAAGGGAAGGGGCTTGAAGAACTGGATGAAAGAGGTGAAGGGATTAAGAAGTATAAACTGGTAGTTACAAATAGTCACCAGGATGTAATGTATGTAGGGACTACCCTATATAATAAAATCCTAATATGCAATTGTCCCCTCAACCCAGAGTTTGACCAGGGGGCAGGGCCGGCCATCCAACCACCCGCAGCCCTTCCCCCGAGCCAGCCCCACCAGGACTGGCAGTGGCAGCAGGCAGATGGGGGAAGGGAGGCCCCAGCTGGCAGCCAGCAGCCTCTAGACCAGGGGTGGGCAAACTTTTTGACTCGAGGGCCACAATGGGTTCTTAAACTGGACCGGAGGGCCGGAACAAAAGCATGGATGGAGTGTTTGTGTGAACTAATATAAATTCAAAGTAAACATCATTACATAAAAGGGTACGGTCTTTTTTTTTTTTTTTTAGTTTTATTCATTTCAAACGGGCCGGATCCGGCCCTCAGGCTGTAGTTTGCCCACAGCTGCACTAGACCCTACCCATGCACGAATTTTGTGCACTGGGCCTCTAGTAGTCAATAATATTGTAATAACGACGTATGGTACCAAGTGGGTACTGGAAATATCAGGGGAACACTTTGTAAAGTATATGATTGTCTAAGCACTGTGCTGTACATCTGAAACTAATACTAAATTAATTAATTAATACAAATGGATTCAATGCTCCAATCAAAGAACACGGAGTAGCTGAATGGATAAGGAAACATATGCTGTCTATAAGAGACACACTTCAGATAGAAAGATACACACAGACTGAAAGTAAATGAATGAAAAAAATTTTTATGAAAATGGAAACAACAAATAAAATCTGGGATAGCAATACTTATACCAGACAAAATAGACTTTAAAACAAAGGCTACACCAAGAGACAAAGAAGGACCCAGAAATTCTACTTCTATGTATTTATCTAAAGAAACCCAACATTCTAAATCAAAAAGATATATACATCTATGTGTTTATTGTAGCATTATTTACAATAGCCAAGATATGAAAGCAAACTAAGTATCCATCAATGGGTGAATGGATAAAGAAGTGGTGCATACAATGAAATATGACTCAGCCATAAAAACAAAAAATGAAAATCTTACCATCTGCAATAACATGGACAGACCTAAAGGGAATTGTGCTGAGGGAAATAAATCATGCTGAAAAAGATAAATGCCATATAATTTCACATTTATGTGGAATCTAAAAAAATAAAATAAAATAAACAATCAGAACAGAAACAAGCTCATAGTTACAGAAAATATTTTGATGGTTGACAGATGGGAGAGGGGGTTGGGAGATGGATGAAAAAGGTAAAGGAAATAAGAAGTACAAATTGGTAGTTAAAGACTAGTCATGGGGATGTAAAATATAGTATAGGGTATACAGTCAATAATATTGTAATAACTATGCGTGGTGTCAAATGAGTACTAGAGTTAGTAGGGTGAACACTTTATAAGGTATATAAATGTGTAATCATTGGACGATATGCCTGAAACTAATATAATATTGCATGTCAACTGTAATTTAAAAATTTTTTAATTTTTTTTAAATAAAATAATTTTCACCCTAGCCGGTTTGGCTCAGTGGATAGAGCATCAGCTCGCAAACTGAAGGGTCCCAGGTTGGATTCCAGTCAAGAGCACATGCCCTTGGTTGCAGGTTCCCCGGCCCTGATCAGGGTACATTCAGGAGGCAACCAATTAATGTGTCTCTCTTACATGGATGTTTCTCTCTGTCTCTCCTTCTCCCTCCCACTCTCTCTAAAAATCAATGGAAAAATATCCTCGGGTGAGGATTAACAAAAAAATAATAATAAATAAAATGAATTTTTTAAAAACTATCCAAAAGAAAGAACACAGAGAAAAAATAAATGGAAGGGATACGGGAAAGAATTTAGACTTCAGTGACAATATCAAGAAATTTAACATAACATAAATGTAATTGAATACCTGAAAAGGAAAGAAAGAAAACAGGAGGGGAAAAAAAAACTGAAGAAATGATGTTTAGAAACTTTTCAAACTTGATGACAATTCTATCTTATGGATCCAAGAACCTTGATAAACACTAAGCAAAATGAACATACACACACCCAAATCACAACCAGGCATATCGTAATCAAATTGCTGCGAACCAATCAAAAAGGGGAAAATCTTAGAAGCAGCCAGAAGGGAGAGGGGAAAATGATATAGAGGAACAAAGGCAATGAGTATAACAGATTTCTCTGAAATTATGCAAGCCAGAAGATAAAGAAATGATATATTTAAAGTGATAAAAGACACTTTTTGTAACCAAGAATTTTATATCAAATGAAAATATCTTTCAAAATTAAAGGTGAGTTTTGCTTCCAGGCATGATGGGCTAAGATTCTAACACACACAAACACGTTCATTCACATGCACCTCATGACTTCTTCAGCAACCACCTCTACCCAGAATGTATCCTAATCTACTTGGAAAAGAAAGCTCTTGTGCACATTCCATCTCAGCCCTACCTCAAAACCTACCTGTCCTGTTCTATTCCATGAGAGCCCTGTAATCTTCTAGAGAATGAAAATGTTGATCAAATAAATTGCTTATGGATAGTGGGCTGTTCAGCTCTCTTAAACTATGTCAATGTGCTATTCCCAGGTGATATCAAATGTCAACAATTCAACTTTTTTTCTGGAGGACCCCTAAACAATGACTCAGTGAGGACTTTTAGACATGGTAGCAAGTCTTTCTGGAAGATACTTGTGGGTTACACAGAACTTTCAAGTCATCTCATCAAATTAGAATCTATTCCATGGGACACTTTATGTATTAATGTGATCCTTTTCCTTAGTAGTCAGCCAAAAATGTCATTAGAAAGAGCAGGAGACAGCCCCTTCTGTGCCCTGAAGGAGAATTGACAGTCCATTAGTCAGGGAAGTGCAAACATCAAAGGATATAAGCTATGGGGGTGGACACAGACCACAGCTCTACAGGGCCAAGTTCACTGTGTTCTTGGAGAAACAGATCCACACAAGGAAAAAACTGGGTCAAGGCTAAGGGCAAATGAGGTCTAATAAAGAAACAGTGGGCCTGGCAGTATGGCTCAATGGTTGAGCATTAACCCAAAAACCAGATCAGGGCACATTCTCAGGGTTGTGGGCTCAGTCCCCAGGAGGGGACATGCAAGAGGCAGCCGATCAATGATTCCCTCTCATCACTGATAATTCTATCTCGCTCTCCCTCTCCCTTCCTCTCTGAAATCAATAAAAATATTTTAAAACTTTTTTTAAATAAAAGAAAGAAATAGTGCATGTGGTGAATAGGAGCTGAATGAATCTAGAAACAAGACACTTTAGATCCACCTTTCAAACAAACAAGCACTCCCTCCCAGTCCCAAGCCTCTGGGGAAACCATTTTTCCTTGAAGAACCAAAAACAGTTTTGGCATTTCACTGAGTACACTTAATTTGTTTAACTGAGACCCAAGAATTGACAATGTTTTACTTTGCCAATTGAATACAATTTTTAAACTAACATTTGCCATTATAATTATTTCATACAAGAAAATAATATTTTGAAATTTTAAAAAATGTAAATCTTGTGCTCTCTGTAAGCACAGACAAAACAAAATTTCTTGTCTTACAAAACTGACTACCACTTGAGGCAAATAATTTGGAGCAACTGAGTAGGAAGTATGAAGTGAAAAGTATTTGAATTCAGAATGCATAGGCCTGGGTTCTAGCCCCAGCTCTACCACTAACAAATCCTTACTTTCTTGGCACCTCATTATCTTTATTTGTAAATGAAAGGACCACCTACATTTTTCAGGTATATACTACAGTGAATCTATACATAATCCTCTGAGGTTAAAAATTAGAGTGTCAACTATTTAAATACCAGTCCCTATTTTTCTCAAATCTGGTGTTTTTGGTGAAAGGTAGTTATTTAGTTCTATAGAAGAGCTTCATGCTTTCTCCTAAGTCACAAGTTTCCACTGGGCCAGAGACACAAGTATGTGAGAATAAATGACTCTCAGGGCTAGAGGTAATCTATAATAATAAAAGCATAATGTGCTAATTAGACTGGACAGCCGAACAACCTTCTGGACGTCCTTCTGGACAAAGCCTTGGTGGTGGGGGCAAGGCAGAGGTGGTTAGGGGCGATCAGGCAGGCAGGTGAGCAGTTAGGGGTGATCAGGGAGGCATGCGAGTGGTTAGGGTGATCAGGCAGGAAGGGAGGCAAGCAGTTAGGAGCCAGTGGTCCTGGATTGTGAGAGGGATGCCCGACTGCCAGTTTAAACCAGCAAGAGGGTGCAGGCCGGGCTGAGGGACCCTCCCCCACCCCCGAGCGTGCAAATTTCGTGCACCAGGCCTCTAGTAGACAAATAATTGACCCCAGTTGAACCTCCCAAATAGGGTAGAGGAGAGGCCACAAGCTGTGAAATGCTACCCGAATGACTGTTCCACTCCTTAAGGGACTCTGTCCAAGATTGACCTCCAGCAAGACAGAACTTGAAGCCTCAAGGCAGGATGGAACTGTGGAAGAAGTCTGGGGACACCTGGTCACACCCTGTGACCTGTGTCCTGGCCAGTTGTCCTGCTGGCCAATTTCCAACCTTGTCATTAAAGGCCTTGAAGCTCACGGCCAGTGATAGGAATAATCCTATCACTCTAGCCAAAAACTTCCAGTTCCCTCTCCACTAATCTCAAAGACAAACCAGGAACACATCCAGACAGCCAGATATTTTAGTTGTCAAACATCTTTAGCTACAAAATGTTTTTTTTGTTGTTTTAAATTCTTTATTGTTTAAAGTATTACATATGTCTCCTTGCCCCCCCTCCCCAATGACCTCTCCCTGGCTGCTCCCACTCCCCAGAACATGCCCTCACCCACCTACTGTCTGTGTCCATTGGTTGTGCTTATATGCACACATACAAGTCCTTTGGTTGACCTCTTACCCCCTTCTCCACCCCTCCCCTGCCTTCCCTCAGAGGTTTAATGGTCTGTTCGATACTTCTCTGTCTCTAGATGTATTTTCGTTCATCAATTTATGTTGTTCATTATAGTCCACAAATGAGCGAGATCATGTGATATTTATCTTTTTCTGGTTGGCTTATTTCGCTTAGCACCATGCTCTCCATGTCCATTCATGCTGTTGTGAATGGTAAGAGTTCCTTCTTTTTTACAGCAGCATAGTATACCATTGTATAGATGTACCAGTTTTTTAATCCACTCATCTGCTGATGTACAAAATGTTTTTTAAATTTTTATTATTGCAACTTTCTTTTTTTTTCTTTTTTTTTTTTTCCGCAGGGCTGTTCTCTATTATTGCAACTTTCAAACATATAGAAGAGTAGAGAAAATAATGAACTCTATAATGAACTCTCACACACCCATCATCTTGCTTTTTAAATTATTAATATCTTAAAATATTTGTTTCCTTTAGTTTTCTTCTGTTAAAATATTTTTGAGTGAATAACAGGCATTATGGTATCTCATCCCCATATACTTTAATATAAATCTCTGAAAAGGGCCTGTTTTTATATACTGACAATAGCAAATTTCACACCTAATAAAATTCCTAATAATCTAATATCACCTAATACCTAGTCCATATTTAAATTTCCCAGCTCTCCACCTCTCACCCACCCCACCCCCAAAAAAATACCTTTGATAGCTAGTTTATTCTAACAAATGTGCAATCAAGTCCCACACGCTGCCTTTAGCGAATGTGTCTCTGAAGTCTCCCCCAAATGAGAATAGCAACACCTTTCTCTTTTTTCCTGTTACTGAACAGACCAAAGTAATTGTCTTGTAGAATGGCCACATTCTAGATTTGTCTATGTGTTTCCTTGTAGTTTTATTTAATCCTTTCTCATATCCTCTATGTTTTTTATAAACTGAAGTAGGTCTACAGGCTATATTAAACATTTTAAGCAAGAATACTTCCTAGGAGCCGAAACCGGTTTGGCTCGGTGGAGAGAGCGTCAGCCTGCGGACTGAAAGGTTCCAGGTTCGATTCCAGTCAAGGGCATGTACCAGGGTTGCGGGCACATCCCCAGTAGGAGATGTGCAGGAGGCAGCTGGTCGATGTTTCTCTCTCATCGATGTTTCTGACTCTCTATCTCTCTTCTTTCCTCTCTGTAAAAAGTCAATAAAATATAAAAATAAAAAAAAAGAATACTTCCTAGGTGATGCTGTGTGCATCGCCTTGCATTTAATCCGGACACAGCACATAGCCCCTGGTTATCCCGCCATTGGGATGTTTATGTGATCAATGGGGCAAGGTCCTCCCACCATAAATTCTTATTTTTCCCCTTGGGATTAGCTCTGGGTCTGGGCAGTGATACTTTGTGACTATCCAATTCCCCAACTCTTTCTGTTCTTCAGCAGTCATTCTTCAGTAAAGCAGATCTTCCCTTAAAACTCAAATCAAGGTAGTTGTCCTGATGTAAGTCCCTCTTTGTGATTGATTCTTTTCCTTTAACTACTAATATCCAGAATAAGAACTTGCTGTGGTAGTAACCCCAATGGTGAGCAAGCAAGGTTTTCCTTTGTTTGCGATTTTTCTCAGTATGAGTAGAGATTGGTTGATTTTTTAAAATATGTTTAACATTTTTTATTCATTTATAGTCATTGTTCTTTTGATCTTCTAATTGTGCGAACTTTGGCCAGTGGGAGCCCTCCAGGCTGGTTCCTGTGTCTTTTTTTTTTTAATTAAATCTTTATTGTTCAGATTATTACAGTTGTTCCTCTTTTTTCCCCCCATAGCTCCCCTCCACCTGGTTCCCACCCCACC
>NW_006293779.1:2017706-2021581 GCF_000327345.1 Myotis davidii | reverse complement strand
GCTCTTGGATCTCTACGGTGATGCTAATTTAGCCTCTGCCTGAGGCTATCCAGCAGGAGCTATGGAGAGATCTGCAGATTCCTCTTCTTTGTTTGGGTTTGGAGGTGCTTGGGCCAGCTGTGAAGCAATGCAAGCTGCTGTGGGGCCTTGGGCCTTCCTTTGGAAGTTCTGGGTCTCTCTGACCCAGCTGCAGTTTGTTAGGTAATTTTCAGATTACAAAGGGCCAGACCTTTCATATGCAAAGCTTCTGCGGACAGCTTGGGTGGGGCAGGGTCTCAGGGGATCAACAGGGAGGAGCAAGCAGCTATGGCTGCTCCTCAGTCCTACCCTAAGAGGCCCCATGTGTCAGTGTCCTGGTAATCGCTATAAGCACCTCTGAGAGAAAGCCACCCTCAAGTTCCACCTGCTGCCAGACACTCCAGTTTCTCCCCATATGAGTCTGAGTCCTCAGACACTCGCCCGGAACTGGAGTTCAGAGCAGCCGTGAGCTTGAGACTCCCTCCCAATTGAAACAGACAACCGTGTCCTCAGTTGCCAGCCCTTTCCACGTGCGCCTCTGTACCTCTGCACTTTACTTCTGCACCTCCTCTGAGTCTCAGTGTGCTTTTCTCTTTCCTTCTAGTTGTAGAATTTCCACTCAGCCAGCCTTCCTGTGGTTCTGGATGATGTCCATTTTGTCTTTTAGTTGTATTTTTGAATTGGTTGTGTGAGGCAGCAATTTCCAGTGTTTACCTATGCCGCCATCTTGGTTTCTTCTCATTTTTTATTTTTTCAATTAAAAAAAATGTATTGTCACAAGGAACAAGGTAGAAACACAGCTACAGATGGTGACCTGAGTAATAGGGCTCTGTGACCAATTAGCAACAGTCTTTAAAAGAAATGATGTGATTGGTCAATGTTCATGATATGCATCTGTTATTTGTGTAGTGATTTGTGGACTGAAGAGTTAGTAGTGAATGTTGTACTTTATACAATTACTCACAGCTACTATACCATGTTATAGTAATTTGAATAGTGTTGTGGGGCTGCTGTTATTTAACTAAATCATGTTTATGGAAATTCATGCATGTTGGAACCATGCCCTAAAGTAAGGAGTGCCTGTGTATTATAATTATACTGATTCTACATGCCTGATGGAAGTAAGGGAAGAAGAAAACTCCACAGTGGGTGCCATGCTGTATTGGCACCCCCGATGTCACTCAAATTTCCTTAGATTCCACAGGCCCAATATAGTCCTTCTTTCCACTACATTCTCCAAAAAGTCACCACTAAGGCACCGAGAAGTCTAGCATGGAAGGAATCCAGTGTCTAATACATGTTCCATTCATCATCAAATGGATTGGTTGTGACTCCCAATTATCATTAACTAGAGGCCCAATGCACGAAATTTGTGCTCGGGGGAGGAGGAGGGCGGAGGGGGCGGGTCCCTCAGCCCAGCCTGCACCCTCGTCAATCCAGGACGCCTTGGGGGATGTCCAACTGCTGGTTTAGGCCCAATCCCATTCCCCTGCCTGCCTGCCTGATTGCCCCTAACCACCTCTGCCTGCCTGATTTCCCCTAACCACCCCTGCCTACCTGCCTGATTGCCCCTAACGAAATTTGTGCTCGGGGGAGGAGGAGGGCGGAGGGGGCGGGTCCCTCAGCCCAGCCTGCACCCTCGTCAATCCAGGACGCCTTGGGGGATGTCCAACTGCTGGTTTAGGCCCAATCCCATTCACCTGCCTGCCTGCCTGATTGCCCCTAACTGCTCCCCTGCTGGACTGATCACCCCTAACTGCCTCTGCCTCAGCCCCACAACCGAAGCCCAGGCTTCCCTCCTCTGGCCAGCCACAGGCACCCTGGACCTGGGCTTCCCTCCCTCTGGCTGGCCACATGCACCCAGGACCCGGGCCAGCTTCTCCTGGGCCAGCCGCAGCTGCAGGAGCCCAGGACTGTGGGCGGGCAGCTTTAGCTTCTCCAAGGCTTCAGCTGCAGCTGCTACCCCCCAGGACCATGGGTGGACGGCTTCTCCCTCTATTAGCACCAGCAACTGCGCCCAGGCCTGGCTTTGTAAGGAAGGACATCCAGAAGATGTCCGGTCTAATTAGCATATTGCCCTTTTATTAGTACAGATATCTTACCAAAACATACTTTTCTCTTCCCCTATCTGATTTTTTTAAAGGGGCTACTTTTGGAAGGTGCAGTTTTTATCATGTTGGGATTTAAATTTCTGCTGAAAAATCATGTTTGGTTTAATCATGAATATAAACAAGAAAATATTCTCAATTCCAAAAGTTTGCTTTGGGGCCAAGTTTTCATGAGTACACCTCTATATTCATTCCAACAAATTAATAAAACAATTCCACCTACCCCCACCTCCATCTTTACCTTTATGTCACTCCCTCCTCACAGAGATAACTGTGCTTCCTCTCTCCTTCCAGAAGCCCGTGCAAGGCCCTGGGACTAATCTGACAGTCACCTGAGTTGAGGGGCTCCTCACAAAGCATGGTGGGGTCTGAGATAAGTGCTGGGCTCTATCAGATGCTGCTGGGGGGAAGGGAAAGTCAGAAGTAGGGTCCACCCACTTAAAAAGTATATTTTCTAAAAAATACTATTTAACCGTGGAAAATTTTCTAAGAGAGACCTTAATCCTGATCTTCAAAACTATATTGACAATTTCAGGTGGTCGTAAGGGTCATAGGTAGGCACAGGACAGTGGCGGGCTATGGCACAATGGGACAGTCCTAGATCAAATTGGGCAGATCAAATTGGATGCCTCCTGGGCATCCCCAAGAGGAATGTGTGTGAGAATGACTGAAATGGAGCCCATCTCATTACGTGCATTATACACCAGATCTGGCCTGGCGCTGCCCGTTCAGAAACCAGATGCAGAAAGCCCGAAGTCCCTTCACCTACAGTTTGGGTGACTTTCTCTCTGCATCAGTGACAGTGTCTGGATCTCCTCTCCCTCAGTTCCCCCTTTATCGTGCACTTCACAGCAATCAACTGTTTAGTCCAAAACTTACTTTATAGCTTTGTTAGGGAACTGCTGGGTATAAAAACTACTTTGAAATTAAGTAAGTTCAGAGTTCAGGGTTATAACCTTACTGTCTTTCCCCTTTCCAGGTCACCCTCAGTCCTCTCTATCTGCTAGTAAGTGGAGCCTTTTCTACCTGGGTCTCAGTGACCCTCTTTGAAGCCACCAGAATCCAAGCTCAGTGGTAGCACCATTTCCCACTCTAAGAATGAGCACATCTGACTACTCAGCCTCCACTTTTGGTTGCCCTGAACTTTCCCTGCTCTGAAAACCACGTCAGCCTAATCTGCTCCCAAGTTTCTCTTAAAGTCCCTTCAGTTTCCTCACAGCCCATTGCAACCATCTCTCTCAGGACTCCATTAAGGCTTTTGATGTCCGCAGGAAGAAGACAGGGGGAGCACCCGGCCCTCCTCCCAGAGGCCCTCTCCTCCCCTGGGGCTTCTCCTACTATCTTTGCTTCCTGTTCAAGTTGGCTGGTTCCACAGCTTTAGGCACGGAAATACACCGTTGTCCTTCAAGCCCATTGAAAACCAAGGTACAGCACCCTGACATGAACGGAGGACAGGGCGTGCTCATCCAGGATTCCAGATTAATCTTGATCAAGAAAGAAACAGGATTTCTTTATGCCCAGCACCTAGCCATGTGCTCCAAAATGACCACTGGATGAAAGGCTATCCCCCAAGCAGAGCTGCAGAAAGAAGGGGGCAAGTTGAGGGCTGCGAGGAGAGGAACTAAGACTCTTTGGAGAGAAGGCACTCGGGAATTGGGTGGTGGAAAGCCATCCAAGTGTTTTTAATGCTGATCTCATGTTTGGAGATTCCATTGTGGGGGTTCAGTTGTGGGGTTCCTTAATCATGGA
>NW_006293779.1:2015766-2017636 GCF_000327345.1 Myotis davidii | reverse complement strand
AAAGACAAGATGAGAAAGGCAGGATTTCCTGCCCTTAAGAAACTTCTGGTCCTGCAGCTGAGACAGAAACAGAACTCAAAACGAATCAGAGCAACATTGCCCTGGCTCCGTGGTCGGCAAACTGCGGCTCGAGAGCCACATGCGGCGCTTTGGACCCTTTGGCGGGTTTTTTAGACAGCTGATCAATGATTCTCTCTCATCAAAGATGTTTCTCTCTCCTCTCTCTCTCTCTCCCTTTTCCTTCCTCGCTGAAATCAATAAAAATATATTTAAAACAAAATAAAACAGAGCAACATTTAGTGGAACCATCTGAGAGACACCGAGCCCTGGGGTCCCAAGTGGGAGAGTGGTTATCGCCAGGTGAGGGATGAAAATTGTTCATAAAGGAGGCAGAATCTGAACTTGACCTTAGAGAAGGAATATAAATTGAATAGAGAAAAAAATCAGAAAGAGCATCCTTGGCAGAGGGAATTTCATGAGAGAAGGTGTGGAAAGAAGAAAGCTCAGTGTAGATTCCCAGAACCCTGGGAGGCTGCAGAATAGGGTGAAGAGGAGGAGGAGGAGTGTGCAGGTTTGGGCTCCCCTCAGTGTCCTGAGGCTGCTGGGCAACAGCCATGACTCAGAGGAAGCTGCCTTGGTTCACTGGGTCAAGGAACACAGCCTGCTGCCCACTGAATCATTTGTCACCTGTGGTCACCTCTCTGCATTGCCTGCCCCTGCCTGGCAACCTTTGCTTTATTGATGAGTACAAGGTAAGTTTTCACAGGCAACCATTAAAACAAAAAGCCCGACTCCCATTTCGAAGGAAACATTTTAAAGTCTCATCTAAAGAGCTGACTCATCAGCGTTTGCTTTGGGGTAGATTTCTTGGTTATTCTCACATATGGGGAATGGCCAACAAGAGGTGGGTCATAAAAAGATCTGAGGTCACAGCAGAGAGACTTAGTTGTTCAGTGAAGCTAGCCAAGAAGTGCACAGCATGGCCCAGACTGCACCCCTACAAAGGGGCAGGCGGCGGGGAGAGCTTTGCCAGGAAAAACTCTGTGCAGGAGACCTCAGTGGGCTGACCGGATCCCAGTTTCCTGCCACAATCAGGCACCTGCATGGCTTGGTAGAAAGCGCCTCAGAGCAGGACCTCAGGGTCTTGGGATCCATCCTGGGCCCACTATCTCTCTCTGTATGACTCTCGGCAACTCATTTAACAGCCCTGTGCTTCAGTTTCCTTCTCCCCGGGATGAAGTGTCCTGCTGATCTCAAAGGCAATGTAACCATTCTTGTCTCAAAGAAAGGCTAAGGGCTTTATGTCAGCCAAACAATGTTCAAGGAAGTATTAGCTTTGCCCCCGTGAAAGGCATGACTTGGGGCACGTTACCTATGTGGACCGCCTTCCTGAGGCTGCCATGAGAAGTTAAACGGTGCATGTAAAAATACCTGGCACGGATACTTCATAGATCTAGAACGAACTCTCCAAAAATTCATCTGGAATAAAAAAAGACCCCGAATAGCTGCAGCAATCCTGAAAAAGAACAAAGTAGGTGGGATCTCAATACCAGATATCAAGATGTATTACAAAGCCACTGTTCTCAAAACCGCCTGGTACTGGCACAAGAATAGGCATATAGATCAATGGAATAGAATAGAGAGCCCAGAAATTGGCTCGAACCAATATGCTCAATTAATATTTGACAAAGGAGGCAAGAAAATGCAATGGAGCCAAGATAGTCTCTTCAATAAATGGTGCTGGGAAAATTGGACAGATATATGCAAGAAAATGAAACTAGACCACCAACTTACACCATATACAAAAATAAACTCAAAATGGATAAAGGACTTAAATGTACGACAGGAAACCATAAAAATTCTAGAAGAA
>NW_006293779.1:2002058-2014909 GCF_000327345.1 Myotis davidii | reverse complement strand
GGGGGGGTGAGAAAAATGGACACATATGTAATACCCTTTTTAATACTTTAAGCAATAAATAAATAAATAAATTCCATATAATCTAATACCAAAAAAAAAAATGCCTGGCACAGTGTCTAGAAAGCAGTTGGTACTTGTCCTCTTTACTGACTTTTGAAAGGGTCCTTTCAAGTCAGGAAAGTTAGAACAGGAAGAAAGGTCTCAAGCTCCTCTCCTCCCCTTTCATTGGCCACCTATTCCCCACTTCTGATCCTGCAGCTGAGATAGAAACAGAAATCAAAGCAAAACAGGGCAATGTTTAGTGGAACCATCTGAGAGACATGGAGGCCTGAGGTCTAAGTGGAAGAGCAGTTATTTCCTGTAACTGGGGGGGAGGGGTGGACAAAAGGAAATCGCTATCTGGAGAGGAGGGACAAGAGCCAGCTCACCAGCGTCAGAAGCAGAGGACCACCCTATCCTCGCTGTGTCCACTTTTAATCAAAACCTTCCACCCAGACCCCATCAGTGCACCTTGTTCTCCAAGGTCACCGCTCTCACTTCTCAAATGCACCCTGTCGCTTTCATAAATTTACTGTGCTTCGCTAAATCCTTCAGTCATGCTCTTGAACTCTGGGACAAAAACCTGGAGCGGGTTGAGGCCTCCCTCGGCCTCCCCCGGTGCTGGTCCAGCATCACTTTGAGTTACAACAATCTCTATCTCTATCGTACCAAGGCCCTCACATGTGACCACAGAATCTGCGATCATAGCATGGGTGGAAATCACCAGTCACAAATCAAGAAAACATTTTAGCAGAGGGCCAATAGAGGATTAGTTTCAAAGGCTAAATCCCATGATTTAGAATCCACTTTCCTCTTTAACATGCTTGTTTAAAAAAATCCTAGCATCACCACCTGGAGATTATAAAGCAGCAAGTATGGAGTTTCCATGAATATACGACCTTTATTGGGCTCCCTAAACTTATCCTTGGCTTGCTTTTCTATCACCACCAATGTCAAACTGTCGTGATTATCCTATCTCATAATAAATGCCCCCACCTAGTTCAACTTCAATGTCTTAGCTATTCTTGGCCCTTTTCCAAGAAAAAGGCTTTTATTGGCCCGTTCTTCCATAAAACTATTCGAATCAACTTGATAAGTTCTATGAAAAGTCCCATTGGAATTTTTATAATCTAATTGAATTTACTTCTCTGCAATTTTTTTATGAAAAATTCAAACATACCAGAAGAATATTTTATTATCATGTTTTATTTTTACGTCTCCCACGCTTCAGTTTCCTACCACAATCAGGCACCTGCATGGCTTAATGGAAAGAGCCCCAGAGCAGGGCCTACGGGTCTTGGGATCCATCCTGGACTCACTACCACTCTTTGTATGACTCTCCACAACTCATTTGACACCTCTGCGCTTTCGTTTCCTCCTCCACGCACCATTTTTTTTTTAATGACACTGACTTTTTGTAGTTATCAGGTTAGTTGTCTTATCAACTGGCCCACAATCTGGATTTGTCTGATTATTTCTTTATAGTTTTTTCTTCTCTATCCTATATTTCCTGTAAATGGAAAATTAGTCATGAATATTCGGCTAAATTCAGTTCAATACTTTTGGCACAAACACTTCACAGCTATTGCCGGGCACTTGATTCTACATCACATCACGAACCACCTCATGATAAGCTGTCCCGCCATTGCTGATGCTGAGTTTGCTCCTGGGTTAAGAGAGTGACTGCCAGCCCAGCCAGAGTGCCTCAGTGGTTGAGCATCCAACTATGAGCCAGGAGGCTACGGGGTTTTTTTTTGTTTTTTTGGGTTTTTTTATAGACTGTACAACCCTCTTCAGTGCTGACCGCCCACAGGTACGGAGGCTGGGCAATGGTTCGAGGCAGCAATTTACTCTGGCATGGGCACACTATGAGAAGCCCATGGAGAAGGGCCCACCATACATCCATTACCATGCTCAGGAGGCCACGGTTTGATTCCCAGTCAGGGCACATGCCTGAGTGGCAGGCTCAATCCCCAGTGTGGGGCATGCAAGAGGCAGCCAATCAATGATTCTCTCTCATCAATGATGTTTCCATCTCTCTCTCCCTCTCCCTTCCTCCCTGAAATTAATAAAAATATATCTTTTAAAAGAAGGAAGAGTGACGGCCAGATCTCTCCACTGTAAAAGTACACGCTTCCCTTCGCAATTAGCAAGTCAGCTGTGGCATGATACCTTGGCGTTGTGTAACCATCCTCTTCCCAAACAACTTTCACCTAACGGTTTTATATCCATTGGTTAGCATTGAGTGAGTCATTTACTTTGCTGGGATGCAAAAATTATTTCACAGAAATGCAAAATAATGATCAAGTTTGTTGAGGTTTCCGTTCGTTGCCTCGAACCCTAGCCGCAAATGGACGCAGCGTTCACATTTTGTTTGTTTTAGAAGAAAATTGAATTTATAAGTAAATTTAGGGAAAGCTGACATGTTTGCAATATGGAGTCTCCTTATCCATGAATGTGACATATTTATCCATTTATTTAGTTCTTTTAAAAAATATTTTCATTAAATGTTACACATTTAATTATAGCACTGTTCATAATAGAAAAAAAATGAAAAATAACACAAACATCTATTGATGGGAAAAAATAATAAAGTATGCTATATGCGTAAAATGTAATTTTATACCAGTGAAAATGAACAAGGTAGAGCTATACACATCAACATGATGACACTGACAAACGCAATATTGAGCAAGAAGAGCAAGGTTCAGTACATACCATGTGAAAGGTTTTTATAAGTTCAAAAGGAGCCTAAACAACAGGTGGTTTAGAAATACAAAACTGTGTGGTAACTAGCGACTACAGCTTTCAAATGGTGGACGGAGTTATTCAGACCAACTCTCCCACTAAAGACAGATTTTTTTCTTAAAGTGGTGAAATATTTTTTTAAAAAATTTATAAGTATCGCCGAAACCGGTTTGGCTCAGTGGATAGAGCGTCAGCCTGCGGACTGAAAGGTCCCAGGTTCGATTCTAGTCGGGGGCATGTACCTTGGTTGCGGGCTCATCCCCAGTGGGAGATGTGCAGGAGGCAGCTGATCGATGTTTCTCTCTCATCGATGTTTCTAACTCTCTCTCTCCCTTCCTCTCTGTAAAAAATCAATAAAATATATTTTAAAAAAATTTATAAGTATCAAAGAGCTAACATGATTGGAGCATAATTACCAGACAAAGATCTAGGAAGAAGTCCCTCCCAATTTTTATCTGCTACAAAACAGGTTTAGTCTGTCTTTTGCATCAACATTCTGAAAAGTTTCACATGTGGGGAAAGAGAAAAGAGCGGTAAGGCAAAGAGTATGTGAGAGCATGATGCATATACCAGTGAACTACACACTTAAAAATGATTAAGGTAGTAAATTTTATGTGTATTTTACCACAATAAAAATTGGGGGGAAGGGAGGAGGTGGAGGATGGCAATGATGTTTGGAGACCTTGGCGGGGTCTACATGACTAGCTGAGCTTTATTGAGCTACTAGAGGCCCGGTGCACAAAATTTGTGCATGGGTAGGGTCCTTAGGCCTGGCCTGAGATCAGGGCCAATCTTTCCCAGATGCCAGCAGCCAGCCCTGCCCCCACCACCAACACCAGAGGCCCTCTGTGTGTGGGGAGACTAGTGGGACAATCGGGGGCCCCACTCACTTGCACCCACCTTGGCCTGGCACCACCCACGACTGCCGCCACCCACCCCTGATTCCCCATTCCCCATTGGGCAATCAGAGCCTGCCGGCTGCGGGGAGGAACCGAGAGGTCGGCCAGCAGGCTCCAATCAGGTGATTTGGGCCTGTGGGCGGAGAGCAGCTCCTGCATTGAGTGTCTACCCCCTAGTGGTCAGTGTGCATTACAGCAACTGGTGGTTCCACTGTCCAGTCAATTTGCATATTGCACAGAGAAATATCAAGTATCCTCGGAAGATCTAAAATCAAGTTTCCTCATAAGATCAACTCTTCATTCTGAACTTGGCAAAGCTCTTTGAGGTAGAACCTTACTTCATCTTACTATTGTTTTCAGGATCACATTTATAAACATCTCTGTGGCCCCTAACATGATGAAATTGGCTACCCCATTAATCAAGACTTTCAACTTTGCAAAGCATGCTTGAAGACATTTTTCTGGTATTTAAAGTTTAACACTGACTTTCAAAAACCACAACTAAAATCCAGAGCTACCCAGGGTTTCAATAATTTCCTAATACAACATGTGCTAGGCATTTAATGTTTCATTTGCTAATTCCACTTTTCTTTCTGGGAATTCACATTTTTCAGCAACTCACATTTTTTTCAGGTATTTTGTTCCAAATTTTTTACCACTTTCTCTCATCTCCAAAGTTTTCCTATCATCTTCTGAACTCAGAGCCAAAAAAACAATATGAATCTTGCTTATAAACAAATTGAACAAGTGTTCAGTAAAATGGAAAATTTCTTCAAGCAATGAGAGAAACAGTTACAGCTGAGTGGGAAAATCTGCCTTGATAGCCATAATTTTCAGATTTCCATCATAAGATTAAAGTCTTAATCTAGTTTAGTAGTTTTTAATTGTCTTTCTCTTTGACACTCTTGTGAGTGTTCCCTAATGGTGTCTGATACGGATCACTTGGAATGCTTATTAAAAAAATGCAGACTCCCCAAATCCTTCCCTGGAGACTCTGATTCAGTAAGGGGGGGAACCCAGGACTCTGTACCTGCCGTGCATGTCAGGTGATTCTGCATTAACCTCTGTTGTCCTCACATGACAGGAAACAGCAGCTACGGCTTTTCCGACTCTGCCATTCCTCATTGCCTCTTGCAACCACTCCAGGATTCCCCTGCATCTTTTCCTGGACTTTGGTGCCTGCCCTCGGTCTTGCTATTAAAATCATGTGGGGCCTCCTTAAACATGCCAGGCTCCACTGCAGACCAGGTGGTGATTCTGATGCATATCAAAATGTAAGAAACACTGCCAAAGTGGCTTCTCTCCACAATTTTAACTTTGGTTGAGATCAGGTTGTAATGTTTTATTTGCCAAAGGAAGGGGGGAATTTTCGATCTCTTTCTAAATGCTAGAGAAGTTAGTGAACGGTTTCTTCAGATAGCTAGCACATATAGCACTTCCTATAGGCCAAGCACGGCCCTTGCAGTTCTCATGTATTAACTCATCGGTCTTCACAACAGCTCTACACAGCAGGTCTGACTATTGTCCTTCGACATGTAAGAACACGGAGACACAGCGATTCATGAACTTGTCCACATTAAGTTTCCACCGCTGGTTAAGCACAGTAGCCAGATTCAAACCCAGCCCATCTGACTCCAGAGCCCACTCTAGCCCCCTGCTACCTAGTGCTCCCAAGGCCCACTGCATCCTCCACAGGATTTCTCTACCTCACATCGCTGACTAATCTAGCAGATTTCTTTATCCTTTTCCTACCTGGAGAAATGTCTCATAAGTTGAGAGATGAGGGCTTGGTCATGAGCCCAGATGTGGCCTCACCAACCCTCTCCTTCACTGCTCTTGGCTTTCTTTCAGGGGAAGTGCGAAAGGCCACGGCCAGTGTGGCTTTCGGGTTCAAAGGCTTGGAGAAAGAGCTGATGCACAAATTGACACACAAGACACGAAAAATTAATTTTGAAATTATGGGGGGAAGCCAAGGGAAAACTTGACAGGAGAAGTCAATTCCACTGAGTCTCCAGTTCCATCTGCTTTTATTTAATGGGAGGATACACAATTGCCTTTTAGGAATGCAAACAGACATATCAATGGTAATGTTTAGTAAACAGTAAGATTATCAGGTTTGGGGGGAGGTTGCTTTAGGCCATTGAGTCAGCAGGAGGTAATAAAATGCAAATTCACCCTGTGAATATACAAGCCCAAACCCAGCCTTCTGGTGGGCTTCTCACATTTATATTAATTACTGTTGATCTTGGTTTCCAGCAGGGAAGAGTCAGGATGCTAATTTTATTTAATTAAATTTGTTCCATCTTAATTAAATTAATTTAACAAATTGGTTTTGTGTACATTTTCACTTTATTGAATTTATTTAATTTTACAGAATTTTCGTGATGATAGTATCACAATATTAAACTGAAACCCTCACAGTAGCAGTGATAATAAATAGGAGTAGAGCGGGCCTGGCCGGTGTGGCTCAGTGGTTGAGCATTGACCTATGAACCAGGAGGTGATAGTTCAATTCCTGGTCAGGGTGCATGCCTGGTTTGCAGGCCCAATCCCCAGTAAGGGGCATGTAGGAAGCAGCGGATCAATGATTCTCTCTCATCATTGATGTTTCTATCTCTCTCTCCCTCTCTCTTCCTCTCTGTAATCAATAAAAATATATTTTTTAAAGAGAGTAGGGCTATTCTCTCATAGCCTGAGTTGAGGAGCTCACCTCAGAAAGAAATGGGCAGGGAAGACTTCTGAAAGGAAACATCCCCAAACAGCCCTTTCTGACCCACACTGGTGATGTGGGGCAAAGCAGTTTGAATGCAAACACCCGGCCTGGGACACGGATATTTCTCCGGCAAGGGGGCCACAGTAGGTTCACCTTGATGGTGTTGACACAAGGTGGAGAGAGGCTGATGGAACTTCACCCTCGGGGGCAACGGAGCTGAAAGTCCATCTCAGTAGCCGAGTCAGGAAGGGAGTTAAGAGCTGTGCAGCAGGCACGTCCACAAAAATAGAACAAAGCTCCTTAAACCACACAGTTTGCAGGGCTGGTGCAATAGCTGTCACTGAAACTCCGCACATGAAAAGGGCTGTGTGTGCCTTTTGGACTATGAGGCAACTGCGATCCACATTCCACTGGTCACAAGAGGAAAGAAAGAGCCTGCCCTGCCCCAGTTAGAGAAGCTCTGAGAGGTGGCTCAGCACTGCCACCTGCCCCAGCCCAGAAAGCTGATCTAGGGCTGGAAAGGGGGCCTGACACCTGCAGGGGGGAAAGGTCCTTTCCTGGTGGCTTCTCTGAGAAAGGAGGGTTTGAACTGGCCCAGTCCCTAAAGGTTGTGTAAGGATCTATATGTCCCTCACTAGTGGGAAAACCAAAGCAACCACCCTTGGCCAAGACAAACATATGAGAAAGTACATAGGCCTGCTGGCCTGGAACTGGGGTTCCCGCAGAGGAGCAGGAAGTCAGGTTGGAATGAGGTTGGAGCAGAGTGGGTGCAGCATGTCTCTTCCCGAATTAGGGACAGGGAGTGAATGGGGAATTTGTGCCAAGGAAGTTATGCCAACCAAACCAATCCAAACAGTCATGTGATGTAGGGATCAAGAAATCCCCCTCTGAAAGGCAGTTTCCCTTCATGTCTTAGGAAAGTTCATCTTGACAAAATGTTTGTCTTGGCCAAAGTAAAGAAAAGAACGGTAAATTCACAAGGTGTAGCATAGTGACTAAGGACATGCTTTCTGTAGTTGGGCTCCCTGGGTTCAAATCCTGACTCCATTCATTAGTAGGTGACCTGGGAAAATTGATTTATTTTCCCCGTGCCTCAGGTTCAGCTTCTGTAAAAATTCTGGAAATAGTAATATCTTTGAACCTTGGGGAATAGAGTCGATTTAAATAAAATAATATAGACAAGGTTCTTAGAATAACATGGTACATAATGAGCATTCAACAGATGGTAACTGTTACTACTGAGTGACAAGGAGAAACCTCTGCAAAGGTGGGTCTCAACTTTAATGGGTAAGAAACCCCATGGTTGCCGAAACTGGTTTGGCTCAGTGGATAGAGCGTCGGCCTGCGGACTGAAGGGTCCCAGGTTCGATTCCGGTCAAGGGCATGTACCTGGGTTGCGGGCACATCCCCAGTAGGAGATGTGCAGGAGGCAGCTGGCGGATGTTTCTCTCTCATCGATGTTTCTAACTCTCTGTCTCTCTCCCTTCCTCTCTGTAAAAAATCAATAAAATATATTAAAAAAAAAAAAAAGAAAGAAAGAAACCCCATGGAAGCTTCTTTCACGGAAGATGTCAGGGGAGTCTGGATTCGATGTGAGGAATCTGTCTTTTTTTAGTGCCACTCCAGGTGACACTGAGGTAGGTCGTCCAAGAGGGCGATATGTAGTGTGGCAACTCCCCACTTTACACTGAATCCTCTGCTCTTAAGACTCAAAAGTTTCTGCTATCCCAAAGAGACTAAGTCTGGAATTGACACTCCCTTCACAAGCTTGGGAAATTCTTCCGCAGCACTTTGGGAGGATGAAACGGCAGAGCTTTCTTGGGCATTTGAAGCATCCAGGCAACACCCTCCAGATGTGCCCTCCGGCTCCTCCAGAGAACACCAAGAGCAGCCCTGGTTCCAAGCATAGTAGGCTGAAACCCAAAAATGCTCTTTGCGGTCTTGTATCCTTATGTGCACCACCCCCGATTGAAGAGAATTCAAAATTGTGTTAACAGATTCCCTTGAAGTCTTCCCCCACAGTGTCCTAAGTAAGCATCTAGCCTCCGGCTCGCTAACCGATGGCATAACACTTGAGAACTGCAAAGTGCATGAAAGACACATGGCTTTGTTGTCCTGTGGGGTTAGTGCTAGGCTCAATGCTGCCATTACCTCCCTAATAAGCCCCATGCACAGAATGGTTTGTTTGGAAGGGGAGGGTCGGGGAGGTATGCTTGCCCTTCATGCGAGAAGGCTCTTCAGCTAGAAGTCTCCTTCCTTGCCCTAGCCAGTTTGGCTCAGTGGATAAAGCATTAGTCTGTGGACTGAAGGGTCCCAGGTTTGATTCTGGTCAAGGATACGTGCCGAGGTTGCGGGCTCGATCCCCAATCTGAAGGGTCCCAGGTTTGATTCTGGTCAAGGGTACGCGCCCAGGTTGCGGGCTCGATCCCCAATCTGCTGCAGGAGGCAACAGATCAATGATTCTCTCTCATTGTTAATGTTTCTATCTCCCTCTCCCTTCTTCTCTGAAATCAATAAAAAATTATTTAAAAAAAAAAACACACAACAGGATCAAGAACTCAATACAGTGCAGTAATCTCCTTCTTTGCCATTGTATCAGTTACATGAAGAATTCAAAGTGACCAAGTAGCATTTTTAATCTTTAGGTTAATTGAGTCATTTTGTGTCCAGTGGTAGAAATAAATCTCTATTGACAACTAAGACTTCTAAATCAACAGAGCCCAAAGTTGCAGAAATTGGTAGTAAAATGCATGAAATGCATGTGAGTGGGTTATTAGGTACAATGGAGAGAGGAGCCAGGTCACTTCCTCCCCTTGGTGAACTGTGAAATAATGGAAGAAGTGAAAAGAAGCAGCACCTTATATAGCATGCTGGTTCAGAGCAAAGGCCACAGATTGTTAGGCAGCAACCCCACCTACTAGTGCTATCTTCCAGGGGGCCCACAACTGAGTAAACAATAGATCATTCTTTCCTGACTTTCAGGGCTGCCCATGAGGCACCATGAAGCTGCAAACTGATGCCAGACTATCTTGTGGAATAAATCCTTAAGCCAGTTTTTCTCCTTCATTCATTGGTCAAAAGGTACTTCGCAGGAATCCAAGCTTCTTGTTTATACAATTTATTTGTACTTTTACTACTTGTTCAAGCCTGATTTTATATATACATATTTATACATATACTAGAGGCCCAGTGCATAAAATTTGTGCATGGGGAGTGGGGGGCATCCCTTAGCCCGGACTGCACCCTCTCACAATCCAGGACCATAGCTCTTAACCACTCACCTGCCTGCCTGCCTGATCACCCCTAACCACTCTGTCTGCCTGCCTGATGCCCCTAACGGCTCGCCTGCCTGCCTGATCTCCCCTAACCGCCTCTGCCTCGGACCCTGCCGCCACAGCTTCATCTAGAAGGACATCTGAAATGACATCTGGAAGGTCATTCAGCTGTCCACTCTAATTAGCATTTATACTTTTATTATTATAAATACATATATACATACTAGAGGCCCAGTGCACAAATCCGTGCATGGGTGGGGTCCGGCTGGCCAGCCCACCCCAATCAGGGTGAGGGGGTCTGATCAGGGGCAGGGCTGCTTGGGGGGAGGAACCTCAGGCAGTTGGCCGGCCAACCCCGCCCCTTGGTCGAATCCCTGGTTGAACTCCCAACCAAACTCCTGGTCAAGGGGAAAATTTGCATATTAGCCTTTTATTATATAGGATATGTATCTATATATATATATATAAAAAGCCAGCGACTGGAATGCCATAACAACTGGAATAACCGGTGGCTATAATGCCCAGTGAACCAATGATCAGGGGGCGGGGCCAGTGGCCAACCTCCCGTGGCTTCTCCCCCCAGTCAGCTCCGACCCTGATTGCCCCACACACACACACCAGTCGGAGGTGGGGCTGGCTGGCCAACCTCCTACGGCCCCTCCCCCAGCTGCTGACTCCCGGTTGGCCCCCCCACCTCAATCAGGGGCAAAGCCCACTTGCCAATTGCCTGCGGCCCCTCCCCCCAGGCCCTGATCAGGGCTGGGCTGGCCGGACCCCAACCGTGCATGAATTCATGCACTGGGCCTCTAGTATATACATATTTATACATATATGTATATATCACACTCATACACATATATACACATATATGAAATATATAAAATAATGTGTATATTCTAATGTATATATTATAATGTGATATCACATATTATAATGCAGGATAATATATAATTTAACATTATATATTATAATGTAGTATAGTGTTATACATGTACTATATATGTGTGTGTGTTTAATGTTCTTACCTAGAAGAATAAAAAGTTGATATCTGAGATAGATATCAGGGCTGTTTAATTCTTTTTCTTTCAGACCTATTGGGAAATTGTCTTTCCTTGAGTTCCTTGAGATGAGATGTAGCTTATCTTGGCCAAAATTTAGAATAGAAGTCACACATTTTAATTTTTCAAGGAAGCTTTTAATTGCTGAGGCTCAACACTCCACCCTATTATTGGAGTAATCGTAGAAGCAAATATTGATATAGAGGTGAGATGTCAGACCATCATATGGAAGACAGATGCTCTGGAGCATTCCCAACCCTTAATGGACTTTGCTAGAGCAAGAAATAAATTTTTATCACTTTAGGCCACAGAGATTTTGGGGTTGTTTAGTGTTGTAACATAATCTAACCTATTCTGACTGATGCACATATTGAAACCAGAAGGGGTAAGGGATATCTATATATGTAAAAGCCTAAGCTACTGTTTGACCATTTGACTGATAGCTATGATGCTCACTGACCATCAGGGGGCAGATACTCAATGCACAGGCATGGAAACATGGAACAGACTGATGAATCTCAGAGGGAAGAAGGGAGGAGGGAGGAGGGAGGGCGAGACGAGATTAACCAAAGATCTTCTATGCATACTAGAGGCCCAGTATAGTCCCTCTGCCTGGCCTGCACCCTCTCACAATCCAGGACCCCTCAGGGGATATCAGACTGCCAGTTTCAGCCTGATCCCCACAGGACAGGCCAAGGGACCCCATCTGTACACGAATTCATGCACCAGGCCTCTAGTTACTAAATAATCTAAAATCTATGACATTAGCTAAAAGACCATGCAAAATGAAGTAAGGAAACTAATATAAGAGGCTGAAAAGATGGCATTCAGGTACCTAGTGGTAAAATAATAGATAACGGTAAATTGGGAGGCAGTAATATACTCAATGAACTTGTATACAGATTTGAAAATACAATAGGAGATGAATGTTTATTACTGCATTTGGCAAAGAGTTGCAGAAAAGAGATGAGCTCATAAAAAAACTGGCTTTTTTTTTCAAACTGGAACAAAAGGAAATATGGGAAATTTAGCAGGATTGAAAGAGACAACTGTTTCTCAACTACAACAGTAAAGATAAATTTGAGAAACAAAACAATTAAAATCGGGCCAGAAGAAAGAATCACATCAAGAGCCATTATTCTGAGAGTTAACCCCTATTAATGGATTAGGGCATTTCAAACAAACAAACAAAATCCTATTATAGGTACTCTACCAAGAAATTCTTTCACTTAGACTTAGACAAAAGAATTCAGGGAAAATGTGTTAAAAGTGTGGTTCTCCCACTGAAGTCCAATAAACTCAAAGTTATGCAATTTTAATTAAGTTAAAAGAGAGGTCAGACTGAGAAAGCAAATATAAAAAATCTGAGAACTATGTCTTAAAAAACTGTGCATATGACTATTTGGCACATGGGATTGATTTCAATCCAACTGATAAAGAATGTACTAAGTTTTTGAGATATCTGAACTACCAAAGGAATCATGGTCTCTGATGGTTCAAAACTTAAAACACCCCTTAGGATTCCAAATATCCACAGACAGCAAGTGGTCCAAAAAGGCTGTTCACACCCTTTCACGATGCTCATTTGTGGCTAATGAGACTAATGTCAAGGGAAGAAACATCCCTGAGGGTGGGGCCACGGGCTATGGTGACTGGTCTATGCAGTCCTCTTAGAGAGCCTTAATGGGAGCTAACCTAGGAATGCTTCACTTAAAGAGTCTCCTAAGAAACTAAGGCTTTCCCAAGTTTCTCATTGAGATTTAGCCATCCCTCTTTGATGTTATCAAAACAGAGTTTTTAAGTCTCTTATATTCATCTATGTCCCTATCTAAACTGAGTTTCTTGAAGTTAAATGCAAACTCTCATTCATCTCTGTTGTCTTTAGGGACCATCACTGTGTAAAGGGCTCTCAAAAATATTTACCAAGCTGGATTGCAGAATTGCTACAGGTCAATATCTACTAATTCCGTTATTTTCCTTTCCGAATGGAAATGTTTATAGTGGTTATCTTATCTCTGTTCCACCATTGGACTCAGGGCATGTTGCAAGAAGATAACATCTTAGTCCATAAATCTCACAATCAAGAGTCACACATGGACTACATGTAGAGACTCTAGTC
>NW_006293779.1:1972224-2002008 GCF_000327345.1 Myotis davidii | reverse complement strand
GGGGGTCATTTCCCATGGGGAGAGGATGGAGGCATTCTGTGAGTGAGAAGGGGAGTGAACCAAATATTTAGTGTCCAGAAAGTGGGCTATAGTGGTCTTTAGTTTTATTCACCTATTTTCTCCTTCTGCTTCTTCAATATATATGGTAGGGTTGAACATATGACTAGTCTGGACAATAATTTGGGGTCCATGTAACATAGGGCAATGACTTGGGGCTAGTATATTTAATTGCCTGCCAGTGTGAGACCTACAGAATTCCCTTCCCTGCTTCAGCAACCAGCAACATTCCAGACAGAGCCTCTATCATCTTGGGTCCTGAATGGGGACTATATAAGACAAGGCCATTCATCAACCTGAAATAAATATGTAGCATGAGAAATAAACCCATCCTGTGGTGTTTTTGTTACCAGAGCATTCATATCAAAGCATATCACGACTAACAGTATTACTATGAAGTATCTCCAAGATACTTTGAAATCTTCTTGATTTGTATAACTCAGAAATCTTCTTTGGAGGATATCTATCCCAAACTACCTTGAAAACTAGAAATGCTATCTTCTCCAAGCAGACAACCGTCCTCTCCTGCCTACCAACTTTCAATGCTGGGCACGCTCTCTCTTGGGAAGAAGTATTGAGAAGTACTTTCTTATGTGGAGCCAAGTGTACTCCTCTGGTATTCCTACCCACTACTCTTTCTCTCCTCTGCAACTGAAAATAAGCATAATTCTTCTTCCATAAGTATCTTCTAACAAATTTTCTTCTTTCTAGATTATTTAATTTTTCCTCAGATGGCAGTTTTCAGGCTCCTTACCATGCTCATCACCCTTCTCTGGATTGCAGTGCTAATGTTCCATTTAAAATATTCTCACAGGACAGTCTCTAAGGCTTTCCCAGTTTCTCACTGAGGATAACTATCCCTCCTTGATATTGTGAAACCCTCTTTGTGAGCCTGTCTGGCGGTGCCCCTGCCTTACAGTCATTATATGCTCATCCATCCCCCCTCTAAACTTGAGGGTAGAGGTCATACAAACGAGCCACCGAATACAAGCAGTGCCACCCAGATCTGAAAAAGTCAAGGAAACCGATCCCATGAACCTCTGGCGGGTATGCAGCCCAGCCAACACCTTGGTTTGGGCCAGTGAAACAAATTTCAGATTTTTGTCTCCAAAAATGTAAGAGAATAAATGTGTGTTGTTTTAAGCCACTGAATTTGTGGTAATTTGTTACAGAAACAAGAATAATACAATGATCAAAAGGATTTCCTGTGTCTGACCTTCTGACACAGTCTGAACAACACTCCCAGCATCTGAAACAAACCAGCACCATGTTTGCCATCCACCAAACAGTCTACACTCCCTGCAACCGGTGGGAGCCACCACATCTTCCCAGGGTCGGCAGGCCATTTCTTTTTCCTTTGTTTCAGCAACACCAGCAGTAATTTCCATACTCATGGGAATAAACCATAAATGAATATTTGGTTATCTTAAATTCACATCATTTCTCTGGCTTTGTCATAGGACTAGTATGAATTAAAGTATTAACCAGCTACCAACATCCCTCTCATTCAAACAATATGCAATTATTAATTACTAGGGGCCTAGTGCACAAATTTGTGCACCTTGAAAGGAACTGTGTGCTGCAAGGCTGTGGTGGGCACAAGGGTGGCTCTTGGCCCATCCTCCACACCCCCGCTCAGCCCCTCCCACCATGGTCCTGGATTCCCTGTCTTCCAGCTGCCCAGCTCCTGACACTGCCACTCCCACGCACTGACGGCACTGGCCCCACTTGCACCTGCTGACAGCATGGAGCGATTGGGACTGGCACCAGCAGCAGGTGCAAGCGGAGCTGGCACCGTTAGCAGGTGTGAAAGGGAGAGATAGACAATAATACAGTCATAATAGGGGCTTTAACACCCCCACTGACTTCACTGGATAGATCTTCCAAACAAAAATTAATGAAGTAACAGTGACTCTAAAGGACACACTGGATCAGATAGATTTAATTGACATTTATAGAACACCAGGGGCCCAGTACACAAATTTGTGCACCTTGAAAGGAACTGTGTGCTGCAAGGCTGTGGTGGGCACAAGGGTGGCTCTTGGCCCATCCTCCACACCCCCGCTCAGCCCCTCCCACCATGGTCCTGGATTCCCTGTCTTCCAGCCACCCAGCTCCTGACACTGCCACTCCCACGCACTGACGGCACTGGCCCCACTTGCACCCGCTGACAGCATGGAGCGATTGGGACTGGCACCAGCAGCAGGTGCAAGCAGAGCTGGCACCGTTAGCAGGTGTGAGCAGTGACTGCTGCCCCGATCACCCCTCAGGAGCAGGGAGAGGTGGAGAAGCCCTCAGGGGCAATCGAGGCTGGCAGATGCCACTCACACCCACTGATGGCACCGAGCAATCGGGACCAGTGCTGGATTCTTGCAGTGAGTACGAGCAGGGCCAGTGCCAGCAGCAGGTGCGAGCACCGGGCAGGACTGTGCGCGTAGGAGCAAAGAATTTTCAGTAACCACCAGAGGCTCACCCCGATGACAGCGACTGGCACCCAGCCTTGGTCTGGCAACTCCTCTCACCTGATCCACCATCCCGCCGTGGCCAACACCCGCCATGTTCTGTGTGCACCCCCTGGTGGTCAGCGCATGTCATAGTGACCGTTTGTTCGGTTGTTCCGCCGTTCAGTCTATGTGCATATTAGGGTTTTATATATATGGATTGTATGTTATCACACTTTTATCTCAGCATATTATATTTGAAGTGGAAACTTGCACCCAAGCCTCCTGGTCTTCCCACAGAAGGCAATAATACCAGCTGCTTGATTCTCAACTAACAAAGTAGCAGGCCTATTGACTCAGTGTCATTTCCTTTCGTACACGAGGAAGAAAAAGAACTGAAATGTATGAAGGGCAATCCTGATGTCAGGATGAGACAGCAATAGTATTCAGACTGCTCAGCAACAGGATTTAGAAGCTACAGACATTTGAGGACCTGTTGTCCCAAAGTTAATAACAATCATTGATTTTTTTAACTGAATTTCAGAGATAGAGTCATTAAGATTTAGATCTTTGCCATCTTGATGGCCAGGTCTTTGGAACACTTTGTCCACATTGGTAATATTAATACTATAAAATGGATCTTCACTTAAAAAGTGAGCATATTATGTACTTCAATGAGGTTGTCAAGATCCCATTTTAAATGATAATCCATCCTCTCTTAACACTTAGCTATAGCTTAGGTCCTCTGCCTCTTAAAAAATATTTGTGTAATTCTTACCCTAGAGAGCATCTGACTTAACAATCTTGAGATCAATTTCTGTTTGCTTACATTTATGGAGAGCAGGTATTGAAAAGAGAACGTTTGGTTGCTTAAAAAGATTAGTTCTGAGCAACTGCATCAAATATATAAAAATTAAAATGCTGCCTTTAAATGCATGTACATATGGGTGATTTAAGCAGCAAACTCTCAATGGCTTGACCACTTAAGACTAAGGCCCCATTTCTTGTAGTTTTACATGCAAAGCAACAACAAGGCAATAAAGAGCTTAACGACTGAATGATTCTTAAGTTCAATGCATAAAACCGTGCAGCAATGCAAAGTTGTTGTGTCCGGATGCTCACTAGTGATTTTGGAGAGTTTGAATTTGGAGAGTTTGTAAATGAAGTATTAATCTTCACTGGGTTGTGTGTATGTTTTTTTTTTTATGAGGGAAAAAATTGCTAAGTTTTATATTGACTTTTTTAAGAAAAGACTTAAGTTGCTTAACTAAGCTAATGGGAAAACTTCCATTTTACCTGCACTGGTGGGAGAGTGGATATTCCAACCTCTTTCCCAATAACCTAAGTTTCACCCATAGTAACTTCTTCCAGAACATAAAAAGCCAATAGAAACTGACCTTAGCACCCTTGGCCACGTGATACCTCACTTTATCAGTCTGAAGGTCATATTGAAAAAGAAGTCAACTTTTTTTCTCCCTCCTTATTCTAACTATTCCCAAGAAAAATGACAAATGTTGCTTGGTTGGTATAATTCCAAGTGTCTTTTAGCAGAGACACTCTTATATGAGTAATTTCTCTTCCCTGACTTTTATTTTCTCCTTTCACTTTTTTATAAGCAGAGAGGCGCTGTAAATTTATTAACAGTGCCTCTTTGGAAGAACCCTTTATCTGCAAGGAATGAATTATACATAGGCTTTTGAGCAATACAAAACAACCTTGTAATCACTCACAGAGTAATTGGGGTCATGAACTATAATTGGAAATTGAAATTGAGCCACTTTCTTGAAGAAGACACTAAGAATTAGTGGATAATCAACAAGTATTCTTTGTAAGGAAATAATCCTTCCCTTTGGGTCCTATTTCTATTGTTATGCACCAATTTTTAACATTAGTTTTGTCCTCTGTGATTTATTCCAAAATTACATCTATTCAACATCTCCTGATTCTTTCTCTCGGATTCTCAGCACACAAAGCAAACACCAGCTGTGATAAGATAAGGGGAGAGATGGGTTAGAGTCCACACCTGTCCTCACACTCATGGGCTAGTTTATTTGTCCCCGAGTGTTCTTGCACTCACACAGCCTTCTGCTCTTGGTCCCCTTCACTCTCTCCCTAGCTGAGGTAGAACTAACCTTTCAAGTAGACATCCTCAAGGATTTTTCTTCATCTAAAAATCCAACTTTATCTTGCAGCCCCCATAGCTTGCCTTTGTTCAGGCCCTCACCTTCTCCTCTTTGTCATCTCATCATTTCCCCTTCCACACACAGATCCTGACATTCTTCCTGACTCAAATGGGAGCTCCTACAATCCATTCTTCACACTGTAGTCAGATGAAGTGTTCTAAAGCCCAAAACTCATCACGAATGCCCAAAACTGAACGCCCTCCGATGGATGGATCCCTGTTGCATCCAGGATCAAATTCATCTTATTAAACTCCTTCTTTTTAAGCAGCCTGTTCTATGTTCCATTTCCTTTTCTTCCATGCCTTCCTTTGAATTGTTTTTTAACATTCTATTCTTCCATCTATTAGTTTGGAAGTTGCATACATTTCTTCCATTTTCTTAATGATTATTTTAGTTCAACCTTGACATATCAAAGTCTGATACTTATCTTCACTTTTTTAAAAAAAATGTATTTTTATTGATTTCAGCGAGGAAGGAAGAGGGGGGGAGGGAGAGAGAGAGAGAGAGAGAGAGAGAGAGAGACATCCATGATGAAAGAGAATCATGGATCTGCTGCCTCTTTCAAGTCCTCCCCTGGGGATCGAGCCCACAACCCGGGCATGTGCCCTTGACTGGAATCAAACCTGGGACCTTTCAGTTTTCAGGCAGACACTATATCCACTGAGCCAAACCAGCTAGGGCCTTATTTTCACTTTTACACTCCCCCTGGAAAAGTCAATGGCCTTAAATTACTTTAACTACCTCCTACCCCTCCCCAATTTATATGCAATGTTGTCATCTATTTTAATAGAATATAGTTTATTTTTTAGAAACCTATATCATTATTATTATTATTATTATTATTGCTTTTTATAGTTAACGGTCATTTAGATTAACCTAGATATTTGCCACTTCTTTCCTCTCTTTTCCTTGTTACATTGTGGAGCTTCCATCTGGCAGCACTTTCCTTCTTAATGAACAACATCCTTTATTTTTTAATATGTTTTTATTTATTTCAAAGAGGAAGGGAGAGCGAGAGAGAAAATTAATGATGAGAAAGAATCATTGATCGGCTGCCTCCTGCATGCCCCTACTGGCGACTGAGCCTGCAACCCAGGCATGTGCCCTGACCGGAATCAAACCATGACCTCCAAGTTCATGGGTCAACACTCAACCACTAAACCATATCAACTGAGCTGAACAACATCCTTTAAATTTTTCTTTAGTGTAGATCTGTTGAAAGTAATTTTACATTTCCATCAGTTGTGTATGAGGGTTCCAGTGTCTCCAAATCCTTGCAACATTTGTTCATCATTTTTATTATATCCCTTCTATTAAGTGTGAAGTAGAATCTCATTGTACTTTTGATTAGCATTTCCCTAATAAATAATGATGGTGAACATCTTTTTATGTGTTTATTGGTTATTTGTATATCTTCTTTAGAGAATGTTTACTCAAATCATTTGACCATTGTTAAGTTGGAATATTTGTCTTTTTATTATTGAGTTGTAAGAGTTCTTTATATATTTTGGATACCAACCCTTTATCAGATATATAAACTGCAAATATGTGCTCCCATTCTGTGGATTGTCTTTTCACTTTTATAATGAGATTATTTTTAGCACAAAAATTTGTGATTTTGATGAAGTCCAATTTATTTTTCTTTTGCAGCTTGTGCAAAAGAAAACATTGCTTGATTCAAGGCCATAAAGATTTACTACTATTATTTCTAAGAGTTTTATAATTTTAGCTATTACATTGAAGTTAATGATCCATTTTGAATTGAATTTCGTGTATGATGCAAAATGATGGTTCAAATTTATTCTTTTGCATGTGGATATCCAATTGTCCCAGAAAAATTTTTTGTAAAGACTCTTCTTTTACTTTTGAATTTTCTTGAAACTTCTCAAAGATCTATTTACCATAAAGTATTATTTTTATATTTTTAATTCTATTCCATTGATCTATATGTCTACCCCTGCCAGTACCACACTTTCTCAATTACTATAGCTTTGTAGTAAGTTTTGAAATCAGAAACTGATAGTCTTACAACTTTGCTCTTTTTCAAGATTGTTTTTGGCTATTCTGAGTCCCATATTAACTTTAAGATCAGCTTCTCCATTTCTGGGGGAAAAGTCAGCTAGTATTTTGATAGGGAACATGTTCAATTTGGAGAAAATTTATTGGGAAATTTGTCATCCTGATAATATTAAGTATTCCAATCCATGAATGTGAAATATTTTTCCATTTATGTAGATTTTCTTTCATTGTTTTCAGCATTGTTTTATAGTTTTCAATGTACAAGCCTTGCACTTCTTTGGTTAAATTTATATCCAAGTATTTCATTCTTTTCTGATGTCATTATAAATTGAATTGGTTTTTCAACTTCATTTTCAGATTGTTCATTGTGTATAAAAATGCAATTGATTTTTTATTAATCTTACATCTTGTCACCTTGCTGAATTTAATAGTCCTAATAGTGTTTCAGTGGATTATTTAGTATTTCTTATATACAAAATCATCTCATCTCTGAATAGAGATAGTTTTGCTTCTTCCTTCCTAATCTGAATGTCTGTTATTTATTTCCTTATTTCTCCTAATTGCCCTTGCTAGAACTTCCAGTACAATGATAAATAGGAGTGATGAGGGCAAATATCCTTTTCTTGTTCCTGATGTTAAGGGAAAAACATTCAGTGTCACTCTTTATAGGATCTAGTTTCCGGCTGAAATTTTTAAGTTCCAAATTTATCTCCATGTATTTAATAAGCATAGCAGTTCTATAGTTCCTATCTGGTAATTTTCAATATTTGATATCTCTGTGGACCTACTTTTTCTGCTGGTTCTGTATTATGTTTCAACTCCTGGTGTATCTCATTGTTTCTGATAGTTTTTTTGGTTATTTTCTTTTATAATTATTTACAGAAGTGAGTTGAGGCCTTATCTTCCTTCAGAGGGGATTTTTATTTCCTCTTCTTTCAGGTACCTGAGGATCTTAGCTGTTGGAAACTAAGGTTTTCTAATTCATCAAGATGACCTATCAAAGTATAGTCATATTTCCAACCCTAAGGCATATCCTGTTGAGATCTTAGTCCTGCATAAAAAGTGTTTCAACAGTTTTTTCTCCCCTTGGACTGTGCTGGACTCCAATCCCATCTTTGCCAAGGTAAAGTATAGCTCTACCTTTCATCCTCCACTCCCCCCACAATGTGCATGCCCCTTGGGTTAAAACATTTTTAAATGATGCAGCTCTTTAGGGTTTCAACCTCCCAACTCCAACTCTGGTCTCCCTCCTCCACTAACCTGCCAAAAGTGTAGCTCTGCTTCTATCATTGAACATTCCAGGGCAGAGCTGCCGATGCTCATCTCTCTGAACTATCTTTCGCTGGTGGGCCTCAACCTCATAATTATTCACTATCACTTTTCCTTTTAAGGAAAAATGTCATTTTACTTTTAAGACAATTTTTTTTTTCTGTCCAGCTTTTCATCAGAGGGAGGGAGGGTTATGCCAGAAGACTCCTTTCCATTTTAGTGAAGAATGCCAAACTTGAATATCACCCTATCTAATAATAGACACACATGGTAATTGACCATACCTTCACTACGACTCCCATTGGCTAATCAGCACAATATGCAAATTAGCCGCCAACAAAGATGATGGTTGATTTGCATACATAGGCTCCAAGCCGTGGAGCAAAGCCTGACGGCCCAGGGCCGGTGGAGCAGCAACATCTGACGTTTCTGTGGCCAGCGGAGCAGCGAGGCCTGATGTTTCCGGGGCCGGCTCAAGCCAGAACTCAGCCAGAGGAAAGGCCTGGGCCCCAGGTGCCGGAGGCCAGGGGAAAGGAAGGCCTATTGCACGAATCTCTTCATGCAACAGGCTTCTAGTTGTTTTATAACACCTAATGAAGTAATGAATCTAAGTATTGAATTGATGCTGCTAATATAAAAAGAGGGACAACCAGGCATCACAAGCCTCCTAATAGAAAAACACAATGCCACAATGAATAGTCATCTCAAAAAATGTTTTCAACTTGAATCTACTCAAGCCTCTAAATCTATCTGCCAATCTACAAGAAATACTAAGGACAAAGGGATGTGTTAAAATATACCTTAAAGATGCAATAAGCAAAATCCACACTGAGACACTCATGAGAAACAACTTGATTTTTTAAAGAAACAAATTGTAAGGGGGCTGGAGGGGGGCAGGGGGAGGCAGGGTTGGGAAGCCCTAGAGATTAAAATAGAATTAAAATAGACTTATAAAAGAATTTGTAGATAAATTCAGGGACTTTGCCATCCTGATAATATGAAGTATTCCAATCCATGAACATGAAATATTTTTCCATTTATCTAGATTTTCTATCATTGTTTTCAGCATTGTTTTGTGGTTTTTAATGTACAAGCCTTCTTTTGTTAAATTTATTTCATTCTTTTCTGATGTAATTATAAATGGAATTGTTTTTTCAATTTCATTCTCATTTTGAACATGAAAACAATTGAATCACAATTTTTTAGGCCCCGATATTTTAAAAACAGTTAAACTCTGAAATGTATGGTATAATTGAGAAGTTGAATACTGACTCAAAAGAATTTGATGATATTTTAAAATATTACAGTTTTAAGGACAATACTGCTCTGATTATGTTCACCAAAATGGAGTGTGTACACATATCCACATCCCTATGCATATATATACATATTCATATGAATGCACAATGCACACATACACTAAGACAGCTAGGGATAAAGATACCAAGGTGTCTAAGGCAGTGCCCTCAGTGGTCCCCCTGATCTGTCTCTCACTTCAACAGCATTTGGGTGGAACAGACCCAGGGATGCCCCTTCTTCCAGCCTCTGGCCAACCTCCAACCGCTTTACCAGTCATCACCTTCGGAACCACCTCAGCCATCCTCAGCCGATGAGATCAGCCAACACCTGTTTTCAATCTTAACTTCTATTGCAGGGAAAACCATGAGCTCTCAAATTCATCAGAATTATTCCACCGAGGTGGAGGCTGCAGTCAACAGCCTGGCCAACCTGCATCTATGGGCCTCCCACACCTACCTCTCTCCAGGCTTCTCTTTCGACCTGAGGATGTGGCTCTGGAGGGTGTCAGTCACTTTTTCTGCAAGTTGGTAGAGAGAAGCATGAGGGCAGGCGCTCAGCGTCTCTTAAAGTCAGCACTCTCTCCAGGACGTGCTGAAGCCTCCCCAAGATGAGTGGGTAAAACTCAGGACGCCATGGAAGCCATCAGGCCCTTGTGAATCTACGTGCCCCGGTCTGCCCGCCGGTCCTTGTCTCTGTGACTTCCTGGAGAACCACTTCCTGGGTGAGGAGGTGAAACTCATCAAGAAGATAGGCGACACCTGACTCACCTCCGCAGGCCGCCGGCCCCCACGCTGGGCTGGGCGAGTATTTCTGCAAAAGGCTCACCCTCAAGAATGACTAGGAGCCTTTGGAGCCCAGAGGCCTTTGAGGGGCCCCTCTGCATCCCCTGCTGTCTGGCTTTTGCCTGAGTGTCTCCCTGGAACCTCTAAGCCACTGGGAGCCCTCTCTTGTGCATTGGGCCAAATAGAAACCATAAAGCTTTTATATGTCTTGGATTTCCTTAAAGCTAACACAGGAAGGTCAGAAGTGGATGGGGTGTAAACACAAAGGAAAAAAAGACTATTGTGTAAAGCAGGGGTCCTCAAACTTTTTACACAGGGGCCAGTTCACTGTCCCTCAGACCGTTGGAGGGCCGGACTATAGTTTAAAACAAAACTATGAACAAATTCCTATGCACACTGCACAGATCTTATTTTGAAGTAAAAAAACAAAACGGGAACAAATACAATATTTATTTGCATGTGGCCCACGGGCCATAGTTTGAGGACCCCTGGTGTAAAGAATGGGGGAATGGGTTGATAGGGACAAGACTACAGGTAAGGAATACCACTCGGAAGCCTATTGTTGTGTTCAGGTGAGATGTGATGGTGACCCTGAGTAAGGCAATGGAGCAAAGTGGGAGAATATGAGACATATTGAGAGCTGGCCTTGACAGCGAATTGAATAGCTGGGTCAAGGAAAGGGAAGAACCAAAGGTGACTTCTCAGTTTCCAGTTTGAATAACTGAGTAGAGTGGTGTCACTGAGATGGAGAAAACTTGAAGACATGTTGGGAAGGGCAGGTTGGTGGGGAATAAACTTCTGTTGACATTTTTTACATTTTGACTTTGAGATTTCTATGAGATCCATGAATATGTCAAGTAGATAATTGCCAAGGAAAGATTATATAATTTGGGATAAAATTACATCAATGAAGAGGTCATTTTTAAATCTAGACAAATTAATAAGCTTAGTCAGGCAGAGATTAATCAGGCAAACATTTATTGAACCATAACATATCAGTCCATGGATTTACGGTCTAGATGAAGGAGACAAGTCAGTGATAAATCCTGCGATAAATTATGGACAAAGTAGAGGGTTGCATGGTGCTGAGAGGCAGGATCGCTCTCTATGCTGGCCCCCTCTTCAGTTACAGGGGATGGACTGTGAATAAAACTCAACAAATGTAAACTGAATGGTGTCTGACATATTGTCACAATCTGAATTTTTCAACTTCCTCCAAAGGAAATCACCATTTTTATGGATAACATCATTCTAGCCTTTTCTTCTCAAAGACCGAATTTATTTATTTTTTAAAAACTCTATTGTTGAAAGTATTACATAGGTTCTCCTCCCCTCTCCCCCTATTAACCTCTTCCAGTCCGCTCCCACTGAATGGTGTCTGACATATTGTCACAATCTGAATTTTTCAACTTCCTCCAAAGGAAATCACCATTTTTATGGATAACATCATTCTAGCCTTTTCTTCTCAAAGACCGAATTTATTTATTTTTTAAAAACTCTATTGTTGAAAGTATTACATAGGTTCTCCTCCCCTCTCCCCCCATTAACCTCTTCCAATCCACTCCCATCCCCACCCTCTGGCCCTCACCACCCCATTGTCTGTGTCCACCAGGTTATGCATATGTGCAAGAATTTAAAGGGCTTTCGGCACTGGGTTAAATGTCATGCCCAGCATTTTGGATGCCCTTAGTTTCAGGAACAGATGGGGCCTGAAACTGCTGGTCCGAACAGTCATAAACAAACGAGGCTCCAACTCTCCTTGGTGGGAGGGCCCTGGAAGAGCCAGAGAGGCTGAGGGGAAAAGGCGGCCCCAGAGTACATTACCACTGGCTCACAATTCCTGTTTACACAGCCCCTCGTGCCCTTCAAGTTTGCTCCCACCCTGAACGCACAGGCTGAGTGAGCACTGGTTTATAGGCACGGCTGATTCCAATCTCTTACTGTCATGTCCGAATGCTTTATGATGTGCTGAGAAGACTCCTGGCAAAAAGACTGGGGTGAAATGCCTTTTACTATTTTCTTGTTTGTGATGTATCAGCCCAGAGGATGTGTGTAACCTGATCAACCTAGTAAATATTTTAATCCTTTCTATTTTTATGGCCTTCCAGGAAAAATTCCATTTAGGGAAAAAGTAATGACTTTCAGAACTGATTCTCAAACATCCTATCAACATGTTACCAAAAATGGGGCCCGGCCCAGTCAGGGATCTCAACTCCTCTAACAGTGTCCCTAATAGTTTTTGTTTGGAAAGGGTGCGTTTGAGCACTTGGGGAGCGGAGGCTTGGGCAGTGCAGGGGTAGGGGAGTCATGGAGAACGTAAGTGTCTGTATAGCGGAGGGTGGAGGAAAAGACAGAGGGGAGTTAAGGGCATTGCCATTCGCTGTTAGGATGCCATTTTCCAGGGCCTTTTAGCCCACGGACCCTACCGGTCTTGCTTGCTTCCAGATCTCCCAACACAGTAACCACAGCTACACTCACGATCTCCTCTGGTTCTCACAATAAGCCTGGGAAGGACATACCCAGGTTACAACCCCCGCTTCACACACGGGAACTAAAGCTGAGAAAAGCTCAGGGACTCCCTCAGGCCCTACAGCTTAGGGAGCAGCAGCTTTGACCTGGTTGCTTCTACCTCCGTGTCTACTTTGGTTCCTCTCCCGTACATGAGCCAAACTACCTTCTGCAAGACCCTTACTCCAAATCAGGTCACATTCTGAGGTTCTGCGTGGATATCTTTTGGGGGGATACCATTCAATCCACTACATTGTGCAACTCTGAATACGCTAGAACCATTACATTGGATTCTTTAAATGGGTGGATTTTATGGTAAGTAAATTAAAGATGTTTAAAAGATATAAAACAATCTTTTTTATTTTTTGAAAACTTAATAGAACAATAACTATATAAAACTGTATAAACATAGTAAAAATATTTGCTGCTGAAATAAGCCACTCGGCTAAGAAAGATTTATGGAGTATATAAGGAGAAAGTGTCCCACCTTTTTCTAAGAAGCCAGCATAATTTTTATTGCGACACAGAATAAAGATAATACAAATAGAAAACAATATACTAATTCTTCTCAAAACATAGATGCAAAGGAGAATGCCGCATGATCATCTCAACAAATTTGTTAAAAATGATTGAACAAAATTCTACATGTGTTATTTTTTAAAACATTAATAAAGGTTATCTACCAGAAGTTGGGTGACACATTATAAGCACTCATTTTAAAGGCAGGGAGAAAGAGAGACAGAGAAAGACGGAGACAGACGGATGGTGTATCAGTCCAGAGAGCCCTGACTAATCCAGCATCCTTGTACTTTTATGCTATTTTCATCTTTGTAGTTAAGGTGCATTACTTGAGGCAGCATATAATTGAGTTTTGTTTTTCTCCAATTTGGCCATCTCTATCTTTTAACAGGGTAATTGGAACATTTACATTTAATGGTAATATTGGTATAGTTGGGTTTAAGCTTATCATTTTGCTATTTATTTTCTATTTGTCCCAATTGTTCTTTGTTCCCTCTTTTGATAGATGGATAGATAGATGATAGATGGATAGAAACAGAGGCAGAGATATTTATCTTAGAAAATTGACTCACATGTGTATGTGCACACTGTAAGACCATCCATGCTTCTGTGTCCATTCAGACTGGAAAGAGAATCCTATTGCACCAATCACTCAACTTAAGTGTGGATAACAAATGGAAGTCTTTTATGGAATGTTCAAATAATGCTTCTAGATGTGAGTCAATGCCTTTAAGTGAATGAAAGTTAAAACAGATTTAATTCACACCAAGTTCAAATTCTGAATGAAAGGTACAAAATCCAAAATCGTCCTTCTTTTTACTCTTTTCTCAGATTGTTCCTTATTGACCTTCATTTTTCCATTTTAAAGGAAATATTGTTTTTGTTTAGCCAGAAAAAAAAAAAAGTTGATTCAATTTGGATCTAGCCCTGATGCTCTGAGATAGGGCAGTCTTTTCTGCTCTATGGGCTTAGAAGAGCCTTTTAATAAGTAAAGTCAGCCCAGCCAGCTGGTTCAGTGTTGAAGCAGGAGGTCACGGATCAGTTCCCCGGTCAGGACACATTCCTTGGTTGCGGGCTCCATCCCCAATAGGGGATGTGCAGGAGGCAACAGATCATTGATTCTCATCATTGATGTTTCTCTCTCTCTCTCTTTCTCTCTTCCTCTCTGAAATCAATAAAAATGTATTTTTAAAGAGTAAAATTATAAAATAATTCAGTATCATAACTGATCCCAATGAGACCTCCTACCCTGAGATTAGATCCTTCGCCTTGGAGAACATTGTATCCTGCACTCTTCTTGCTTCCTTTGGAATTTTAGAACTGAGGACCACTTCAGAATAAGGTTCATAGATAATTAATGCAGCTCCATTTGTTCAGTCGCAGAAATTATCCTCAATTTTTGGTTATTTAATTCTCTCAATAAAATGTAGCTGCTTTTAAAGCACCAGTTTTATGAGGACACACTGTACTTATTGATGCTATGGGTTCCTGTGCATCTCTTCCCAGCTGGCAAACTATAATGACATCCTAGGGATGAGACCATTAGAGAAAGAGACCACATCTCAATATTTACATGGAAAATAAATCCTTCCAATTAATTCTGATCCCAAGCCAGGATGCCTTTTGGGGCATGTGGAATGGTGGGGGGGCAGGTATGGGGGGTAGATAATTAGGTAAATATGATTAAGAAACAAAAAATTTCTCTTAAATAAAACATTCTGGGCTCTAACACTGCTTTGCAATTTTCTCATTTTCTAAACCTCAACATTCTCATCTATAAAATGGAACTAATGTATCTTGCAGGGTTGTTGTGAGAATTAAGTGAGTTCATGATAATAAAGCATATAACTTTTAACAGATGGTGATTATTATAAGCCAATTTAAATATCTCCTAAAAAAAAAAAAACCAACGTTTAAAGACAAAATAAAAACTGAGAGCCAGAGCAGAGGCCTCTCCCCTTTCTGGACTAGGACTTTACCTCTCCTTTAGTGCTGAAGCACAGACCACTCCCTCCCCTGGTGCAATGAGGACATCTGCAAGGTTTAAGGAGAAGTCTGACTCATGGAGAGGAAGTCGCCTCCACCAGGCTAATGTCCCGTCTGGGGTGGTTCAAAGATTTTGGAAATACCAGCTCTGATGTCCTCTGTAGTTTGCTACTTCACCTCCCACTCTCTCATCCATGACGACTCAACACTAGAGCCTGGCTCGGCCAGAGCACAAAGGCCATCCTAGTAGAAACATGGCCAAGGACATAGGGCAGTGGGAAAAAAAGCCGGGCAGGTCACTTTGGCTACCCCTACCCAAACCTGTACAAAGGGAGAGTATAATGTCATTCATAAGTGGAATGTAAGGAAAAACACACTCTTAGAAATAGAATAAACTAATGGTTGACAGTGGCTGGGGTGAGGGAACTGGAGAGATTTTGGTCAAAAGACACATACTTGCAGTTAGAAGTTAAGTGAGACCTACAGAGCTAACACACAGCAAGGTGATTACAGCCCATGGTACTGAATTACATACTTCAAAGCTGCTACGAGACTGGATCTTAAATGTTCTCACCGCAAAAAAATAATAATAATAATAATAATAATAATAATCACGTGACAGGATGGAGTGTTAGCTAACACTATGGTGGTGATCATACTGCAGTATAAAACATATCAAGTCAACTCTCTGCACACCTTAAATTTACACAATATCATGTGTCAATTACATCACAATTTGTTTAAAAGAATTCTTCCACCATCTCTACTTTCATTTGTCTCTTAAAACTTTCTAAATATACAGAATAATAAGAGCATCATCCTGTTCAGCAAGGCTCTTTTAAAATTATTTATTTTTCAGATGTCATTCTGGTGGCCCTGTGAAAGACAGGTAAGACAGGTATTATATTATCGACATGGCTAATAAGTAGGAAAGGCAGGATTCAAACAAAGTTCTTCCTTGAAAACGACTCTAAGACTTAAAGCCTAGAGGTGAGAAAAATGCTAGCATCCTGGACAAAGTTAAGATTGTTCTATATTTTTTTTACTATACATAATATTCTTTATTTTGCATTTTTCATTGAAACAATATATATATCGGAGGTCATCCCTTAACATACACGAAGTGTTTTGCAATTTTTTCAGCTGCATAATATTCCATTGCATGAATGTGTCATAGTTTACCAATTTCCATTCTTTTCTTTCCTTTTAAAAAATTTTTTTTAATTTTTAATTGAATTTATTGGGGTGGCATTGGTTAATAAGACCACACAGGTTTCAATTGCACAACTGCATCCTGCATCCTGGGGTCACCACCCAAAGTCAAGTCTCTTTCATCACCATTTGCTGTCCCTTCTTTGACCTCTCTACCTCCCTCATCCCCACCCCAGTGATTACCATATTATTGTGTGGTGGGGGGCAGGGGGGACTTGCTTAACCCCTTCACCTTTTCTACCCAACCCCCCAACACCTCCTGTGTCCCAACAGCTGTCAGTCTGTTCTCTGTATCTATGATTTAAAAAAAGAAGGAAATCTTAGCTTTTGTGACAGCATGGATGGACCTGGAGAGTATCATGCTAAGTAAAATACACCAGTCAGAGAAAGACAAATACCATATGATTTCACTTATATGTGGAATCTAATGAACAAAATAACAAACAAAATAGAAACAGAATTTATGATATGCTGAGCTTCTGTAGATAGCAGGAGCCAAATGAGATGGGCAGCTAACTTTGAACAGCTTACCAATTTGAAAAATAATTGGTGTATAGTGGCCTAAGGTATTACATTGTCATATCCTTCTTTTAGCTCTGAATTTCCCAGATCTGCTTAAGTATCTTTCTAGTCCCAGCCAGGTCAACTTGGACAGCCTCTAAATAAAATTAGAGTAGGCACTTTGTGTACAGGACTATTTGAAGCACAATGCTGACACCTAGTGTACTGGCTGCATATTTAACTTCATTCTATTTTTTACTTCTGTCCCTCCCTCCATGTGTCCTTCCTTCCCTTCATATTTCCTCCCTTTCAAGAATGGCTGTTTGCAGAGGCATAGATACATGAAACAAACTGACAGCTGTCACAGGGAGGAGGAAAGGTGAACTGGATGAAAGATGAAGGGATTAGCCAAGAAACAAACACGGAACACATAGACACAGACAACAGTGTGGTGATCGCCAGAGGAAAATGAGGGTGGGGGCTAGGTGGGGGGAAAGAGGAGGGAATGGAAATGGAGACTTTGCTTTGATGTTTTATGGAGTTGTACACTTGAAACCTGTATGGATTTGCAAACTAATGTCACCGATTAATTTTTTTAAATGAGTTAAGATATACCAACCATTGAGGATTTACAACATGCTAAGCATTGCACTAAGCACTTTAAACATATTTATCATCCTTAACTATAGGTAATTCTTTATGATCACCTATATTTTGCAAAAAAAGAAAAAAAAGAAAAGAAGCTTAAAGAGTTGAGTCAAATGCCATTACTGCAAAAGTTAGGGTTCAGATGCTGATGTCTGACTGCAGTTAGAGCACTCAACCCCTATTTTTAAAGGAATCATGTTTTATTGGGCAGTTAAGTGCATTTACATGCATTCACTTGTAGTACATATTTACACAGACTTCCCCCAAGACTATTCCTAAGAGTTAATGTAGGAAATGTGACAAATCTGAGGTCTGCAACTCTGAGCCAGCCCTTTTCTTGATTTAATAAATGTCTGCAGCAAGATGTCAGCCCTAGAGCTATCCGCATGCTTGTTCTCATCCTCTCTCCGAGGGCAGGGAAGACTCTGAGTCTCCGGGTAGGTTCTGGTGACCTCTGGTGTTTCCAAAAGAACACTTATCCTGTGAGCAATATACAGTGCAGTGTAGTTCTTTGTGGGGGGAGTGTCTCTTCCCTCAAGTTGTCTTGTTCCTTCTTCCAGACTGAGTGCTCCGAGAACCCAAAGCACGCGCCTTTCTGTTTTAAAGGCAAAAAGCTTGGCATATAGTGGGCCCTCAATAAAATGCTGAATACATTAATGAGACTGAGAATCTGTTATTTCTTTCCTAAAGTTATTTTCTATGCACCTGTTACTTAGAATGTACGGGTATTTGAGTAGTTGCTTAGTGCCTGGTGTTAAGATTATGGTTGTTGAGTACAATCCCCAAGGGAGCTGCTTAGCGTCTCTCTCAGAAGACATGGTCCCCGGGGCGTGACAGTGCCTCTCCCCGAGAACTTTCAAGAGGAACTTTTATGTCCCTTTCTCTTCTCCCTTCACTGTTCCACTGTTTCCAGTCTGATAGTAAGACTGTCCGCTCTGTTCATGCAGTGGGAGTAGAACAGTGGGAGGGGTAAGGAACAAGCCGTGTCGTGCCTTTCCGTCAGTTTGACCAAGCATAACTGTCTGCTCTCGGGCTGCCCTTTTGGATCAGCCTGATTTTAGACTTTGGATTTAAATCTTTATAATTAGTAAACCTGAAAAGAGCCTGTCAAAATATTTTTAGACTGGTTCTTCTACAATAGTTTTACTCCCCACTTGGCTAGTATATAGTGGATCAGAGAAAATACTTTGAATAATTTCAATCTTCTTAATTTTATTGAGGCTTCTGTCCTTGCCCGGCATACGGTGAATCTTTGTGATTGTTCTACACGGGCTTAAGAGACAATGCATTCTACCAATGAGTTTTACTTGGTTAATAATATTGTTCAAGTCTTCTACATCCTTACTCATTTCCTCTCAACTCATTCCGTCGTTATGAAAAAGTTCTTCTGAAATATCCAGCTATGATTGTGAATTTGTCAACTTCCCCTTCCCATTTTATCAGTTTTTTATTTTTGTATTTTGACTTTATTAGGTACAACAGAGTTAAGATCCTTCTTTCCTCTTGATGAGTTAATGGGTCATCATAATGAAGTGTCCCTGGTTACCCATGTTGATCAGAGAATATTTTACATGACTAACACAGCCACTCCTCTTTCTCTGGATTTCTGTTTACATAAAATTGGATCTCAATTTTTAATCCAATCTGACAATATCTACTTTTGATTATGGTGTTTGGGCAATTTTCATTTAATATAATTATTCATGTAAACAGCATTTTTTATAGTTGTTTCTATTTGTCTCATTTGTTCTTTGTTCCTTTTCTCTTATCCTGACTTTTTGGGTGTTCATTGCAGGGTTTTTCTTTTGCTTTAATTATTTCCATTATTGGCTAATTACTGTTTGTTTTGTTATTCTGTCTTAACAATTGCTAGTTTACAATATATAGTTTATCTTCAAATAACATTTTACCACTTCACATACCCTGTACTAGTAAGACCCTTACAATGCATACTTCCCATTCCCCACTCACACTGATACTTCTTGCATTTTACTTTCTACATATGCTATGAATACCAAATACATTAATATTTTTTCTTTAAACAATTTTATCCTTTTTATTTACCATTTCCCAGTCTCTTCTTTGTGTGGATTCAAATTTCCGTTATTTTTTCTGCTGGGAAAACTTACTTTTCTTGTAGTATTGGTCTACCGACAATGGATTATCTCACCTTTTGTCTGTGTTTAACTTCCATTTTTAAAAAGCCTGTTTTGGGGTCGAACATTTTGTGTTTACAACTTTTTTTCTCCTTTAGTACTTTGAAGACATCCTTCCATTGTGTTATAGCCTGCATAGTTCCTGGTAAATCAGTTGTCATTTTTATCTTTGTCTCTTTGTACTTATTTCCCCCACCCCCTTTGGTATAAATTTTCTTTGCACCAATCACTTTCAGCAATTTGATTATAATGTGCTTTGCTGTGTGTGTGGTGGCTGTATCTCAGGTCCCTCCCGAGAAAGGAGCCCCCAAAACAAAACACCTGACTTAGAAAACCATGGGGCTGGCATCCTGAGACCAAAGGGCTGTGGTCAGCTAAAAAGCCACTCTTAAAGGGCCAGCACTCAGGACAGAAACAGCCAATGAGAAGTGTCCAGACTTCATGTGCAAGGGTTTTATTTGCTAATCTTGAAGCACAGGCTGGAGGGGCAGGAGCCTGATGGGATACAGCACAGGGTGGTGACCTCGGACACTTACCTTCAGCTCTCCTCTGCCACACCCCCAAATGCCAGAATCTCCCAATGGGGAGGCTGCCACCCAGGGGTGCTCTTCTGGCTTTGGTGGACTGGACAGCTGATGTCCCTGGGTCCCACAGGACGTAATAGGAAAGACAGTTCTTGGCCACCAACACCCCCAGGGCACTACGCGGAGAAGAGACAAATACACTGGTCTTCCTGAGAAAGAGGCCCATTTGCTTGTCCTGGAGCTTTGGCCGGAGGTGTGCTCTCAGGAAACCTGGCCAAGAGATGCCATCTTTGCATCCTCCCTTGCTACAGTTAGCCATTATCTCCCAAAAACGAGTGTTATGTGCTGGTTTGGTTTTTGCGAATCCCTGGCTCTGGTGGCCAGCAGGGCTTACACTTGCAGACCCACAGGGCTGTATACATTTGCATACAGTGGGGCCTTGACTTACGAGTGTCCCGACTAACGAGTTTTTTGAAATATGAGCCGTCTCTCGGCCGATATTTTGCTTTGAGTTGCGAGCTAAAATTCAGATACCCAACCCCTAGTTGGCGCAGTAAATGTCACAGTGAACGCCACAACATCAGCCCAGCATCACGTCTCACTCCTTCACTTTGATTTGACATACAAGTAATTTGAGTTACTAGCTCCATCACGGAACGAATTAAACTCCTAAGTCAAGGCCCCACTGTACTTTAAAAGCTGCTCCCTGTCTGACCTTCAATCAGCCTGAATTAACCCAGGTGCTGACTGAGATCCTCCCCTTTGGGACACTGACAGGTCTTGACACATCCTCAAATTAAAATAGAATAGGTCACTTGGACAATCACAAAGGTTTGAGAGAAACTAGAGCTAGAGCAGGGGAGAAAGATAAGGTTCATCTCCTAAACAAGGCCATTCCTTCCAGACTGGGAGAGGTGGTCATTTCATCTAATGCATAGAAACCAACATAGACTTGAAACTGGACCACCATCTTACACAAAAATTAATTCAAATGGATTAAAGACTTGACTGTAAGAGTAAAACCATAAAACTCCAAAAAGAAAATATAGATGGTTAAGCTCCTTGACATCAGTCTTGGCGATGACTTTTTGGATCTCACTATAAAGCAAAGGTAACAAAAATAAATAATATGTAAATAAACAAGTGGGACTACATCAAATTAAAAAGCTTCTGTACAGCCAAGGAAACAAATCATCAACAAAATGAAAAGGCAACCTAATGAATGGGAGAAAATACAAACCATACATCTGCTAAGGAGCTAATATAAAAAATACACAAAAAACTCATACAACTCAAAGAAAAGATAATCTGAAAAGTGGGCAGTTTGAATATTTTTTCAAAGAAAACATACAGATGGCTAAAAGGTACACGAAGAAATGCTCATTATCACTAATCAGGGAAATGCAAATCAAAACCAAAATGAAATTATCATCTCACACCTATTGGAATGACTATTATCAAAAAGACAAGAAATAACAAGTGTTAGAGAGGATGTGGAGAAAAGGGAACCCTTATGCATTATTGGTGGGAATGAAAATTGGTGTAGCCACTATGGAAAACAGAATGGACCCATTTCTGGCTATTTACACAAAGAAAATGAAAACACTAACTTGAAAAGATATTGTCACCATATTCATTACAGCATTATTTACAATCGCCAAGATAAAGAAAAAACCTAGGAGTCCTCTAATAGATAAATGTATAAAGATGTGGTATAAGCTTCCAGTTATAAAGTCATGGGGATGTAATGTACAGCATGGTAGTTAATAATACTATATTGCATATTTGAAAACTGCTGAGAGTAAATTTTAAAAATCCTCATCACAAGAAAAAAAAATTCTAACTATATGCAGTGATAGATATTAACTAGACTTATTGTAGTGATCATTTCGCAATATATACGAATATCTAATCATTATGTTGTATACCTGAAACCAATGTCATATGTCAATTATACCTCAAAAAAGAAATCAATGATAGTCTTTACTAAAGGAAGAAACATTGGTTGGTAAATGACCATAAAACAAAAAAACATGTATCCCTTCTAAGATCATGTGTTAAAGAAACTGAGATTGTAAGTGCTGTTTAGGATAAATTTGTCCTCCTATACACAAAGGAACCCCATTCCAGAAAAAAACTAAAAATCCATTTTTATTAATGATTTTGAAGGTAATATAAACAACATATTTACATACATGTTTATAAACATTTACATAAAATGATTTTTCCTTTCTTTTTAAAATATTTTTTTCATTTGGCAAAATATTAAAACATTACTTATCATAAGCAATGAAACCCGTTACCATTATAAATAGTCATTTCTTCCCTTCACCCTTTTCCTTATATTCGATACACTTAAAGAATACCTAAATTGACACTGGCATTTAGAAGGACAGTGAACTAAAGCAGTATGATTAACAGTACGACTGCTCTGTTAGGAAATAATGCTAACATAAATACTCGTTAAGATAAGAAATACAGTAATTGCACACTTACAGGTCTTATTCACCCTGATTTATTGCAACGAAGGAGGATGGAGAAACAAAAGGAGAGGGAAGAAGGGCAAGAAGGTGACTGGCTTCTTCAGGGGGGTGCAAGGGTTGGTGTTTTGGGGGGATGGCATAAAGCACCCTGGAACACCACTACACGGGAGAACATGCCCAACACCATCCCTGCAGGCAAACATGTAGTTGGTGTGTGAAGGATATTAAATCTCCTCAACTCTTTTCCATTAAAAAAAAAAAAAAAAAGCCGTGGGTAAGGCTACCAAGGAATGAAGACTGTCTTCAGCCAGAAGCCACAGGCTCAGAGCTACCTTGAAGAAGTTTCTCCCAGGCACAAGAGACTACAAAATGGGCTTTTGTTGTTTTTAACATGGGGGTGGTAGGGAATACAACAAAAAGGAAAGGAAAATGGGTACAGGTCAGGGTCTCTTCTCTTCATATCACTATCTTTTATTTTAGAGGAACTGTCTTTTTAAATGTCAGGAGATAATAAGGTTGTGGAATTAAGCCACTAATACCAATATATAATTACCTGTGTCGATGAACTAGAAGACGGAAGGTGTCAATGAACTGAAAGTGGATAGAGAACCAGATAAATCTTGGCATTTACTGCTTTAGTTCTTAAATACATAGACTATAATGAAAACATACATTGTCTTTTTCCTAGGAATAGCCAATTTGTCTTCGATTGATTTTTAAATTAAGATATTTTGACTATTTGTTTACTTTTCTTATATTCTTCATTTACAAAACCTCATTATCTTCATTTGAAAGCACATTACTCTTCTTTGAACATGAAAAAAATCCATGCTCGAAAAACTCAATATCTCTATTTTGCTACACAATCTGTTATTTTCTTGAGGGTGTTCTAGGCTGATCTGTAAATAAGTACAGCACTTGGAAAAGGTTTATTCTTTAAGAATATCAAGTGCTGTAAGCTCTCTTATAAGAGAGGGAAGTAAGTATATGTCCTTATCACAGTACTATGCATCTTAAGCAGAAAGACTAAAAATCAGTGAACATAATTCCACTTCCAAATGTTTAGTTTTCCTAGAGGTAGCGAAAAATAACAGTGTAGAAACTAACAAGGAAACCTAAAAAATTCTAACCAGAAAACTGTTGTTAGCATGTAATATTGAAAATACTATAAAATTCCTGCTAACATATATTTCTCTAAGCTATTTTATAACAAGAGTAACTTCAGTCAGATGAGTTGGTAACAGAAAACTAAAGTTATTATAGAGAGACATCTCTTCACTTCAAGAGGTAAAGTTTCAAGAATGGACAAAGGAAATGTAGTTGTAACATATAAAACAGTGGTTCTCAACCTTCCTAATGCCGCGACCCTTTAATACAGTTCCTCATGTTGTGGTGACTCCCAATTTCATTGTTACAAATTGAACATAATTAAAGCAAAGTGATTAATCACAAAAACAATATGTAATTATATTATGTGTTTTCCAATGGTCTTAGGCAACCACTGTGAAAGGGTCGTTGGACCCCCGAAGGGATCGCGACCCACAGGTTTAGAACCGCTGATATAAAAGCTGTTACATGCACTGACCCAAAGTTCCTTTTAGTAATAAACTAGTAATGATTTAAATATTACATAATTACCTACATTTCTATTATCTAACAAATTATTTAAATCTCCATTTCAAAAATAAGCATAAACAAATGTGAAATTCAAACCTCAGAGAGAAGGTAGGGGAGGGTGGGGGTATGGGGAGAGATCAACCTTATATGCTAGCATATATAGGCCTAACCAATGACACAGACAAGGGGGGTGGGGTGGTGAGGGCAAGAGTGGGGGGATGGGGAGTAATGTGGAGATAAGGACAAATATGTAATAATTTAATCAATAAAAATTAAAAAAAATGCTTTTATCCAAAAAAAAATAACTTGTTAATAATGTAGTCTCTACATTACTTAATATATAAATTACAACCAAACAAATTTTTGAATCCTCGCCTAAGGGTTGTTTGTTTGTTTTTATTGATTTGAGAGAGACGAAGGGAGAGGGAGGAAGAAACATCGATGTAAGAGTGAAAAATTGATCAGCATGCCCCCACGGGGGATCAAACCGGCAACCTAGGCCTGTGCCCCGACTGGGAATCTATGGGGTAACCTTTTGGTCACGGGATGACGATCCAACCAAGCCACACTGGCAAGGACAAAAGTCAAACAATTTTAAAACTACTCTCCTATAAATATCTGAGTGGAAACTGATATCCTTTAGATATTCAATCATAAACTCTATGAAAAACAGCTTGCCTAAATTTCATTCTGCTTAGTACTAACAATTAGTTGAACTATCCCCATTCAATAATGTAAACATTTAATTAAAAATTACTTTTGTTAAGATAATAAATGTGACAATTTTTAAAGCAACAAAAATTGCAAGTCAGGTACTGAGAGGTACAATATTTTCCTAACACAAAAACAATGATGAGAACCAGAAATTATAAAATTATCTGTGGCAATTATGGAGATTTTTTTAACTGAAAATTTTTAAATGCTAAAACATGTACCAAGAACTTGCAGGAATTGACTAATCTTATAAGAGTCAGCAAATTAACCAACATCCAGAAATACACTGTCCAATACAAGTACTTAACACGAATAAGAGGCAAAAGTCATTTCTAAACGTTAAAAAGGCCAAGTTGTACTTTAATATTTTGGACAAAGGAATTGCTTAAGTGGTCTACTGGTGGTGAAAAATATGTAAGCTTTTAAAAAGATACAATTTTTCAAGCTTGCTTTTCATCAAGTTACCATGAGATTGTCCACAATTAACAGAAGTCAGCTTCCAGTAAAGACTTAAAAAAGATATTCCTGCCAAACCGGTTTGGCTCAGTGGATAGAGCGTCGGCCTGCGGACTGAAGGGTCCCAGGTTCGATTCCGGTCAAGGGCATGTGCCTTGGTTGCAGGCACACCCCCAGTGGGGGGTGTGCAGGAGGCAGCTGGTCGATGTTTCTCTCTCATTGATGTTTCTAACTCTCTATCTCTCTCCCTTCCTCTCTGTAAAGACTCAATAAAATATATTTAAAAAAAAAAAGATATTCCTGATTTTTAATCACTTTGTCTAACATTCCTTACAGAAAAGATTTATTGTTCAGGAAATGGGCCAGCTTCCTTGACACATTTTTAAAAATCATGCTTGGTTCTTACACCAGATTTTCAATCTGCCACACTGAGGTACTTGAAACGCCAAAAGCCTGGACTTCAGTAATAAATTAGGTAGTTTTATTTGGATGTAATATGCATAAAAAGTATAATTTTTTTGAAGTAACATAACTTGTATTTACAAATGAATATTTACTTAAACAGACCATATGCTAATTCCAATATACCACCACTGGAGATTTGAGGGAATTTCCACTTTAGAGCAGTTTAATATGTCTCAGAGAAAGGCAGACTCATTCCTCTATAACTAACATATTTGTCCCCTAAACCAATCTAATCACCCAAGTGACATCTGCCCATTTCTAACAGACAAATACAACCTCAAAGGTCAAGAAATGTCCTGCCTTATATTCAAAAGAACATGGCAGAACCTAAAGGAACCACAAGGCAACGACATTGGGGAAAACACTCTGCATATACTATCTGGTATTTTTACTTAAAAAGTTATGAGATGTTCAAGATATTACTTTAGAATCTTTAATGCTTTTTTTCCTGTGGGAAAATATTTGTGCATGATAATCTTAGGGTGGCTCTATAAACAGAACTATAAACTTGCTTAAATTCATCTATGTTCTATCTGAGAAATCTAATCAATAAACCTAATAAGGCACATAAATCACAATTGTACCTGGGAAAACAAAAGAAACTGATAACATGTACCTAAAATGAATATACATTTCCCATACCTTTTTTTAAAAACAACATATAAAAACCAGTATTTCTAATTCAAAAAAGATATCAAAGAAGTTACAGTGCACTAAATTTAGAGTTTATTCAGTTTATAAACTCCATATTCCTTAATCCTTAATAAGATCACAAAAAGAACTTGAGTTAACAAAGATCACAGAATAATCTTTGGGGAAATTATCTTTACAGGCAATGTTAGGAAAGGCTAATCTTGGTATCTGATTATAAATAAGCAAGTCCTGATTAAAAAACAATGAGCAAGTTGGATCGAATTAGAAAATAAATTTTGCTTCAACTAAATTCCATTTTAACTTAATTTCTACCCAAATACCCATTGTGTCCTTCTTAACTCATTTGGATAATCAGCCAAAAACTTTTGTAGAAGACAAATAGATAAGATAGGAACATTTCCATATATTTACCTTGCATTTTTACCTTAGATTTTTGGCCTTAAATCTTTCCTTTGTTATGAAATGGAGCTAAGAAAATTAAATTTAACATGGATGCAATTACAAGACAAATTAAAATAGCCAGATTAAAATACTTGTTTCAGAACTTATCCAAAATTATTCTTTAAAAAAAATCTTTCATATCTAATAAGCATACTAAGTAATCACTTAATTCCCAAATCAAACGTGGTTTAGTTTGTCCCAGAAACAGACTCAAAGATAAAAAGCTCATTTGGGAGGTAATTCCAGGAAAGGTTAATAAAGAATGGGAAGGAGACAGAAAAGAGGCAGAAAATTGTTTTAAAACACATTTAAAAATTTCCCTCTGTGAGCAATGAGGTCCAGTTCCACCGGAAACCCCAGGAGACCATGGGAAACAAGCCTCAGAGTATTACCAGTAGGGCAAGAAAGCTGCAATTATTATCCTCCAACGCTCCCATCCATCACTGGCTGATGGCTGGCTCCAGTGGCTTATCTTCCTAGCACTTCCACTCTGCCCTGTGTGCAGCCGAGAACATCCAGGGCAAAGCCGCGGGTGCTTGCAGCACACTTTATGCATGCACAAGAATGGTGAGTCAAGTATCTGCTGCAAAGTCTCACCATTAGTAAGACTCACAGACCAAATAACTTAAATTTCGTTTTTCTCACTGTTCCATCACAAAGAAGCAGTGCATTTTAATGATGCAAGCCATAGAACAGAATTGTAAGGTCTAAAAGTAAACCCCCCAGCAAAGAAAATGGAAGTCTGTAGAATCATTAGTATTTCAACAAACCAAAAGAAATCTATTTTTGTCTGAATTAATCAAAATAGACATTTACATGAATGATTCCCATTTTTATTGAAGTTGCAAAACCCTTTTACTATTCAATTCAATATGGTACCTCAAAAAGCCAGCACCAAAAATAAAACACAGAATAATAATATGGCATATAGTATTTGTAACACACAGGACTGAAAATTAGAGGAGCTAAATTCTTGTCCTAGCTCTAATACTAACTAGCCATGTGAACTTACATAAGCCATGTTATTTGTATGGGCCTAAGTTCTCCATCAGTAAAAGATAATAATAATGTCTAGCTTACTTATTGTTTAAATTAAGAGGAAAGAAAGTTGTGAAACATTTTAGAAGTACAATGTATTAAAAAAAGTACAATGTAATAAATAGTAAGATATTTTTATTATGGTCATAAAACATCAAAGGTAAAAGGTCCTTAGGAGTCACAGTATTCAATTCCAACCCATATAAATAAAGACATTAACTCACTAGAAAACAGCAGTGATTTATTTCAGCAACTCAGTAGCAACTCCCTGGCAAATCTGAAAATGGATTCTAGTGCAACGTTCCTAGCGCTCCCTAGCATCTTTCCACTTGGGATTTGGCTGGACATGTCACAGGGCAAGCAGCAAAAAGGACATCAAATTTAATTATTTTTAAATAACAGTAAACACCATAGGAAATTGCAAAATATGAGCTAAGAATCATGGGCCAATGGTTTCAAATTACCAGATCACTTACATTACCATTCATTTCCTTTGGCCTTACAAAGAGCATAGGTATATTAAATTCTACCATCTTTTTAAATTAGTAAGAAACTTGGTTTCCACAATTAAACATTGAAAATGGGGGAGCCAATTAAAAAGTGTTTACAGCCCTAACTGGTTTGGCTCATTGGATAGAGCATCAGCCTGCGGACTGAAGGGTCCCAGGTTCGATTCCAGTCAAGGCAAGGGCATGTACCTTGGTTGTGGACACATTCTCAGTAGAGGGTGTTCAGGAGGCAACTGATTGATGTTGCTCTATCATGAATTAACTTAATCAATAAAAAAAATTTTTTTTAAAGGTTTATATTTTCCTGTCCTTTAGAAAACACTCCATATAATGATGGCTTTTTGTTCTCCTTCTTTAAAATTCAATTCATCAAAATTGAACACCAACTAAATATCTATTATGTGTTAGACTCAAAAGGGTAAATTTTAAATGGAAAAAAAGAAAAATTTCCATTTATAAAATTGTTAAGTTAAAAATACTTTTATTAGATCTAGTTCAACAGTCTAAATATTTAATTTTTAAAAATTCATACAACTCAGTGTCATATCATTCTAGTTTTTTAGTTTTTATCTTTTCAATCCTTTTTACTTAAATGTATATAACATCACATTCAGTAATTCAGAGAATATCATGGTCAGAAAAACTAAAATATTTTCCAAAGTTTACATTGACAGATTTAAAGACCAGAACCTCAGTCATAGTCATAGTCTAAAACACTTGGCTTTCAATAGCTTCTCAATAATGGTATTTATATTCTCTTTGGTTTTAATATTAGGTTTAATATTAGGACAGAAAAAATATGCCTAGTATATCTAGTAAAGTTACAAACCTTACTTTACAGTATAAAATATGTATTTGAACATAATTTACAATTTATATGAAAAACCAATTGCATTACATTATGGCTTTCAAAATCAGGAGAACTGGCATTTAATTTCTTCCATTGTTTTTATAGGATGATTGGCCAAAACTTTACGTTAGAATTAAACACACACACACACACACACACACACACACACACACACACACACACACAGAATAAATGTGGGTACAAACCACTCTGGGATCACTGTAGAACCCTTGGACAAATGTCAGGCCTAAAACCCTAAAATTCTTCACACAGTACCCAACAAGCAGACTCTATCAATCAATGATAGAGTCTAACTCATGATAGGTTAACTAAATCCATCCACAAGAATGACTATCAAAAGGCAGAGGTCCCAGTTGCCAGCATTGCTTGAGGGCAACTTTACCAAATGATGACAGTGTGACATGCCATGCAACTCTATTTGCGGTAGGAGGA
>NW_006293779.1:1921889-1972196 GCF_000327345.1 Myotis davidii | reverse complement strand
GCGTAGAGAAAAAGTTATCCACCAGCTGCTGCTCATTCCCCTACCATTTTGACACTAATAGGTATAAAAAAGAGCAAGCTCCCTCAATACCCTTTTTTTTCTGCTAATGATATGGCTGTTTTAGATTCAAAAAGCATCTGTGTTTAATAAAGATAGGTCATTTATTCAAAGACCACTTAAATTATTTTAGTAAATGGCAGAACTCTACCTTATATTTAAATGTTGGAAATAAACAAAAGTACATTATCCTAAATGTCCAATGTTCCACCACTAATAATTAACAATCATCTTATCAAGTTATAATATATGTTAAAAGTTAGTGTTAAATTATCAAAAACAATTTTTACTTAAAAATGACTTCCCTTAAGAGTTTTATACAAATGAAAAACGTTTCATTTTATTTGTATTAATTCTATTAGCTTTTTTCAGCGTAGTGACCCATAATTTTAGATCTATCCCACAATACACCCAGGGGATGCTGATGCCGAGTGCAGGGATTCTACTTCAGAACCCGATCTAGCTTTTGTTTGAATACTTCCAATGATTTTATGAGGACAAAGCCAGCCACTTTTCATTTAGAAATCCACATAAGGGACATTAAATACGGAACCAGAAACTTTCATTTCTTACAATTAATTTTTCCATCAATAACAACACAGAGTAATCCTATTCCTTCTTACATATGGCAGTCACTCAAATCTTCTCCAAATAAACATCGCCCATTTCCTAGACTGCATCCCACTTACCACACCACTCAGGCCTTTCGCATTCTGGTTGCCTCCCTGTGAACATTTAACTCATAATGTCCCTCTAAACACGTGGCACATACAATTTAACAAATAATGTAAACGTTTTAGTCTAAATATCAGAGTACATTTGGTTTATTACATCTCTGAATCAATAATAGTTTTTTAACTATATTAGGGCTTTCAGCAATTATATCACCGCACTTCCCAACTGCCAATCTATGGACTGATACTTGAAGTTTTCAGTGATCTAGAGTAAATGAGAAAAGAACAGTGTAATAATTCTTCCATCGACTTAAAATTTTTCAGGTTAAATAACTTTAATTCTGAGTTTACGTCCTTCCTAAATATTGGGGAAAGGGAAAGGTGTAAAGTGATGGTGATAGAAGTCTTTACATGGCAAAAACAAAGTCTCACATTTCACAATCTCTCTTAAATTATTGGTCTAGTGTCCTAAAATGCTCAGGTAAAAAGGTCCATCTGATCCATTCTTTTTTTTTTTTTTTAATCCATTCTTTACTACCATCTAGGTAGGTAAGTGCTTGGAAAAACTTATATAATTTGCAACAACCAATCACAACCCCCACTCATGACACAATTTATGGCAGCTAAGCAAAGCTCCAGTGGGCTCCAACAAATAAAAGGGCTTCAAAGTGTTTTTAACACGAGTTCCTATTTTCCCTTACCCACTTCCCACTTACCTCTATAATTCTAAATAACACTCAAATCCAGCAAACTGAACTACATCAAATTAAGAGAGGGTTGGGATGATACAACCATTTGTTGCAGTTTAAATTACTAGCAAATAATTTGAACTGCAAGTGAACTACACCATCTAGGGCAGGGGACAGCAAACTACCAGCCATGGACCAAATCCAGCTCGGTGTCTTTTGGGTTTAGTGGAACACATTGTCTATGGCTGCTTTTGTACTACAATAACAAAAGTAAATAAATAAAACAGAGATCATTTGGCCTGCAAAACCAAAATATTTACTATGTAACCCTTTACCAAAAGCATTTGCCAACCTCTACTCTAGGGTAATGAACTAATTGCTACCAAAGAAAATTTTTGAGACCTACAACAACCATTAATCAACTCCGGGTGCCTGTACCATTCATATTATAATATCTAAATATAAACACTGGACTATCTGAATAGTCCTTTATCCTACTCTGTATAAAGACTTGTTGCCCACCCAAAATGAAGAATTTACTTACCTGCTCACTGAGCTAATCTTTAACATACATTTCTCAAGAACTCACTAGTGAAATAGTGAAGAATCCATGAATACACTGCTCTGTGTAATCTAAGGTTTAAAAAAAAAGTTGCAAATAACTCAAAGTAAAAATAAAGAAGAAACTATATAAAACTACATAATAATTTCATTTACATTTTAGATTTGCAAATACAAAACACTGCTAAAGGCACTTAAAGTAGAAAAGCTTAAGTTCAACAATTTAGGTAATCTTAACCACATTAAATAATACATATTAATTTTCCTTTTCTATTAAAAATGACTTTCATTTTCATGTATGTAGAGTTAGAAGAAAAAAAATAATACTTCTAATCTAATTCAATCATGTAGCTTTAAACATATGTGACACCAGAATCTCTAAAGAGTAAAATCACATTAAAGTATTTTGAAACTGGAAAGTGCTTAAGAGATTACTTCCACGTTTTACAGGTGAGAAAGTTTTGATACAACATGAAATATCTATGGTGAGAGAATTAATTGGTAGCAGAGGCAGAGCTAGAACCCAACATTCAACTATCAGCTTGGGACTCTTTCTAGTTAATGACTGAGCATGAAAGACAAGCTCATATTCTAGGAAAGGGATGATGTTGAAATATTCTAGAGTTTTAAATGTACAGTAAACATACTAATAAGGCTACTGCCCACTCAACCTAGCAACCCTCTTGTGTTTTTTATTAAACAATCAACTATTACATTACAGAAGGAAAAAACTGATTCATTGTAAAGCCATTCATTAATTAGAATGATCAAAAGAACAAACAAATATTTGCTTAACAAACTGTCAAAGATTTAAAAAATAAAAATCAATAGTCAAGTAGAGCAGTATGAGTATTCCTATATTGCTAATTTGGCACAAACTTTCTGAAGGGTAATTTGATCATATTTTAAAGAGCCTAAAAAGTTCTCAGCATCTAAACCAATTATTCCATTTCCATGAATATACCCTAAAGAACTAGTCTAATACAGTTCAAATTTCACATACAAAGATGTCCATTTGCTATTATTTATAATTTTGAAATATTAGAAACAATCTAATATTCAAGGAGAGAATGGGTTCAATTATGGTATATTCATATAACAGAATATTAGGCAGTCATTTTTTAAAAATCACATTTTTAAAGATATGGGGAAGGACTTATAATCTTAAGTTATAAAAGTAGGATACAACTATATGGTCAGTATAATCTCAATATTGTTATTATGCGCACACACAATCACATGTACACACTCATACATATAAATAGCATAGACAAAGACAAAGAAAATACAAAAAAATTAATAGTATTATCTCTGGATAGTGAAATTGCAGACAATTTTTTCTCTTCTTTATACTTTTCAGTATTTTCTAAATTTTCCATAAGTCATGTATTAGTTTTATACTCAGAAAACATTAAAAATTCATTCCATAGTCAATTTTGAAAATTTTACATTCTATATAGTAAATAAGGAATAAATATTTATAGCACTTAAAAATGTATCTAAATTATGGGAAATAAATCAGTAATATGTTAGAGTATAACTTCCACATATGTTTAGGTGGGTAATTTTGAATCCAAAAGCAGCATTATTTTATCTCAATTTTTGTGTATAGAAAGTTGATATTTAGTAAATAAGAAATGCAATTTTTAAATAAAATTGGTGCAAGGCATCTAAAAATTGTGCTATTCTGGTATATCATTGAAGATATAAATGTTCCCCAATGTAATGAAGATACCCACTGTTAGATTAAAATAGGTATAATCTAGTACATGCATGGTGGCCAATCATTACCTAACTGAATACATTTTTTTCCCAATGTGATTAGAATTGGTCTATGCTAAAGGAAGAAATACAACACCATACCATTATTTTAGTTGGAAGAGCCGCACCAAAAGTCATGAAAAAATATTTTAGAACTATAAAAAAATCCAGTGGCTTTTGTTGTTATTGTTAATGATGTCTTGCTAAAAATTCAAGTCAAAGTGCTTAAAGCACTTAAAAAGCATAGCAGCAGTCTATGGTCTGCAATGATTTAAAAAACTCTAAGAATACTCTTCAATGTTTCCTCATTTGCAGACTACTGCCTATCAAACACTATCTTTAGAGGAAAGGACTACATCTATGTTCTTTTATCAATCTTGAATATACAATATAGTAATGACACAAAGTGATGTCACACACAAAAAAACTATGTAATTTAAAAAGCTAGCTTTAAAATATGATTCTAATATCTGTGATAAAAAATCACATATATATGCAAAATATAAAATACATCCTAACATATTTTTATATAAGAACTGAAGTTTACCACTTGTAACATAAAAATTGAGATGAATTAATAAAAAACAATTTTCATATATACCACAGAGCAATAAGTTTAAATCAGACTATTTTGAGTTGTGTAGCCCTTTATTAGCAACTAAAATAGAAGGTATCTGTTGTACAACACGGGTAGTAATTGACTATAACTGGAGAATTATTATATTCTAATACAGATCATTTATAAATGCAATTTCTTTATTAAAAAGCTTCCACCTTTTTTGTCTGTGTACAATTTGCAAAACTATTCTGAAAGCGGAATATATGTGCACAAGTCTGCAAAGAGTGCAAATTTAGAATATGGTAAATGCTTTACAAGTTACTTTCAAAACACTGCCACAACTGGGCCATTACATTGCCATCTTCTTTGATCAAAATATTTGATGCCAGCCTTCCTTCCACTGCCCTAAACTATAAAGCATTTTTTAATGAGTTGAAATTAAGGAAGGACTACACCTACTAGAAAAGAAGAGAAGAAAGTTCTATTTGTTTGAGGTTTCAGAATCCCCCCAAACCAGGATCTGGGTCTTGGTAAGGGCTAGGCTGGGACCCCGAACAGAGTATGAGTATGTGCAGGTGGCATCCCTGAGGATTCAGAGCGTCAGTGGACCGTGAGTGCTCCAGCAGCGTAACTCACTGAACTGTCTTGCCAGTTTCTGCACTGGCTTGACTGAGCATAATTCAAAAAGGAAAAGCTCATATTCATTCCATTCTTCTGGAGCTCTGTAATAGCCTAAAAAAAGAAAGATGTGATTAGCACTCTGTGAATGCGTTGGTGGCTTAACTTGGCCCATTTCACAGCTGGTGCCTAGATCTCTTCCACTCATCACTTGTTTCTTTAATTTCTCTTCAACTCATGTTAAATAGGAATAAATGATAATTCCTAATTTAATTCTATCAAAGTACTTCTTGGATAAGACCGCTCAAAAACAAAAACAAATTAATTCATAGCATCTTTCTCTCTTTTCTCTAACCCAAATCTTAGCTACTCTACTATCTTGAATTGCTGCAGTCTTTTGTCTGGCTCTGGCTAAGGTTAAAATGTATAAAAATTAAGTTTCAAGAGGTATACCAGGATTTTTACTTTAATTGAGCCTATTATTACTTCCTCCTCCTCCCATTCCTGAGTATACACTCCCTTCTTTCTTAAAAAGTCTTGCATTTTATTTCAGAAAATCAATACTGTTTTATTAGAGAAAATATTAAAGTTATTCTCTCCTTCAAAATTCCAGCTAACCAAGACTTCTGGTGCTCACTTCGGCAGCCCATATACCAAAATTGGAACAATACAGAGAAGATTAATTAGCACGGTCCCTGCGCAAGGATGACACACAAATTCGTGAAGCGTTCCATATTTTAGAAAAAAGATTTCCACCTATTACCTCCATTCCTTAAATGAATTACTACTGTTTTTCTTGTAAAGAAAAAAATATATACATGTCATCTGTCTTGCTTTATTATCTTACACATTTCTAAAGTTCAAGAGCAAAATCTTCTATTTATTTTTATATAGTCTAGGACACTAAATAAAACCAAGAAATCAATAAGAACATCTGTTGAAAGGTTACTCTGGTTTATATTTATAAAGAGCATACTGGAGCCGAAACCGGTTTGGCTCAGTGGATAGAGCATCGGCCTGCGGACTGAAAGGTCCCAGGTTCGATTCCGGTCAAGGGCATGTACCTGGGTTGCGGGCACATCCCCAGTAGGAGATGTGCAGGAGGCAGCTGATCGATGTATCTCTCTCATCGATGTTTCTAACTCTCTATCTCTCTCTCCCTTCCTCTCTGTAAAAAAATCAATAAAATATATTTAAAAAATTTAAAAAAAAAAAAAAAAAGAGCATACTGGAATTGGCTGAGAATCTAGAGAAAATGGGTCTGCATTCTAAATAATTTCTGCATTTAAGAGAAAATATCAGCCTGTCTTCCAGTGACATATAACTTTATTCAGGTAGCCAAAACAATGGAAATCCAAATTATCTTAAATGTACTAAAAGAAAATTGACTATATGTACCGAAAACCTATGCTACTAAGTTACCTTAAGAATTCAAGATATTTTAAAACATCATAGGATCAAACATTAAAAATCAAGGCTTCTTAAGGATACTCACATTTAATAACACTCCGATGGGATGTCTTCCACATATAGTATTATGGTATTTCTTCAAGTAATTACTAAAAGATACAGGATCTAATTGTTCTATAATACTCATACCCTAAAAGTAAGTGAGAGGGGGAGAGAAAGAGACAAAGAAAATGAAAGAAAAAGGAAAAAAGGACACTATTATTTCTCAGTTACATTTAAAACAAACTGTTACTAGAGCTAAACACTGTAATTGTTTAAAGAGAAGTAAACTGACTACATTAAATAAACCTTGTAAAATACCAAACTCATCTGTCCAAAGCTAATCGCATAGTCAACTCTCAATAATACATACACTTCATTAATAGAAAACTTTTAAACCCCATTTAGTTTTCTCTTATCTCCTCATATGTTTCTGCACCATCTTCACCAGTTGCTACTTAGCTAATAATCGTTGATCATTTCATAATCTTATATCTTTATATATTTTTAAGCAAATCTATTGTGAAAATTTTCATAAAATTAAATTTGATATACACCTGTTTTCCCCAATATCCACTATATTTCTCCTACCATTGTCATAATCAAGAGTTGGTTGTAACTTAACTATTTCCATAACTAAACTTAAAGACATTTTAAATCATCAGTATTCTGGGTATGTGATAAAGAAGATACTACAAACTAAAGAAAAAAATAGTTTGCATATTTTTAATTAATTTAAAGTGCATAAAAGATTAATAAAAGGTTAACAAAGTAGGTCATTTAAGAACAAATTTTTTAAAAGAAAAGCTTTTTATTTCTTTAATACTTTAAACTAGGATGCTTTCTTTTCAAGATTTTTTCAGAATCAATGTTTGCTAGTAGACTATTATTAGAACAATCACTATGACTCGGACACTTGTTTACACTAAATTCTGTATTCTGCAAATGCATTCAAATAATATGTTCATAATACATTAATAAATACATAAGGGCAACTTTAACTCATCTGAATCAGGCAAATAAATTAATGAATCTAACTCATCACCTTACCTTATTTTCTTATTCTGGTAAAACACATTTGTGTTCAATAAACTGGATTAATATCCTTCAGGAGAAATGTAAATGGTAGTTTAACTAGGGAATTAACTAATATATTTTGTGTGGTTTTAAAATTATGTTTCAACAAAACAAGTAATGTGTAAAAAGCACCTGGAGTTCAGATGAACAGTCATCTGAAAAATGATAGTAATCATAGATGATATACAAATATTGCAGGGGCAGCACCAAAATTTAATTAATAAGGAATCTTTTTACACAATATTTAAGTCCTTCATAAACATTATTACATTCTGCTGCAACTATAGCTAAAAGACAGGCATACGCATGTATAATCAACTTTCAATTATCTGCATATCAATTAGCCACTCTCAAGACTTATCCACAACCAGTGATTAATGCTAAGTTGGTTTTCCCCTGCCAGCTACAAGGCTACCACATCAACAGCCTCCACTGACTTTGGTGTAAGCTCAGAGACAGATGAACTACCTTAGAAGATAAACAATTAGTATTTTAATTCTGGTGCAAAGAAAAATCACACAATATATTTCTAAACCAAGCAGAGATGAAGTAACAAATCTTTTCCATAAATACAGATAATCAAGATATAACTCCCTAAAGATGAAGAAACAGACATGAAGAAGGTTAAAAGCTTGCCTCTAACTTTCTAACCCTAGGCTCTTTCTCATTGACTACTCTGCCTTACCTCGTATAGCAAAGACATACCAACAACTCCTTAAATAATCTCTTTAAATAATATGGTATACATGTTATATGAGAATTTTAATGCTCTTGGATGAAGTCTAGGACAGCTTACCTTAAATAGAATTCCAATCATTAATAAATTATGTGGCATTGAGGTTCCAATGTATGTTTTAATATTAAAATCTCAAAGCACATTTTTGAACAAACATATGAAATGTATATATTGACATGAGGGATTCAAAGAGAAGGAAAATAATGATCCCACTTTAGAAGAAAATAATTCAGTGAAACTGACCAAGAAATTTCATATAGAAAGAGATAAAAGTTATAAATGTAGAAGACGTTACTAAATAAAATGTTCAAAATGAAGATACTGATTAAATTACAACAACAAAAAAAACAAACCCTGATGATGGAATATAAGGGATTAAATTTAAAATTTTAATTCCCAAAAGTGTGTTATGTACCTACTAGAGCAAGAATCAATTTCATTACATTCAATTCTCTGATGAATATGACAGTTAAGAGGTATGCCTTTTAATAAAAGAGGGACAGAGAGAAAAGTTAAGGCTTTACAATTGAAAAATTCATGAAGTTCACAAACAGCAATAATGATAAAATTGCAAAATGGGACATTCATTAACTAATACAAACACTGGCAAATATGCTTTAGTATATGTTTATGTTTTGATGCTAACAATTTTGAAATTACTATTACCAAAATTCCAAGATGATGAAAAATAAAATGCTTCTCAAATATGCCTAATTAACTTTTCCATTTCTTAAAATACTGGAAGATATGATCAGTGAATCTAAGGTCCAGGGACTGGAAAGCTTGCTGATAGCCTAGTAAACCGAATATTTGTTCACATGAATTGATTCTAATATGGAGCAGTGAAGTGGGTCACTACCCATTCAGTTCTAAGATACAAACCAGATGTTATAAACACCAAAAGTCTATCCATCAAGACTGGATTTCTGAGGAAGTTAGTACCTTCAGCAAGAAATTCTCAGATTGAAAGCTAAGTCTCTCCTTTGAGGGGGAGAAGGGCAGAGGGTATCAATCATTGTCCTCACTCTCCCAGTAAAGGGTGAAAGCTTGCAATCAAATCCCAATGGCAGTCCTAACCTAAATAGGCAGTTTTAACGGACAGAACTGCAGATTCAGGACTCTGGTAAAATAACAAAAAACTCCCCTTTGAAAAAAGTTTATCTATATATAATAAAATACTTAAATTTTATTTAATTATTATCTCCCAGAAGTAATCTCCCTCTAAAATAACAAACACAAAAGAGTAGCTAAACTTTTTAAGAGGTCTTTAAGAAATAAAAACTAGAATCATGTCTTCTAATTATGAACACATAATTAATCATATTATCAAATCATTAGGACTCTTTTTAAGTGAGTATATACATTTATGTTGGAAAGATGAGTACACATTTAGGAAGGTAAGATGAGAACAGAAAATATTCTGGTTTCTGTAAGAGGCATCAAGATAAAATCATATAGTGAAAAAAATTTTATAGGAAAAAAACATCACCCTAAAGACCACTGTGTTAAGAAGCAATGTACTACCTTAAAGATGGTATTATATAGCTATCTTAAATCATTATCTTAAATAGCTAGCTATCTTAAAAATAATGTTTTACAATTGCTAAAGACTACTAAAGAAACTATTGGTCTAAGTCAAGAGAAAGGTATGAATAGACAAATATAAATAATTTCAATTTCAAAAGAGTAAGAAGGAAGAAAAGTAGCTGAAGTTCAAAGAAAATGAAGTGTTTACTAATAAATGTGGAAGGAAAAGAAGTTGTAAGGATGACTACAATGACATTTTTGGATTCTCTCTGCCAAATCATAAGTAATTTGTCAATGTCCACATTGAAATATTGGTCTACATCAAAAGTGATACAGAAAACATAATCATGTAACATATGTAAAATATGTATAAGTATGGCTAATGTTTCAAGTATGTGATCTAAGAAGTTAACAAAAATCAATGTCTTAAAATATGTTCTGCTTTGGTCACTGTAGTTACTGAAATTACAAAGTGCTAATTACCAAAACACCATGGTCAGTAGCTAATAATACTATGACTTTCAGAATCTGTATCTTATAACCAGTTACCTCACTCCCTCAAATACAACTTTTGGAAGATCCACTTTGTTTTCTTATATATTTTTTTCTTTATATATGTATTTTTTCACATAATTAATTTCCAAGATACTCAAATGCTAGAGATATAAACATTTTGTAATAAAAACAGCTATTTTTCTTTTGCTTTGGAAATTAGAACCTACTTTTGTTTGTTTCCTAGCTTTTTAATAACTACATTTAACAAGACTTTTCTGGTAACCAAAAAGGACCAAAACTGGTTATCACACAAATTTTAAATAGGTTAAATCTAAAATTTTATACTTAAAAATAATTTCACTCTATCAAACTTTCAAAATGTATAATTATTTATAATTCAGAATTACTAACATTTTTGTAATACTTACAAAGAGAACCACCAATTTCACTGTATTTGCTCTGAAAAAAACTGAATATGGAAACTAAGATATTGGTTCTCGAATGAGATTATTTATAACATAAAATGATACTTTAAGAAATAAATATATAAGAAATATACAGAGGAATATTCACCATTTGGTTATATAAATCAATTAAGAAAACACTATATTATAAGAAAGTCTGCCTAACAGTGAGAGTACATATACACACATATGTATAAAAACATACATACATGAGTATTTAAACAGAGCTAAACCATTCTTATTACTTTAATCCATTTATTCTAACTCTCAGAATTGATTTATAACTTGAATTAACAGCATGCTAATACAAGAACAGAACACTTATGAGTCATTTAAAAATCTATACATAAATAGAAATGCTTCAATAAGTGGACTGCAAAAGTCATCTCCAAGTCAAATGTTATATCAAATATTAAAATCAATCATATTAATATGAAGCAAATACTCGATATTCATTCAGAAATTATATTCCAGGCTATTTAAATAAAAATTTTAAAATTATGCTTCTTTGGACATCTAAAGTAAGGTAAGTCAGATGCAGATTTAGAAGTCACCTAAAGCTCACTGGTTCTACTTATACTTCTGAAGTTTCAAAGACTTTGAAGCTAGCATAAAAGCAATAATTTCAGGAAAAATATGATAATCATGCCAATGGGTAAATGATACTCTTTTCTGCTCTGCCTCAAAGTAAGAAACCAAGGTCTATCTATTTAACTGAAAAAATTTACTCAAGAGAGACAAATTAAGCTAGCACTCTTAATATAAACTAACAGCACAGTTAGTAGAAAGGTTAAAAGAATTAACTATGGGTGTTCATACATAACACAAACACAGAATAACAAAGACTATTAAAGTACTTAGATATGAGCACAGTTCTAGAGAATTCCAAAGGATGCTATTATGTTCACTCACTTGAGAGCAACAGGTAAGCCAATGTTTTGGGGAAAACATTTTCCATATGTTAAAAACATCACTCATAGCCCTAACCGGTTTGGCTCAGTGGATAGAGTGTCGGCCTGCAGACTCAGGGGTCCCAGGTTCGATTCCAGTCAAGGGCACATACCCAGTGGGGAGTGTGCAGGAGGCAGCTGATTGATGATTCTCTCTCATCAATGTTTCTAACTCTCTATCCCTCTCCCTTCCTCTCTGTAAAGAATCAGTGAAATGTATTTAAAAAACAAACAAACAAAAAAACATCATTCACTGATTTGCAAATTCTTACATTTGCAAAATTAAATGCTGCCCGATTAAAGTTCACAAATAATATAAAGAGAAAAGAAGGTGAGGAAACTTCAAAAGACCAAGAACCATAGTGGGCCGAAACCGGTTTGGCTCAGTGGATAGAGCGTCAGCCTGCGGACTGAAGGGTCCCGGGTTCGATTCCGGTCAAGGGCATGTACCTGGGTTGCGGGCACATTCCCAGTGGGAGATGTGCAGGAGGCAGCTGATCGATGTTTCTCTCTCATCGATGTTTCTGACTCTCTATCTCTCTCCCTTCCTCTCTGCAAAAAATCAATAAAATATATTAAAAAAAAAAAAAGAACCATAGTGCGCCAGTTCAAATTTACTACCAAGCTATTTTAGGAATAAAGATGTTGTGACTCTATACTACTGAAGAGGATCTCCAGAGGCAGGTACAGGCAAGTCTATTTGAAAAAGTTTCACAGATTATTTCAATCGTAAAACCAGAATTGATGACTACTACTGTAGACAATCTCATCTTTGCCCTGACTTTATTTACCATCTGTCATCTCTCCCTAACTTACTACCAACACCCAGTTACTACTTCTGACCCTGGTGTAAAACCCATTCTCTACAACAGCCAGAGTAACCTTTAAAATAATGTAAATTAGATCACCTCACTTCCCACTGCACTTACATAAACTTCTTACCCTGGAATATAAAGCCCTGCACTGACACCTGCCTCTCTTACCAAAGCTCGAACCATTCTTACCCTTACCTACTCTACTACTGCAACACTGGACTTTTTTCTTTTCTCCTCACACCAGCATCTTTCCCATCTTAAGGTCTTTGCACTGGCAATTCCTTCAGTGTAGATCTTCCCTCTGATCATTACTTGGTTTGCTCCTCCTTATCACTTATATTTCAGTTTAATGTTCCTTCTCAAGGAAGTCTTTCTCCAATCAGCCTAGAATCATTTACTATCTCAAAACCATTTAAATATTTTCTAAATAGCACACATCACTATTGGAAACTAATTTACACACATCCTTACCTTTTTTATTTTTATTTTTATGTTTTTTGTTAACCCTCTCCAGAGGATTTTTTTCCATTGATTTTTCAGAGAGAGTAGAAGGGGGAGAGGAATGGAGGGAGGGTGGGAGAGAGAGAAAGGGGGCGGGAGAGAGTAACATCGATATGAGAGAGAGAGAAACACATCGAAGTGAGACACATCAACTGGTTGTCTCCCACATGTGCCCTGACCAGGGGCCAGGGATCGAACCTGCAACCCAGGTACATGCCATTAACGAGGAATCAAACCCGTGACCCTTCAGTCCACACCCAATGCTCTAACCACTGGGGACATAGTTACCTTTTTAAAAATAATGTGTATCTCCCTTCCATTAGAATAAAATTTCTATGAGATCAAGTCTGCTTGTTTACTGCCATAGCTCCACAAGTGCCTAATCCAAATGCCTACTTGATTGACATCTCCACCTGAATGTCTTAAAGGCAACTGCATATATCCCCAAATAGAATTTACAATCTCCATACCTCCTAAAATATCTGGACCTATCAGCTTATGTTTCTGACGTAAGTGAATAGCAATACCCCACAGTAGCATAAACCAGATATTTAGGGGCCATCCTTGATACTTCCTTTTCCAAGTCCTATTGTAAATTTGTCTTTTATATATACTGAACACATCCACTCTGTCCCCCTCTCTTCCAACATCACTACCCCATCCACTGTCTAAATTACCATTTTTCACCTGAATTACCCAACTAGTCTACTCATTTCTCCTCCGGCATCCCTCCAATCCACTTGCTCCACTGCAGCTATATGATCTATTCAAATACAATCTGATTTTATCACTTTCCTATTAATATTCTCTAAATCGCCTGTTCTAGATTCTCTGGCTCCATTTCTCACCACTTCCCCATCCAATTGTCCATCAATTCATTCAATAAATATATACTTAGTACCCACTGACAGGCTGATACAAAATGGACAAAGATCCTGATTTCATGAAGCTTATAATCTAATAGGGGAGGTTATCACCAAAGAAATCAACAAATACTAAGTTATAATCACATAGTAGTAAGTACTAAAATGAAGAATAAAGCAGGATACATTCATACAATAACTGTTCACCATAGAGCATAATAAAAAACTGTGGACACAGTTTTGGGTTGTCTCAATAATGAGAAGATGCTACTGGGGGACTCAGTGGGCGGAGTCCAGGGATGTTGACTGTCCTGCAATCCAGGACAGTCCCACACACAAAGTGCTGTTCTCATCCCATGACACTTTCCCATTTCCATGTAGGTGAAAACCTGCTTATAATTATCTACATCCTAAGTCTATTTTACATACAAACATAAAGAAGTTTCATGTGATTTTAATATACAGATTTCCCAGAAATGGAACTATCTTATAAAGTGAGGGAAGACTATATACTTTGTTTAGTTTACAACTTTACTAAGTTTGCATTTTTAGTTGTCCCATTAATGATACTATGTGTGTAAGCATCTAACTCCTTCAGTATATCTTTATTAATAGAGTTGTGCCTGGGCATTCACATTAAATATATATTGATTTATTATAAATTATTTTCACTTATTTCTTTGTCATTTACAATTAAGGTATTCATTTAACTTAATTATACATATTGGATGGTAATATGCACTAATTCATTCATTTGAAAAATATTTATTGAGCACCTACTTATTATGTTCTAATCACTATTCTAAGTACATCAGATACATTGGTGGGGAAAAAATATCCTAACATAATTGTAATAAATAAGTAAATGTTTTAGTCTGTTAGAAGAAAAAGTAGACTAGGTAAGATGGGTTGGGAATACTGAATAGAGTGAGTGTATAGGATGCAAAATTAAAAAGGGTGGCCACTAGTCCTCATTGGGAAGGTGAAAGCTGAGCAAAGCCCTGAGGTAAATTAGACAGTCAAGTCAAAAAGGACAAAGGTTTTAAGCTAGGCACATATATGGCATTACTGAGGAACATTAAGGAGACCAGTGTGTCCATACTACTTCCTAAATATCTCTTCTATTTCTGGATTGTAATAACTTCTGTTTAAGTCTGTTCAAAGACTAGACTATAAATTCCACTAAGTCAGAGACCATGTTTTCTCCTCTTAACATCATCAAAGCTACACAGAGTACCAGATACACAACAGACACCTACTAGCTGTATGAAGAAAATAAGTGATGAGGCAACTGATACCTGAAGCTCAGAAAAATAAGATTGGAACTAGAAGCCAGAAAAGAATTAAATGACTGAAATGATAGCATAATAAAGTCAAAAGAAAACTAAACTGAAATCTAGACAAATCCCAAAGGTAAAAGTATTAAGCTATAACTGTATTTAAAGTAACAAAATAAATTTAAATAAAAATCTTGTAAGTAACTAAATTTGCATTCATTCCATCTGGCTTTTAATAAAATATATTATGCAATATAATCTACTTGTAGGTTCAGATCCAGATTTCTTAATAAAACACTTTATCTGCTACAGACTAAGTATTCTTGTACTAAAACATATGCATAAAGCTACTAACACAGTGGTAAAGTTGATTTTAACAAATCAGACTTCAAGGCTGATAGAGTTTAAAGACAATTTAGAGACTACCTACTCCAAGTATCTCATCTCAGAGATGACAAGTTGAGCACTAGAGAATTGAAAGGATCTATCAAAGTTCAGAGCACATTAGTGATATACTTGCTAGGTTTAATATTCTGTTATGAGTAGATACCAAAATGATTTATATGACTTTTTAAACATTAAAAGAAATACTATAACTAATATAGTACTTCAAGGAAAATGATAGGATCAATGTCTACTGTATTTCTGGGCTAGGTAAAAATAAAATCATTTTTATATTCTGTATTTAAAATAACAGCCAGCCTGAGCATCGACCCATGAACCAGCAGGTCACAGTTCAATTCCCGGTCAGGGTACATGCCAGGATTACAGGCTCAATTCCCAATGTGGGGCATGCAGGAGGCTGCCAATCGATGATTCTCTCTCATCACTGATGTTTCTGTCTCTCCCTCTCCCTTCCTCTCTCTAAAATCAATAAAAAATATTTTTAAAAATTAAAAAAAAATTGGAATTCCATTTAAGAAAAACCTAAATGGCCAAAAATAAAATATATATACATACACACCAAGCAACCGGAATGCCGGAACAACTGGAACGACCAGTTGCTTTGATGCTAACTGCGCCCTGATCAGCCCCCTACCCTAATCAGGGGTGGGGCTTTTTTTTTGCAGGGCCAGCTGGCCAAATTCCCACATCCCTCCCCCCACCAGCCCAGCCCCGATAGGGCAGGCTGGTGGGACCCCACCCAAGCACAAATTCGTGCACTGAGCCTCTAGTTAATAATAAAAAAAACTAAGAATTTGCTCTGTTTTTTTCCACTTAACAGTAAATTTTGGCATTAGTTCCTGTTGTCCCTAAAACTAACACATTCCCCCAAATAATATCAAAAATCCGTATCTAATTATTCTTAAGTTGTCTCATTTATCAAATAAAATTAAGATGAAGGAAATTTCCACTAAGAGGACAAGGATTTTTTTTTATAATCAATATTGATATGATTACAAACTATACTTTGCACACTTAAAGATAAAGAATTATTAGTCCATTGTTTCAACATATTAAGTCTTGAATTACTAATCTGAAATTAATTAAAGAAAAAAATCTTAGAGCATTAAAACCCCACACCTGAAAGACTTACCATTTTATCTAGATGTTCAATGGATCTATAAATCTCCCCCTGGGATTCATCATAGTAACTGTAACGGAACCTTTGACCTTGAAACAAATATCATGTACAAAATAAAATAGGGAAAAATTAGAAGCTAAAAAGAACGCAATCGCTTACCAAATAATTTCAGTTCTCAAGGAAGGCAAAGCACAGCTTAAGCCTCTGAGAAAATCATTCCCAAGAGCCCTTGGTACATAAAAATAAAAGGCATATTTGGGAAGGTAGTAAAGAGATTATATATCACCAGTGTTTTATAATGTTAAAACTATTTCAAATTGTAAAACCTTATAGCAATACAAAAGACTAAGGAAACAAAACAGCTTAGAAGTTAGAAGCATTGTTAAATATATTATATCAGTCTAGAACGGAGAGGAAACCCAAAGAGTGTGATGCAAGAAATTCTGGTTTAAAAAAACTCACTGTAACAAGCCAATGAAAGCTTAGCTTTTGCTGTACAAACGGAAGATCTGATCTTATTACAGAAAAAAATAGAGTGTAGGTCAGAGATACAGGTGGTTTGTGTGCTTTTTATCACCTCAAAAAATTGTGTCTCATTTTCGCAAACCTTTCTACTTGGAAAAGGATCAACAGAAGTGCCTTAAAATAGAATTCACAACACAACAGTCCTAATCTGACAATAAGATCTCATAAGGGTGCAAACACAGAGCATTCGATGGTTAGCCATTCTCCAGAGGTAAAATAGAAGAAGCTCAAAAAGAGGACAGAAAACGAAAGACTGAGGAGATAAACTTTGCTTCCTACTGAAGTCAGAAGAAAACCTAAAACAATGTGTCCTAAACCCACATAATTGTGAGTATTATTATACTGATTATGTTGCATCTAAATCTTTATTTCAGCAACACTCTTATTTCCAAGAACTCATTACTTTTCTATTTCTTTATTTTAAAAGATTTACCAAAATGCATTTTGGAAAATATCACGGCACACCAATCATGTATGCACACACTATGTGTCTTGTGCTTCATTTTCAGATCAAGTTCACATATCCAATTATTATTCTCACACCTGAGAAGACAGATTTCTTAGACTGGATAATTAAGATTTTTAAGTTTTCTGTTTATCTTGCTAAAAAATATCATGTTATAAATAATGAACGGTGCAAAATTATAAAACCCTTTTGATGTCTTTTTTTGAAAACCCAGATATCATGTTTCTTAAAACTTAATTGTTGATGCTGACCATATTTAATGGTCACAACTCTACACTATATATATTTCCTTAACTGTCACATTTTAACTTTTCATATACATTATTATGTACAAGTATTCAATGTTTATTTTCCCCCAAGAGCCATTATTAAATCAATACTGCATCTTACATGATATCCTAGAATCAAGCAACAGGTTCTGAGACAATTGTCTGCTTTCTGAATATAAAAACCTATTTGTAAACACAGATCCACTATAGATCTTGCACTGAAAAAGTTCTTAGACAGTGACAGTTCTTCACTCAATGCACCTATATTAAGTAATTCATCAGACATTTCTATCAAAATTTAAAAGTATAGATTCTTTTGTCTTTAAAGAATTTATGTATTTCCTTCTATGAATAATGAAAATTATATAATTTACCCCATTTTTCCTCTTTGCCAGGTGACTGTCAGAAGATTCAAAGACAAATCTACAACCTGTCATAATAATTTATTGATTCAAATCAGTGGTATTAAACATCCACTTCAATTTCAAGTTCTTTTGACAAAGTTGCCCAAAATCTTTGAGTGAACAATTAAATGAACAATCTTAGACAAGGAAATTCTGACTCAATATCACTGTAGTAATATCCTGGTAAGAAATTAAGATGAATACTCTTGGAAGCTAAATCGCTTCAGGTATACACTAATGTGTTCTTTTTTCTTGCTTCTGGAGATAGCTATTAGTTTTAGCAGTCAATAATCCCTGTGACCAGGACATAACTGCCTTTTCTGAAAACCAGAGAAAAAATCACAAACTTTGTGATTGCCATTTGCTATTCAAAAGTCTGTTTTGCTTATTTCCAAGTTCAGAGATACTGTTTCAAATGGTAGAAGGTGGCCAAACTTGCCTTAATCCTAAGTGAGAAGTATAACTGTATTTAAAATACTATCTTGCCCATTTTATCATTTTAAAGGTAAGTTTCACTTAAAAACTTCTTCTGAAATAAAAGTATATAAAATGTTTGAAACTTTAAAATATTAAATCAACATGTAATTTAATAAGACAAAATACACAGCAAATCAATGAGTAAATGTTTAATATTTTGCTACTCTTTAGTAGCCAACTTGCATTTAGTAGTTGAAGAACTGATTAGAAATACTTGATGAGTTCTAACGAATCTATGTGTTAAGGAGCTAAATCCACACTACATATAGCTACAATATGGAAAACCTCTTACTTATGGTAGCTCAAACTATCTCACAATAATTTTTTTAACACGTTAGGCACCAAGCCTGTTTTGTCTTCCTTTCCGTTTCAGTCACCGGTGACTGCCATGGCGTTTAACATGTTAATTGTATAATATTTAAATATTATTTCAGCAATTCATTCTGGTCAATATACATACAGACAGCATCTAATTTAAAGTGAATAACTGGCCCTGGTCAGTGTGGCTTAGTTGGTTGAGCACTATCCCATGCACCGAGATGTCCCTGGTTCCATTCCTGGTCAGGGCACGTGCCCAGTAAGGGGCATGCAGGAGGCAGCTGACCCATATTTCTCTCTCTCCTTCTCCCACCCTCTTTCTCTAAAATCAATAAAAACATAAAGTAACGTAAGTAATTGCCATTATCCTAGCCTGTGTGTGTGTGTGTGTGTGTGTGTGTGTGTGTGTGTGTGTGTGTGTGTGTATGAGCATGCACATGCTCATACACACTCAATTTTAGTTAAACATCACTTGGAACTTGAGTTCAAAAGGTATTTTTTGTTTCTAATTATTAAAAAATAAGTTTATCAAGACTTTATTTAATAAGAAATAAAAGAAATGACAACACTAGCACAATACCCTGATCATAAATGTACCTTTAATTAAATATTTATTGTTGACTTGTCATACATTATCATTTCATGTACCTCATGAGCAGACATATTTTGTTTTTACAATTCTGCTAACATTCAATAAAGCTTATCCCCCTAACCTGCACAAACACAGATGCCTATGCACCTGGAGAACTGGACTTGTGTCCTTTTATAAGTATGAATAAAGCATATTACATAGTAAGAGAAAATTACTTACCTGAAACTTATCCTTTCAGAAGGTACACTGGGAAAATGGATTCTTTGAGCCCCTGTTTCACCTCCAAGTATGAGCTTTCTAGCTTTAAGAGCCATTGGCACTGCCCCTAGGACAGCACAAGCTTTGCAACTCCCCTAGTGAGTATGTCAGTAGTTTCTTCAGGTGCCTTCCCTCAGTTCTTTTCAAATTCAAAAGATGAGAGAAAAAATAACCCAAGAAAAAAATCCTGTAAAGCAGAAACCTTACTCTTTGAGAGAAGGAGGGTAGCTCATTTGTGAATCCATTCCAGAGCACGCTTTCTGAGAAAAAGAAATACAGGTAAGTAATTTTCCCATCTCCAAAGGTGACTGGTGATTAATGAGTGGATTCACAGAGTGTGGAGATAAGCTCCAGGGATGTCTGTTTAACACACAACAACCAACCAATGAGGACAAACAGAACAATGAATGGTACAAAAATCAATACCACTTTTTAAGTACTTGGAAACAAAAAATAAAAAAAGTATCGAATACCTCAATATTAAACTATGAACTGGATTGTGGAATTAAACAATGAGTTTGTAAAGATGATCTAAAAGCCCTCAAAAGATCAGTCAATAAGAGACTTTCAGACATATGTCTAGTAAAAATTATACTGTTATACATTCACTTAATCACTTTATGTTTATATGTTAAAATGCCTTAAAATATTTTAGTTAACCCTCAGAACCTGTGTGGTAGATAAGGACCTAAAACTGGGGACATTCATAATTGAAATCATTATCAAAGAAAAAATGTATTTCACAAAGGAATTATATTCTGAGTAGCATCAAATAAGATAATCATTTTTATAAGCAACATACTATAGTCCTTTCATTCTGAAATCTTAGTTACTATATAAAAGTGTTAACCTTCTCTCAAACTTGCAAAAGATCAAAAACCTAAATATGTGAAATCAGTTATGTATAAATATCAAAGCTAGAGTAGGTGCGTCAGGAATTAGCTAACTTACACCCAAACTAAATTAAATATTTATAAAATAGTAATGCCCTCGTAACCCAAGAGACTAACAGAAAGGAAGAAGAGTATGCATAAATAATCACTTTTTATACATATTAATGTACAGATATGAATAAAGATATACATATTTAGGAAAATACCACTTTTAATAGGTGTCACATATTTATGAAAAAGAAATTATGTAAACCTAGATAAATATAAGAAATTATATAAACATAGACAAATAAAAATCCAAAATTGCTAAAGTGACAGAAGTAAACTTTATTCATATTTTAACAAAATAATATAATTTATCAGTAATATTTAACAAATAAATCTACTGAAAATGATTTGTATTTAAAACAATCATTAAAGGAAAATTAAATAAAAGCATGGATCCACTTTTAAATAATCCATTTTTCTTAGTTCCAGTTTCACTTAGAAACTTCTTTAAAGTTAACTGAAGAGCTGCCCTAACCGGTTTGGCTCAGTGGATAGAGCGTCAGCCTGTGGACTGAAAGGTCCCAGGTTCGATTCCGGTCAAGGGCATGTATCTTGGTTGTGGGCACACCCCCAGTGGGGGGTGTGCAAAAGGCAGCTGATCGATCTCTCATCGATGTTCCTAACTCTCTATCCCTCCCTTCCTCTCTGTAAAAAATCAATAAAATATATTTTTTTAAAAATAAAGTTAACTGAAAATTTTGTTAATGAAAGCTGGTAATAATCTAAATTTGGAAATAGATGCCAGACCAGAGTGACTCAGTGGTTGAGTGTTGACCTATGAACTGGGAGGTTATGGTTCGATTCCTGGTCAGGGCACATGCTCAGGTTGGAGCTCCATCCCCGGGGGTGTAGGAGGCAACCAATCAATGATTCATATTTTCTCTCTCTCTCTCTCTCTCTCTCCCCCTCCCTCCCTCCCTGAAATCACTAAAAAATATTTATAAATAAATAAACAGACAAATAAATAAAACTGGAAAAAGAAATTTCAGGAAGGTCAGGAAAACACAAATATTAACAGTATATATGGGGAAGAGTAAAAATGAAACTTAGGAAAATGAAATGAAAATTCTACTAATTACATAAACTAAAATTGGTTCAGGCAAAATTCTCTTTATATGAAGCCATCCTGTAGAATGTGGAACTTAGTAAGTACACAATGTATGGGGACAACATCATTTAACCAAATACTGGTAGAAAATGTCCTTTCACTTATGTCACTCTTCCTGAAAGTTAACAGGAAAGATGAAAAGGGGTGGGGCATTATAAGCATTATGGGGGAAACATCATTCTATTGGGCTAATAAGAAAAAACGCAGGAGTTGAAATGCAGGGGTTTTCAGGGGAATTCAAATGAGGGCATAGAAAGAAGGGTCACAACAAAATCTAGGTTCCCCCTCTCTCTTTAGCTCATCTCACCCAAGAAGAAAACTTAAGAGTATTTTAGTCTTTGTACTTTTTATCTCTCTAATATCTCTTTCAAGTCTAAATAAAGCTAAGTGGGATCTTAAATATGAGCATCTTTAAAGCAAAATACTTTTTAAAAAAGGCAGTCACCCCAGTCAGTGTGGCTCAGTGGTTGAGCACTGACCTATGAACCAGGAGGCTACGGCTCGATTCCCAGTCAGGGCACATGCCTAGGTTGTGGGCTTGATCCCCAGTAGGGGGTGTACAGAAGGCAGCCGATCAATGATTCTCTCCCATCATTGATATTTCCATCTCTTTCTCCCTCTCCCTTCCTCTTTGAAATCAATTTAAAAAAAATTTTTTAAAGAAAGTCATTCATGTAAATGGACACTGGCTAACAAAAAAATTAAAGGAAAAATTCTTCCAACTATATCTAAGTCTCCCAACTGTCTATATCACCAAGTTTCTCACTTTATTCTTCACAGAAGCTGGACAATATATAAAGAAAAGTGACTAGAAATGAAAAATATCATTGTCAGCACTTTAATATATTATTCTACAAAAACAAAACAAAAAATCTGCTATATATGAGTAATTTTATTAACTGCACCATAATCAATTAAGTTATTTTTCTTTAAAAACACAAAACACAGCTATCTAGAAATGTGGAATGTGTCAAGAGCCTAACAAGAAAATTTTTAAAATCTCTAAGTACTTGAGGGACTGAATGCTTCCTGTTGATATTGCTTTGACATGTTAAAATCAAACTGTATAGTATATTTTTAAAAAGAAGAAGAAATCACTATGTATTATCTTCATGAGAAAAAGCTAAATTTTTGAGGTGGGACTATAGCACTCATTAATTTAGTAAAGATGACTATGCCACTAAAGCATGAATTTGAGAAATATGAAACCATTTCTAAGACAGTTTGACCCACAACCAGCCAATGATTCCTATTACTTCAACAGGCATGTTAAATATAAAATAAACCTTACTTTACAAGAATAACAGTTACTATTACTATTGTAGAAAGGAGACTACCAATTTTGGAACAGTATCCGTGCAACACCTTCAACTTATCTCCAAACCTAAATCAAATTTCCTAATTAGAGTAAGTACAGTGTTCTCCCTAAGCACACAGTAAGCACTTAATGAATATAGTTAGTGATAGTAACACTGAACAAACAACTGGAAAAGTTATTTTTACTTAACCACCAGATGTAAATATAAGTGTATTTTAGTCTCTGTTTAGTTGTCCATAGCTAACATATGACCAGAAAATCCTATCTTACAATTTAAATACCAAAGTTTTCAAGAAATAAGGAGATCAAATGACCTAAACAATTTTCTAAGATATAGGTAAAATGTAAAACAAAGTTCATTTTTCTCTCAACACTATACTTAAATACAGTAGTGCAGTAGGGTTTATTTACTTTCTAATGCATTACTGAGGTAAAAAGGATGATACCACAGAAAAGCAAACATGAAGGTGTCCACTGATGTTTATGTGCATTTTATTGTGGTTGTACATGGTGCCAACCTCGAAGAGCTTAGACTGAAAAACTGTATCACGAGAACCAATTATTTAAATCATAGAGTGATTTGAAGTGAATCACAAGAGCCTTAAAAGTGAAGGAAGAGGGAGCACATGCTTCAAGAATCTTAAAACATTATTACCAATGCAAATTTACAATACTAAAGAAAAATAGCCCTTTTTTCAATATGACATACCTTACTTTTTAAGATAAGCTATTACTAAACTTCAGAATTCTCAAGAAACTCTTTTGAAACATTTACCTAGTCCTCAGATGTAACTAATATATCCATAAAAATAACTTCTGCCAAAGGTAGCCAAAGGAACTTGTTATTAAAGAGTCCTGAGAGCTTTTGAGGAAGTTTGTAAAGTAGCACAGCTACCCGCATGCCCTAAACCAGGGCTTTCAACCTCAGCACTACTAATATTGTGGGCAGGATAATTCTTTGAGGTAGGGAGCTTTCCTGTGCATTATAGGATGTTTATTTAGAAGCTTCCCTAAACTATTTTCACTAGATGTCAATAGCATCCCCAGCTCCCACCCCACCCCAGTTGTGATGATCAAAAAAAATGTCTCTAGGCATTTCCAAAGGCCCCAGGAGTAATCCCCAGTTGAGAAATTAACGCCTTAAACAAAAATACCATCAGGAAGGATGGTTCTCTTGAACTGAAATCTCAAGGCCACTCATAGCACAAAGTAAGAGAAGAAAATACCAGCCTAAACAGGCCAGATAAGTGTTGAATCAACGCTGGCAATCAATGGCTAAGATGTGAAAAGTCAGGGCTCCCTGTATCTCATTGAGGATGTTTTTCTAGCCATTCTAGCACTCTACCTTAAAATTTCTGGTCTTGTACCTTATGTTTTCTCTATAACCAAAGAAATAACTGAAGGATGAACAGATACTGGCATCCTTAAACCAATGAACACATAAGCCAAGAGATGTCCTACAGGAACAGAATTCAGAGACATTCTGGAACAGTAAATGAGAGCAAATGTTGTCCCAAGAATGTGAAAAATCAACATTTTCTGAAAAGGGCACCTACAAATCTCACTTTCTTTATGATCTATTCACTGTGAAGCTTCCTTATTCTTTTAAGTGGCAATCATAACAAAAATCACATAGGAGTCCTTACCAATGAAAACCACAGTGCTAGTAGCCAACGTGTTACAATCATTGGAGGTTAGCTCTAAACTGATGGCAATTATGGGCAAAAATTAAGCATCAAAGGAGAAAAAGAAAGAAAAAAGACCAATTACAAAACAGGAAATGTGGAAAAGGACTGCCAGCGCACACAGTGCTCTTCTATGTTCTAAAAAAGAAAATTAGTTTTATCCACCAAAACACCAATTTCGGGCGTCTACCACACAACTCTACCTGGAAATGGGGTTAAAAGATCTTAACTCCCACTAATGTTAAGTGTCTAAGCAAGGATGCCCTCACACTGTGAATCCAATTATACCAGTCGCCTTTGGAAATGTATCCATAATCCACTATTATAATCTGATCCCTTTTAAATGACCAACAGACTTTTTATTCACTTTTAAACATTGCTGCAAAAGGTAAAACTTTCCAAGGAAAGTGATAAAGAACTGAAAATCAGAGCTTAGAATGAAAAGATACCTTTAACCATAGTACATAATAGCTATCATAGGTTAAAATCTAGAACTTACCCCAATGGCAGAAATCAGAAGAAACCACAAAGAGATTACTAGGATCCGCTAGATATTTACTGAAGAGTTTTCCGAATTCCTGTTCTTTTGACTCACTCAGAGCTCCAACCAGTACAGGAATAATGGTAAACTCATCCTTATGGCTTAAAAAAAACAGAAAAAAAAAGTCACTTGAGAAGTATAAGAATAAGAATAAAAATAGTTTCCAATGTGTTTGCACTAAAAAGTGGAACATATATTAATAGTTGTAAAGATAATACACGAATTGTTGAATTCTTAAAATCTACAAATTAAATGTTTAAAGAAGACCATTTAAAAATGAGAGGTACAAAAAATGAGGTACAGAATACTCAAAATATCCATTTAAATTACAGAAATGTACAATACTTCTTTAGGTAACCAAAGCTATTTTACTACCAGGTAGAATAACATCCTCAAAAATAAAAATAAGCCCATCAGACCATCACCAAGTCAAGTCTTCTCAACTACCCATCAAAGCTGGAATAATCTGCCCAATACTTCCACAATTTTAAAAGAACATTAAACTCTTCCTCACCTATTTTAGTCCTTTCCTATTATTAATACCACCATTTCTAACATTTGTTCCATAAACCTGTCAAGTGAGGCCTACAACACTTAATACTGGCTCCCATACGATTCCCCAATTACACTTATACCTATACTTATAAACAGAAACAAGACAGTCTGAAAATACAACTCAATTCTACTAGCATGTAGGGTGACCACAGATTCCAAGAAGCAGGTTTTAATTTCTAACAGCGATAATAAACCACCACACCCACTCACAGTGTTTACAGCACAACCACAAATCCCCTTTTCACTCCACAGATTGACAGATTCATGGAAAAGGAGCAGAGCAGATTAATAAAGAAGAACTATGATAGGCTATAGAAATAGATGTTTATCCAAAACCTTTTAAAATGTTCATTATAGTGAAATTTTACTTACATATATTCATTATTATTTATATTCTAAATGATCCCAGATTTGGAATTTTAGAAGCATGAAATCATGTTTGTCTGACTTGTTCTGAACAGGATTTAAGAGGGTGGGGGATCACCATTATAATAATGCTCTTTAATATGAATAGTCTGACACTTTACTGATGTAGGACAAATAAAATTCATAAAAGCTCTTTAAAATACTAAGTGTAAGTATTCCCAAAAGAAATGTTATTCCAGCTTCATAAAGCTAAATTCAGGGCACCCAAGCGCCTCCCCCATCATAACGGCCCCCTTACCCTTGTCAATTGCGAAATAAACAGATCATACAGATCTCCAGTCCCTCTGCAATGCAGGGGCTTCTTGGGCAGAATCTGCATCTATGGAGTAAGAAAAAAGAGGAAGCTGGCAGAGGGAGCTGCCATGGGCTCTTTCTCTATTACCAATTTGCTTAAAAACTGCGTGAGTGAACAGGGGCTCTTCAATAAGTTAAGAATTATCATTTCAAAGAAAAGAACTGAGCTCTAGTGAAAATTCAAGAAGATTATTATAACTTGTTCTGTTCTAACTTCAAGTATCACCTACATAAATAAATATACCAAGAAAATCAAGAGTTTGCAAGTAATTACGACATGGTAGGAAAGCAGTTATATGGACTATAAAAAACAAGAAGTCAGAAGAAATGAGTTCAAGTATTATCTATATCGCATGCAAATGTTGAGAGCGTGGCCAAATTACTAACCTAAAAATGTCCTTATCTGTGAAATGATCATAATTATAATAGTAATTTCATAAAACTGTGACAAAGTGAGGAATACTATAAAAGCACTATGTCAACAACAGTTGGCTCACTCTGCAGAAACAACACATGTCTACCTTCCACAAGAGCCACCAAAACATTCAATTAACTGGTTTGAGCTCACAAATCTATCTATAGAGGTAAAAGACTCATGCTCCTTAGAAATCTAAGCCTTGAATCAAGATTCATCCATCCACCTCTCTTTGTTCTTTCCCTTTTTAAACAACTATATGTTGTTCTCTATTCCCCCAAAGCATGAATTAGAGGAAAGAGCATTTGTCTTTGATATATAATATTCCCAGGTTTTAGAATCAATTTGTGAAGTTGGTCTTCCCTAGTAAAGGAGGAAAAACAACAACTTGTAATATAAAACTGAATAAACTGTCAAAGACAACCATTTTGTGCTCTAGAGTTCAACCAAAGGCAAGAAACAAGATTAGTTTATTCATAAAAAAACAAAAAAAAAACACACACACACAAAAAAAACACTGAATTTTTTGAGAAGAAGAGTGGAAGCCTGGCACCTTAGGAGGAGCTGTCCCCATCCCTCTGCTCTACTCCACAAACATAGCAGTTCCGTTGGCAGTGAGAACTGGCAGAGGTGTTAGGCCAGTGGAAAGAGTCAATAAAAATATTTTTCAATATATAAAATATGTATTTTTTTAAAAAAGAAAATAAACTGTTTTGCATACTTACATCTGTAAGCCTACTTTTACCCTAACCTGTATATGGGTGAGAGAGAAGTTTATTTTATGTGTGATCATTTTACAGCTTGAGCAGTATGTCCATGCTCACCAAATAGTACACATGAGAAAAGTGCATTTTGTTGCATGCCAGTTATAAATATACCTAAATAAAGCCTTAAAAAATGCTTCCAAATAAAGACCTCGATATCCCTGCCTTGTTAGAAAAGTAAAATGTCACCCCTATATGGATGGGCTCTACCAACCTTGTCAGTTCAGCAACCTCACTGGTACTTGAGTTCTGGCTAGGAAAAGAATTCAAAGCCAAGACTCAAACTCTAAGAGAAAGTTTATTTAGAAAGTCACAAAGGTAGAAGTGAGCTGTAGAGGAAATGGGCTCAGGAAACAAGTTATGGAGACAAAAGAAGGGCCCTTGGAACTTAGGAGGGAAAAGGTAGCATGCCTGGGGGGAAGATGTGGCCAGTGTTTTTATCTCATTAGCAGTACATAATTTAAATCTTAAAAGTGATGACATTTTTAACTAGATGAAGTACTGTACTCAAATATTTATTTGCTTATTCTTCCTCTGGAATTTGGATATTTGTCCCCTGAAAAACATTAATATGAGAATTTTTTCCTCTATACAAATTCTTCCAATTTCCTAAAGATTTTAGAAGCAGTCCAGAGAATTAAACAAATCATAACAAATCCAGGAAGAAGACAATTTATCCTTATCCCTAAAGGTGCTAAAGCTGTTGCTATTGAAGCATCCATCTTATATAAAAACTGCTGTTTAAAATTTTAACCCTGCTATTTCTGGCTTCTGTAATGCTTGCTGGGTTAAATAATAAGGAATATAAGGCTACTCCCATTTCAAAGAGGCATTAAACCTTCTCCAGACGAAGTTATCAGTGCAGGTGTCAGGCCAAGTCTTTGGTCGAGGTCGCCAGCACATAGGGGCTCTTGAAGAATTTGCAAAGGGGACCGGAACAGAACCCCATATTTGGGAGACAAAGAGGGTAAGATGTTATAAATACAGGAAACTTCCTGTGTGATTTCGCCCAGAATTTGAGAGACATTTTCCTCTGGGCCCGCGTAATAATAATAAATGTAACTCCATCTCTCTAAGTGTTGCTTGGTTCTTCTCCGGTTTTTCTGTAGCATTATAATAGTACAATTATATTATTTATTCTCCTTTCCTCTTTTAGATAGAAAATAATCATAGAGGGGGAAAAAGGATAAAACATATGGAGATAAAAAATAAATGCCTTACACTAACTTTTATTCATCCTATTCATGGTCATAGAAACTGAAACTGTTCTATTACAACAAACAAAAATGTTTTAGCTATATTCTAGAGATCCTCTATGCCCTATAATTCTAAATAATCTCTTACTGATGTGCAGGTAATACCCAAAACATATATAAAAAAGGAAAACTCAGAAACATAAAGAAAATCCACATTTGTTCTAAAATCTCAGTAAATAACAACAAAAAATACTTAACTGCAAGACATATGTAGAAATACACAAATAACCATGAGTATAAAAGTCAGAGTAAGAGCCCTAGCTGGCTTGGCTCAATGGATAGAGTGTCAGCCTGCAGACTGAAGGGCCCCAGGTTCAATTTCGGCCAAGGGCACATGCCTGGGTTGTGGGCTTGATCCCCAGTAGGGGATGTGCAGGAGGCAGCCAATAAATGATTCTCTCTCATCATTGATGTTTCTATCTCTCGCTCCTTCTCCCTTCCTCTCTGAAATCAATAAAGAAATATTTTTTTAAAAAAAAAGTAAGAGTAAGAACACATTTGAAAATGGCACTGTTCCTGTGGCTGTCATTAAAGATGGACAGAGGTAGAAAAATCTCAGACTTCTTTCTATGTCCAGAGACAAGCCATTCCCCTCTGTTAAAGATGACCTATTCAAGAACATATCTTACTTTTCTCTGGCATTTTCAATATCTGAAAACTTAATTGAGGCCACAATCAAAAAGGAAAGTAAAATCTTTAGACCTAGTACAAACCTAAGCTATAATAAGGGTGAGGGTGGCGTGTAAGTGAATCAAAAAATCAGAAAGTTGGAATAGCGATATGGCAGCCTGGAATTGGGAAAGAGGAGTGGGAATTCTGCAGGTCTGCTGTGCAATCTTCAGAAGGGCCTGCTTGTAAGACTCTCCTTGGTGACATCTGGGAACTTGACTTTTACAATGTTCCTTATGTGATTAAGGCTGCTTTATCCCCATGAGACACTGTACCAGACTGCCTAGATTGTTTATAAAAATGTCATTATAGCTAACACCTGCTTTCCTTCTGGGAGTCTGGAATTTCAGTAGTTGTGCCTAGTTATGCTGACAGTGAGTGTCCACATAACCAGCTCCTGATAAAAAACCTGGATTTAAAAATAAAATAAAACCTGATTTTAAATCTTTTTACCAAAATATTATTGAATGTTTTAAAGAGACAGAGAAAGGGAGAGGGAGACAGAGAGAGAAACATCAATCGGCTGCTTCCTGCAGGCCCACCACAGGGGATCGAGCCTGCAGCTGGGGCATGGACCCTGACTAGAAATCGAACCTGCAACCTCTTGGTGCATGGGACAAGGCCCAACCAACTGAGCCACATCAGCCAGGAGTGGTTTTGAATCTGAAAAGCAGCTTGCCTGGCCAGAAACATCATACACGTGTTACACCGCAGGAGAAAGCACATCCCATTCGGCCCACCCCTATGAAAGGGAGGAACTTTGAAACCTGCACCTGGCTTCCTCCAGATTCTGCTTAATGTGTCTTTTTCCCTTGCTGGTCCTGCTGTGTATATCTTTTCTAATAAACCATAGTCAGGAATACAACTGAGAATCGGTCTAGTGAGTCTTCAAATGTGAGGCTGGTTGTAGAACTCTCGAAACAGGTGTTAAAGGCAAAACGAAATAAAGGAATCATAATGACAAGCATTATAGGGAGCCCTATAAAAAGAATTTCTCTCATTTTTTTTCTCAAATTCACTTTCAAACCACAGTTCATACATCCAGACCTTATGCAGAATAATTTCACTGTCAAAGAACAAACTAAAAAGATCTATTAAACATCAGGCAGAGCTAAAGAACTGGGGAGAGAGAAGGGAGGGAATAAGTAAGCTGGCTGTCAATGACAACTAAAGTTAACATTTAAATTATTAAAAATCTTTACTGTTTGATCAGTTAAGCGAATCTAAGGAGACTCTCAAAATTAATCTCAAAGGCTATATCTTTCTGAATTTTCATTTGAGTAGGAATACTGATAAAGATTTTACAAGGGCAGGCTTATTTCAGGTACTTGAGAGCCATACTAAACTCTATTTTGTAAACTCAACTATTGAAGTAAAAAAAACAAAACAAAACACACACAAAAAATACCCTATCATGAATTGGCCAAGTTTATTAGAGAAATTCAGTATTTTGTTAGAAGCAAGTCAATATTTCCATATCTTATGTTCTCTTAAATGTATACCTACTGCTTGCTGGCTTTACTTTCTCTGATAATGGCATGCTATTAAACCTTAAACTTTTGCATTTTCTTAAAATCATCTTACTCCCCCACATATAAACATTTACCAAGTTTTATTGGTTCTAACCTTTAAATGTCTCCCATAACCTGCTCACTTTCCTACCCCTACCCCATTCACATCTTCCTTAGTTCAAAGCAACCGTGGTTTCTTTACTAAACCATTTCTATCCATCTCTTCCAACCCTATTCCATCCTTCACACCATTAAGGAGTAAGTAATAGGTTCTAATCATCTCCCTCCTCCCTTTGCTAAGAAACTTTAACTATTTCTGTAACTAGCACTAAGGCTATCTTGGATTTTCTAGTCTATTCCAGCCACCTTAGTCAACATTTTACAGCAAGGTGTTCCCTGCCAAACCTCCTGACCCAAAAATTGTGAGCAATAACGTAGTTGTGATTTCAAGCCACTAAGTTTTGGAGTAATTTGTTACTTAGTAATGGACAGCTGATACAGGTGGTGAGTATAGGAAAGGGAAATTACACTTTGAAGTACTTAGAAAGTGGGTACTTCCTAAGAGTCAATCTTAGGGATCCTAATATAATCTGCAAGACAGGGAAGGTTTTCTTAAGAAGTGATACTTAACAATGGTTATATAATATTATTTAATAGAGGAGAAATTATGAACAAAAATTTTGCTTGTTGGTTTTAAGTTCCTATTTTTCTAAATTTTACACAATGTACATTTTACTTTTGAAATAATAACAAAAATGCTATTTTGTTAAACCTCCTTAAGGATATTATTGGCAGCTTATTGGTTCTATTGTATTAAAATCTATTAAGTTTAAAATATCTGTTTTCTAATGACAAAATGTGCAAACATTTCAGCAAATAACAAAAAATTTATATTATCCTATATAATTGAAGAATGGAACATTTCAATTATATTAACATTCCAAGAAATAAACATCACATATTGCTTTAACAATTTTTGAAGAATTATAATGTATTAAAACACAATTAACCTAAAATTAAACTGCTTATAATTTAATCACAATGATTTTTAGAAACTTCTCCAGATTTATGAAGGTCCTCACAGTTATCCTTGTGAACAGATTATCAGTAACATAAGACCAAGAGAAGTAAGTAATACTCTGATAACAAAATTAAGAGTGGAAATGATCCAGAAAGACTGCAATAATGGACTAAAACCAACATGACAAAATTACACATAAGTAATGAGGAGATATGTAGGGTTAAAAAGAAATCAACCACAACAGTACAAGAGGATAAAATAATCCAGTTTAACAATATGAAAAAACCTTGGGTTATGGCTGACCACAGTACATTTGCCACAATAGCACAAAAAATGTTAATGCAATCTCAAGCTTCAATAATGCAATTAACTAACAAATATTTTATGAGAACCTAAACTGCACCACATACTTTACTAAGAGAATACAGTGATGGCAAGCCAAGAAGGAATAATCTCACCATATTTAAAACTAGTCAAACTATACGTGGAATATTAAGTCCATATAAAGAAAATGGTTGAAAATGAGAGAAATGTGGCCTACAAAAGGAAGACTTTCTTATTTGAATGCTGACCTAAAAGAAAGCTCTTAAATAATTATTTCATTGTACCAAAACAAATTAATGACTGTTCTGTGACTGGCATTGTGCTAGGTACTGAGGTATAATTGGAGAATAAAATAGATATTGTCCCTATCCTCAACATACTTATAGTTTACTGAGTACCCTTATCACTGGAAGACCTTTAGCAGACACCAAATAATAATCTAACAAGCATATTATGAAAGAGATTCATGTACTTTGTGTAAAGCTGAAATAAATGACCTCCAATATTGATCAAATCTAAAAGGTTGTTATTACTTATGGTATCATACCATAAAAGAATACAATTGTTATTTTAAGATATATAAATGTCTAATGAGTAAAGTAATAGGCATGCCAACAAACACACACACACACACACACACACACCGTTTTTTTTTTTATATTTCCCCCTAATAAAACAAACAATTCAATTCACATGTTCAGATTTCATAGGCAAACTATTCAAAAACCAACTTCAATCCACATTAAGAAAATCCAACCTCAAATTTTTATTTCATTTCAAATAAAAAATATTTTTTAGAACTATGAGAGACTACATTTGTATTGTTTTAAGCCCCACCCAACATTTTTAATCTCCTTACCCTAATGATTATCTTACCATAGTTAAAATAATTCCAAAGAAATTAATATCTATGATTTCTCTGGGATTTCTTATATTAATCAATATACCTTTCCATGGCTTTAGCTGTATAAGGCAAATGCATTTCAATACTGTGTTCATCTTCATCTGTCTGCAGAGACATGCGTTCAAACATTCCTGTCTTCCACAGTTCTCCGTAAACTAAAGAGATTTCAAAATATAGTAAAACAAATATATTAATGTATATCCTTATCCTGTGAGACTCCACCCAGTAATACAAAACTACATGCTTTGGCAAGAGGTAGAAGCACCACATAATATTCTCCTTTTTTTCCTCCATTTTTATTTTTAAAAAAGAAGAGGCTTGCTTTTTACATATCAGACAAAACAATAATACATGTAATAACTTACTCAGCATTTCTAGGATACAGTTATATAAGTAATAATTTAAATTTTTCATCAGTTCCTTTCATTTTAACAAAAATCACCTCCAGGTGTAAGCCTTTCCTTAACTTTAATCAGTACATGCTAACAAAAGCATAGCTGATTAGAACTCCTACTGAAATATGGAAAAATCACTGGTCTACTTATAAATGTATAGGATTATTCTTTCACACCTCAGGTTCTGGCCATAGTTGAGAATAGAAAATTCCCACTAAGAATGCTATTTTCCTCAAAATTAAAATAAAGCTTATGGGATAGACCAGAACATAAATTTACCACAGTACCATGCCATAAATAATATTAAAATGATCTAGTAATTCAGACCCTTGTGATGAATTATACTTAAAACTGAATATTGTACAGCAAGAAAATGATGAAATTTAATTAATATGTAAAAAAATGAGTGTTTTTGTCTCATCATAGAACTGAACCAACATTTTTTTATAATTATTATTGATTTCAGAGAGGGAGGGAGTAGGAGAGGAAGAGAGAGAGAAACATCAATGATGAGAGAGAATTACTGATCGGCTGCCTCTTGCACGCTCCCTATTGGGGACTGAGCCCACAATCTGGGCATGTGCTCTTGTCCGGAATGGAAACAGGGACCTTTCAGTCCACAGGCAGATGCACTATCGCAGTGGTTCTCAACCTTCCTAATGCCGGGACCCTTTAATACAGTTCCTCATGTTGTGGTGACCCCCAATTTCATTGTTACAAACTGAACATAATTAAAGCATAGTGATTAATCACAAAACTATGTAATTATATATGTGTCTGCCGATGGTCTTAGGCGACCCCTGTGAAAGGGTTGTTCGACCCCCAAAGGGGTTGCGACCCACAGGTTGAGAACCGCTGCACTATCAGCCAGCACCTGAACCAACATTTTTATAACTACATCAGAAAAATGGGTTTACCAATATCAAAAAGAGAACTACAAATGGTGCTAAGATTTTTTTCTACAAAAATATATATGATTAAAAACATTCCATTCCTTCTTTGGCAGGCTATCCAATACCAAAATTTTCTGAATGCCACAACCAAGTTTTAAAAATAAAGTATGTCCCCTAAAAATCTAGGGAGTAAGGCTAGCAATATTCCAGCTTTATTAATAAGATATAGTCTAACAAATTGCTGATACTCCATGATTCTTAAAAGCCAAAATTATGGAAATTTAGGACTAGAGAAATATGGAAAAAAAAGAGGTGATCATTTTCCTTTGTAAATGGTTTCTTTCACTCTACCTTAGTATATTTTGTAAAATTTCTTGAAATAAGCACTCAACATACTTAAAATATAATTTAATGAACTGTAAAGATATATACCAAGTCCATAAAGGTAGTTACTGTGAAAATATAAATTGAGTTCAGATGAGGGGGAAATTCTGAGTAAATATTGGATGATGGGTATTTGTAACACTATTTTCTGTACTATTCTGTAATTTTTAAATTAGGCTCCCATCCTCCAAAACTACTATTCAAAGTCAGTAAGTTTTACTTTACACATCCAATATTTAAAATAATGCCCAAGTAAATTAAAAATGTGATTTCTGAAAGCCTATGGAAAAAATAAATCAAACTAATCAACATCTTAAAAATAAAATGCACTTAAGATTTACGTAGCACCTTTCTTTCCGAGTTTCACAACTACAGGCTCATTTTTTCCCATAAAAATAATTTTGGAGGAAAAAAGGCATTATCACTATTATCTATTTACAGTGAGGAAAGTGATATACATAGAGGTAGACTAACCTGCCCAGAATCTTTCACCCAGTTGTGATAGGTACCACTTTCTTGTCTCACAGTATAATGAGTACAGAGTATTTTCCTACAGTCTGGAGATTAGCGGATCTGACAGATTTTTGTGGCTGGTAGAAAAACTGTGGTTGTCTTTTAAGCACATAGGAGATTTTTTTTTCTTTGTTTTTATTTTTTGTAGATTAATTACAAGTTTTATATTTTGAGATATTACTATTATATTCACATTTTATAATTCCTATTTAAAAACCACTAGCTGTTTATAAGCTTTATGATTTCTTTATACTTACTCTTTTGGTCAATACGAAGGTCATACAGAGGTGTTCTATATATATCCACACTGGAAAGTGCACATCGAGAGAGGGGCACATGATGAGAAGGCCCAAGGATGAAAATTCTCCGGCTAGGATATATACAACAAAAAACACAGAACAATTGCACTTCTATACAAACCTTATTAAATAAAAGGGGGAAAAATGAGTAAATTTTTAAAATTACACATAGTACTGTTTTCTTTCATTGCCTACTCTTATGCACTAAATTGTGTTCCCCTAAAATTCGTATGTTGAAATCTCACCCCCAAGTACCTCAACATGTAACTGTATTTGAAAATAAGATATTTAAGGGGTGATTAAGTTAAAATAAGGCCATTAGGGTGAGGCCTGAATCCAATATGACTGCTGTCCTTATAAGAAGAGGAAGAGACAGCAGGGGTACACATGCGCAGAGAGGTGACCACATGGAGAGGTGTCAAGAGGGCACCCATCTGCAAGCCAAGGAGAAACCATCCTGACAGTACCTCGATCTCAAACTTCCAGCCTCCAGAACTGTGGGTAAATAAATTTCTGTTGTTTCAACTGCCCAGTTTGTGGCAGGTTGTTATGGCAGCCCTAGCAAACTGATATACCTACGAATAATCTGCTCCTCAGTCAATTAAGCTAATTTTTTTGTCTGTCTTTCTGTTGTAAGGCCTTTATTTTTCTTGTTGTTGTTCTTGTTCTTGGAAGGCCTTCAACACCTGGAAATACCAGTTACTAATTATCTACAGTAAACCAACCTGTTATGCTTAAAATTATCTCTGTATTTACAATGGCTAGAAAGCTATTGAATTTTATTGAATTTTAAACATTTCAGCTATTAACTAAAATCTCAAAATTCTAACGCATTCTAAATTTGCCTTCTAAGGTCTACCACAATTTTAATAAAAATACATAATAGTATAGATTCTAAAAACTCATGAAAAATATCATTACAAAGAAGCATTTTGATAAAGCTATTTTCACATGTCTTCCATGGAGAGAAAAAAAAAAGACATCTTGTTCAGAAGAATTCTGTATAATAAGCTTTCTCTGTTCCAATTTAAGTAGAAGTCATTCTCAAAAACAAAGAAACTTGATTATGTGTTATTTGCACTGTAGGCTAAAGAAAAGAACTGTGCTAAACTATAACTTAAGTCTTTACAATTCTTTTATCTTGACATCAGGAGTAAAATTAACTTCTTTTCATTTTATTTCCAACATCCCTACAATCTAAATTCCAAAACTATCCATTTTCTCTTTTCTCCTACACTCATATGAACAAAACTTACACAAACACACCACAGTCACACACAAACTTACAGACCAAAAAAAAAAAAAATTTTTTTCTGAGAAAGAAGGGAATAATATATGATTGCCTAAATACTTAGAAAATTAAGGACTACTCACTGCTCAATTAATGGACAAAGAATGACACAGAAGCTAATTCTTTCATGTCAGAAAGTTGCAGGCCAAAGAATGCCCCACTGATAATGCTTCTTGTCGTCACCATTATGATCAACTCAATAACCATTTCAGAAAAAAAAGATCAAATCTACTGATTCCTAATTGAAGAAAAGAAATACCACTATGTTCTCCTATCTTAATAGCACATAAATATCACCATGATTTTGTTTACAGCTGATGTTCGACATAGACAATGATAACTGAGTATTTCAGTGACTTACTTACCTAATGACAAGTATTTATATGAACAAGAATCAAATATGAAAAAAAAAGGCATTTTTATGTTTAAGGAATACATTTAGATGAAAAGAGAGAGGAGAGGGACAGAATATTTAAAATCAAAACAATCCTGGAAATCCAGGATAATTAAAATATGACAAGACTTTTAAAATATCAATCTAAACTCAAGGTATAAAAACATTTCATAAGTTAGTGTAATAAGGTTCTCACAGTGGCCAAAAGATGAGCACACCAGATATAAAGGCCCCAAGTCAGCTGGGAAAGCCTAGCTGCTCCTCTAAGACTGACTGCTCACCTTGTTCGCCTTTCTGTCAGACACCCACTCGCTGAAAAGATTAAGACTGCTGGGGGAAGAACTGCCTCCAGTCTGAGTTAACCAACTGTGTACCCAACAAATTCTTTCCAGTTTGGCAGAAACTCAAATGTGAAGTTCCACATTTGGTTAAGAGAGATAATAGGAAAAAAGAGGCTGAGGTTCCATCAACATAAAACCCTTAAAAGTAATATATCCAAAAACAAACCAAAAGAGGCTAGGTATCACTGAAGAAAAAAAGAATGCACATTAAACTGGTAGTAATTGCAAAATGGGTTTCTGTTAGCCATATGCTAACAAAAAGAATATTAATAGGGTAAGTAAAAGATAATGCATTTTCTTTTCTTTTTTTTTCTTGCTAGATTGCAAGATCCAGGAACACTAAAGCCATAAAAATATTTTGGAGAGAAATGAGTAATGCATGAAAAGCAATGTCACCGAAACCGGTTTGGCTCAGTGATAGAGCGTCGGCCTGCAGACTGAAAGGTCCCAGGTTCGATTCCGGTCAAGGGCATGTACCTGGGTTGCGGGCACATCCCCAGTAGGATGTGTGCAGGAGGCAGCTGATCGATGTTTCTCTCTCATCGGTGTTTCTAACTCTCTATCTCTCTCCCTTCCTCTCTGTAAAAAAATAATAAAATATATTTAAAAATAAATAAATAAAAGCAATGTCACTTACTCTCTATTTAATAAACTGCAAGGTGTTTTGTCGTTAAAGAAGTAACTTTTCAATATTACCATGTCATCACAGTTGTGACACATAAAAGAAACCTTTAATATGAAAAAATGGGGGTAAAGGGAATCAGTAAGCATTCTCTGAGAAATAAATGTTTTTCACATATAGTACCTCCAGAGAATTGACTTTGTGGAGTTATTTTCTATGATTGTCATCTGTGCACCCAATACGTAAGTTACCTGAGTGTCTGCCCTCATAAATATTCATCTACTTATTCTAAATAATGTAACAAAAGTAATTTTTGAAAGATGTGTCATGGCAAGTGCCGATATTTTATCTAAAGAATAAAATGTGTGTGGCCCCAAATAAGATTCCTTTTTGTTCTTTTTCTGCCATGCAAGACTTTCTGAAAGATCTGAATCAAGTTACTAAGTATGTCCTGAGTTTATCTTTAATTAAAGTCTTAGTAAAAGGAAAAGACTTTGAAACTATAAATATGGAAAGAACCTAACTAAATGTATCATTTTTTAAATTTCTTAAAACAGTCAGCCAGAGTGCTATTTCTGAAACATAAATTGGGTCCTATCACTCTCCTGCTTCAAAAAAAAAAGTCTTTCCATGGCCAGAGGATACTAGTAAAATACAAAAATCTTTAAAACGGGTTCTAAAGTCTCAAATAAACTGGCCCCTTTTTGTATTGCTCTTCCTTTTGATCACAATACTTTATGTGATCTGGTCTTCTTGAAGTTCCTTGATGACACAAACAACCTTGCCGACTTCAAAGCCTTCACACATTTCTTTTGCTTGGCTCAAAAATCATTTCCTCAGAGACACCTTACCTTCCCCGAAACCTAATCAGCAGACCTTAACCACAACCTAAATCCAATCTCCCTGCATCACAGCAGTTCTCAAAGTGTGAACTGTGAATTCATCATGATCCACAAAATCAAAACCATTTTCATAATAACACAAGGAAGCTGTGTGCCTTCTTCACTGTGATGACATCTGCACATACGGTACAAAAGTGAGGCTGGGTAAGCCGCTGGCACAACAGAATTACGATCGAGGTAATGGAACCAAAATGTACTAGGAGTCATGTGTTCTTCACCCACACCAAGCTTTGTGGGGGGTTTTTCTTAAGGCCAGTTTCACTTAATTTCATTAAGTCTTGACATTTGAATACAATTTTACAAAAATATTCTGTATGACAAAATGCATTCAATTTGTGATGCTAAATGCTTAAAGCACTACTGCTGCATACAGAGTATATCTCAGGGGAAAGCATTAGTGTGACTGAGTTGTGAGCTATCAAAATGACTGTAGACAAATTATGGTTATTCCAATGTGGACAGTTGGCAGAAATTTTCTAAAATGATGATGAAAATGAGCTTGCAACTTCAAAGAAAAAATCTGACATGTTTGTTGCCAATGATAAAACTGAAGCTTTTAAGTGAAAATTAGACTTCTGCAAAACTTCCATCCCTGTGAAATTGACAGTTTCCCAATAGTTAAAGATTTTTCAGATGAAACTGGTGGTGACATGAACAAATGTGATTTTTTGGACACTGAATGATAAATGTCAACATTTGAAATATCTACATAACTCAATAAACATATTCTATGCAAGATGTTACAAAAATCATAAAAAGGTAAAAGATCCCTTCAAAGAGCAGGAGAGTACAAAGATGATCTGATTGACATGTAGAAAATGGACTAGTGTGAAAAGAATGGAAGCTAATGATATAGAATTTAACCTTCACTCTTGAACTGTTCTTTATTATTCCTCTGTACTTCACATAGTTCCCAAATGATGTTTTTCCTGTTTTCTCAAAGGACTCTGAAGACACTGCAAATCTCAAAGAGGGGCTTTTTTAAGAGAATACAAATATGGCTATCCATTATTATTTTTAACACTCAGACCTTCACATTTATTTATTCAGATTCAATTATGTGTTAATTATAGAAAAATAAGCTGGTTACATCACCATCCACCATTTGCCTCATTTTTTAGTGATCTCCATCATCTTCTTAGTCCTTCGTTCTCATCCTTTTTTATTCTTTATCTTTTTCCTTCCATTCTCATTTTCCAAACTATTTAACACAAGCTTTCCACTTCTACCAATACTGGCTCCATGTCTCTCTAATGTATTCTAAGGCCAAATTTAATTCAGGGGTATCCTTCCAGCATATATCATCATCAATTAAGATTGTGCCAAATAGAAAAACATTTGGAAAAAGTTCTTACATAAACTAACCTTGATGGTAGCTGGTTCACAGATCGAGGGTCAAATAAAGGAAACTTCTGAAAATCTTTACAATCTAACTTCTATTTGCTCTTATTCATGAAATAATTTAGTTAAAATTGCATATTAAACATGTATCAAGAAATATTTATTAAAGAAGCCCCTCAACACATCCAAATGAAGCAGGGCTAACCAAAGCCTCATCAGTTTGGCAACATCATTTTATTTATTATTTAAAACTAGTAAAAATAATCTTCAACAAAGGTACAGTACAATGTGCAGAGTACACTATACAGGAACAAAAAAGGGCAATTTTGTTTTAAAAAACTGAAAAAATTGCTCAAAGGAAAAAAGAGTAGGCTATGGGTAAGACTTGCTTCTTAAACTCACGGCTGCTGTGTTACTTCTTCTGAATGATTACGTTTCATCTCTACTAGTACAGATGTATTGCTACTACTAGTATTACTACTAACAATCAGCATGAAACAATTAAGATGATTGATTTTATCTATTCACATAATATGAAACAACTAGCAATACAGATTGGACCCTGATACTGGTTCACATATAGTAAATTAACTATTTTAATAAAATACTGGTCAGAAAATTTAGTAATTTGGGTAGCGATTTTCAGCAGAAATTTTTGAAAGTTCACATGTTTCTCATTTTAAAGAGCAATATACTACTCAGTCACAATTTGCCACAAAGATTTTTATAAAGCTAATTTCAGAGCTGTCTTTAAATTAAATGCTTATATCCTTCAAACATCATATGAAATATGATGCCCAATTCTAAAATAATTCAGAGAACCTTATTCTGTCAATGAGAAATTATTCCTATTTTATGAACTACAATAAAGAATTTTAAGTTACAAATGATTAAAGTAGAATAAAGGGCTTTGTATCTTCTTTAAAATGTTCATCTCCAGGTTTTCCCAAACAAAATTTTTTAAACCAGTTAGTGTTCCTGGACCCAATTCCAAAGTACATGGGGGGGAGGGGGTTCTCCACACCTCCAACAAGCAATTCTTGAACACTCTCCCTGGAGATAGCATCAGATTCCACAGGTTATGCATTCAGTCCTACCAGGCTGCTCCCCAAACCTCACTTCAGATGCCAGGCTTCTGACCTGTACTTCTAACCAACTGGCTATAAACCAGAGGTCCCCATGACCCCCTCCTTAGCTTCGATCATTTTGCTAGAGCAGCTCACAGAACTCAGAGAAACATTTAGCTACAAAAATCACTGGTTTGTTATAAGCAGACGTAATCAGGAACAGCCAGTTGGAAGAGATGCACAGGGTGAGGCATGGGGAAAGGGAGGAGAGTGCCGCTCTCCCCTGGATCCCGCCAACCTGGAAGCTCTCTGACCCTGTACTTCGGGGATTTATGGAGGCATCACTACATAGCTGTGACAGACTGAATCACTGGGCACTGGCGACTGATTCAACCTCCAGGCCCTCCTCACTCCCCTGAGGTCAGGAGTGGGACTGGAAAGTTCCCACCCTCTAATCATAATTGCTTCTCCTGGCAACCAGCCCCTATGCTTAGTTGAGATCCAAAAGTCACCTCATTATATCTCTAGAACAAGAGATACTTCTATCATATTCAACACTTAGATAATTCCAAGGGTTTGGGCCCTGTGTGTGTGTCAGGAACTGTGGACTAAGGGTAAGACCAAATATATATTTCTTATAAATTACAATATCACATTAACCTTCTAACATTTCCAGAACTGAACATTTTACCAACCAAAGGGAAGGTAAAAACTAAAGGTTCCGACAGTGGAAATAGTATTAAAGCTTTCTATAACCTATAAAAGATATAATCAAACTCATAAAAAGTCAAATCCCTGATGAAATAGAGTATAAAATAACAACAAGTATGCAAAACAAATTACTTCAGTGACAAAGCAATTATACTTCCCAACATTATCCCATAACAAAATCGTCTCTATATTACTTACGTAATAGATGGGTCCACTTGTTTGTAAGCATGAGCAGCACAAGACCCACAGTATGTATATCCTGCATGGCTACAAAACAAAATATTTTTTAAACTTAATCATCGGATTCAAAAATCAAGATACTCTGGGAAAAAAAACTTTTGAAAGAAATATAATAATTATGATAAACATAACAAATGTATAGTTTAAAAAGTAATGTAACTAATAATGCAACTTCTATCTAGACCATAGTAGGCAACACATAATTGTTCTCTGTTCCAACTTTAAATTTTTAAAAGTATCAAGTAATTTTTTGGGTCAGAAGAAAAGTTCGATTTGGAGATAACCAAGGCTTACTTGAAGTGGCTAAGGTAACACTAATGCTGTATGAGATTTTAACATTCCTCTTCAATACCATTAACAGAGTATTACATAACAATAAAACCAAGAACAAGTCAAATCAGACCAAAACAAATAACCTACAACTAACAACTCACTTCCCACTGTATCTTCAGTGTTGAGAATTGACTTGGGCCCTAGCTGGTTTGGCTCAGTGGATAGAGTGTCAGGAAGGGTCCTGGGTTCGATTCTAGTTAAGGGCACATGCCCAGGTTGCTAGATCCTCAGTAGGGGGCATGCAGGAGGCAGCCTATCAATATCAATGATTTTCTCTCATCATTGATGGTTCTCTCTCTCTCTCCCTCTCCCTTCCTGTCTGAAATCAATAAAATATATATTATTTTAATTTTATTTTTTTAAAATAAAGAGAATTGACTTGGCCTTCTGTGTATTATGCCTTTCATTTTCTCTCTCCATTACACAACCCTCTTATCCTCTGGTCTCAGCATCAGATGAGGTCTCTTATCACCTATTGAATGTTTCTAGGACTCAATTTCTAGCTTCACTCATTCAAGATACATGTCTAGAAACATTTCCCTTAGTGTTTTCTCATTAATGTGTGGCCAGTGGTATATTGGTAAAATTTTAACAACTGGTTCTGCAGGTAGAGGAGGGGGATACAGTGGGGCCTTGACTTACGAGTGTCCCGACTAACGAGTTTTTTGAGATACCAGCCGTCTCTCGGCAGATTTTTTGCATTGAGTTGACAGAGTAATTTGAGTTAAGGAGCCCTTAATGAGTTCGGTCTCGGACCGGGAACGAATTATACTCGTAAGTCAAGGCCCCACTATATATACATATGTAAATAAGCTTATTATAAATTTTACTTAATTAAAAAGATATATACCACACAAATCTCGCTACTTCCTAAATAGAACCCAACAAACAACTGAAATATTTGTAATACTCTTTATTGCAAATTCCATGTAGCCAACTGACTATAAAGAATGTTTCCACTGATTTTTAGCTTGATCTTATTCATAGCCAAGGGAAGGCTGCAACTGACAAGAGTGAAACAATGAACACATCACTCATTCAATAATGACTTGAATAAGTTTTTTACAGGTTAGATAATAGTTTGCAAATACTAGAAAGAATATTTCCTTCCTCACTTTTTTGTGCTATTTATAATGTAAAGGCTACAGACACAACATAATTTTAAGTTTAATTTGCATTATTAACCTTTCCCCATTTTACTTTCTTAAGATAGAAAATCAAGCCCTGGCTTGGTAGCTCAGTTGGTTAGATCATTGTTCTGATACCCCAAGGTTGCAGGTTCGATCCACAGTCAGGGTACATACAAATATCAACCAATGAGTGTATAAATAAATGAAACAACTAATCTAGGGTCTCTTTCTTCCTCTCTTTCTCAAATAAAATAAAATGAAGTGATATAAATTTTTTTTAAAAGATAGAAAATCAACAAAAAATAAAAGCCCTGATTTGTAGCACTTTGCTAATTAATGTGGAGTAAATCATTCCCCACCATGACCAAATTCAAGATGCCTAGTAACCTGAAAAGACAAAACACTTGTCTTGAAGAAAATATTTATAAAGCATATATCTGATAATGATTTATATCTGAATACGTTAAAGAAGTCAAAACAACGTAATACTTTAAAAAATAGATAACTGCTTTTGTAAGTCGAAGAGTTCTAAAGATTGGTTGTACAACAATGTGATTGTACTTACCATTGTACTGAACTGTTCACTAACTGGTTGAAAATGGTTAAGATGGCAAATTTTGTTATGTGTATTTTTCCACAATTAAAAAACTTATAATAAGAAAGTACGCGAACAGCCGAAACCGGTTTGGCTCAGTGGATAGAGCGTCGGCCTGCGGACTGAAGGGTCCCAGGTTCGATTCCGGTCAAGGGCATGTACCTGGGTTGCGCGCACTTCCCCAGTGGGGGATGTGCAGGAGGCAGCTGATCGATGTTTCTCTCTCATCGATGTTTCTAACTCTCTATCTCTCTCTCTCCTTTCCTCTCTGTAAAAAAATCAATAAAATATATTTAAAAAAAAAAAAAAAAAAAAGAAAGTACGCGAACAGATACTTCATCAAAGCATATACTGGGATGGCAAATAAGCACATAAAAGAATGCTCAACATCATTTAGTCATTAAGGAAAGGCAAATTAAAACTAAAATGAGCTACCACTAAACACCCACTAGAATGGCTACAATTAAAAAAAGTGACCACACCAAGTATGGCAAGGATGTAGAACTGAAACTCAGTCTGTACTTGTGGAAATGTAGAACAGTACAACTACAATGGAAAACAGTTGGCAATTTCTTAAAAAGTTAAACATATTCCTGCACTATGACCTAAACCATTCCATTCTTAAAAAAAAAAAAAGTGTCCACACAAACATTTATATTTCCTAGTTTTATTGCTTATTTCAATAGCCAAAAACTGGAAACAACAAATGACCCTCAAAAGGTGAATGGATAAATTGAGGTGTATCCATACAATAAAATACTCTTCAGCAATAGAAAGGAAGGAACTACTGATACACTTAAAATAATTATGCTTAAAAATGGTAAAAATCAATAAACAAATATGCTAAGTGAAAAAAGTCAGACAGAAAAGTTCATACTATATGATTCCATTTAAATAACTCTAGAAAATAAAAATTAATCTATAAGGTGGGGCAAAAGTAGGTTTCTAGTTGTTTGTATGGAAAATAAGACAATAATTAATAGCCCTGACTGGTTTGGCTCAGTGGATAGAGCATCGGCCTGTGGACTAAAGGGTCCCAGGTTCGATTCCGGTCAAGGGCATGTACCCTGGTTATGGGCACATCCCCAGTAGGGAGTGTACAGGAGGCAGCTGAATTGATGTTCCTCTCTCATCAATGTTTCTAACTCTCTATCCCTCTCCCTCTCTCTCTGTAAAAAATCAATAAAATTTATATTTTTAAAAAGACAATAATTAATAAATAGCTCTAGCCAGTTTGGCTCAGTGGACAGAGCGTCGACCTGTAGACTCAAGGGTCCCAGGGTTCGATTCCAGTCAAGGGCACATGCCCAGGTTGCAGGCTCGATCCCCAGTGGGGAGCATGCAGGAGGCAGCCAATACATGATTCTGTCTCATCACTGATGTTTCTATCTCTCTCTACCTCTTCCTTTCTCTCTGAAATTAATTAAAAAATATATTTTAAAAATAAATAATATAAGAATGAACTCCACGTTTCACATACAACTGTAAATCTACTTTTTCCCCACCCTGTATCGTGACAGAAAATATCAGTGGATGTGAAAGAATACAAAAGCACACAAGGAAACTTTTGAGGATGGTGAATATGTTCATTTTCTTAATAGTGGTGACAGTTTCATAGGTGTACACATATCTCAGAGTTATCAAATAGTACACTTTACATATATGCAGATAGTAATCATACCACAATGAAGCTCTATTTTTTTTAAGTGATCCTCATCTGCCCTGGCCAGTGTGGCTCAGTTGGTTGGAGTGTCCTGGGTTGTGAGCTCACTCCCCAGTGTGGGGCCGATCCCCAGTGTGGGGCATGCAGGAGGCAGCCTATCTGTGAGTCTCTCTCATCATTGATGTTTCTATTTCTCTTTCCCTCTCCCTTCCTCTCTGAAATCACCTACCAAAAACAAATCATTAAATATATCACCCTTCTAAGCGCTCATCATGAGAAACTCTAATTCATTCATTGTCAAAGAGAATTTCTAATACTTTCCTTTACCCTGGCCCAGATATATTGATAATGAAAAGTCACAGTAATAATTATCAAATCTCACCACTGATCCTCTGTTCCTGCCCACTTCTCTTGCTAATAGAATCTATGATTCTACATTTATGTGGAAACAAGGTTTCATTAAGGGATCACTCCTATCAGAGGAGGCTTCACTAAGGGAATATCTAAGTGTTTTTTCTTTTGTGCTTAATAGCCAGAAGACCAATAAAAATCTGAGCTTTATAATTTTGAGTATGCATCATAAAAGCATGTCCAGTCTTTTAAAGGCTATTAAAATCCTAAATACAAAGTCATCCATGCTAGCTTTTCCGGGTCACCCTAGCTCCCAGTATAATTTTCCATGAAAGCAAATACAAAATTATACTTTAATACCTACAATTTATCATTAGACTAAACCAGTGGTCGGCAAACTCATTAGTCAACAGAGCCAAATATCAACAGTACAACGATTGAAATTTCTTTTGAGAGCCAAATTTTTTAACTTAAACTATATAGGTAGGTACATTGTTATTAATTAGGGTACTCCTAAGGCTTAGGAAGAGCCACACTCAAGGGGCCAAAGAGCCGCATGTGGCTCGCGAGCCGCAGTTTGCCAACCACGGGCGCTAAACCATGCCTCTAAAAACGGAGCCTTCTTTTAACAGAGAGTACTTTAGCTTCTCCCTTCATCCTACACAATAGACCCTTTACACTAGCAAATCCAGCTCCTAACTGTCCAGAATCTCTGTGCCCCCAAAGAGCTGCAGTCAAATAAGGATACAAGCCACTGTCCTTGATCATTCATTGGTTAAGTGACAGTTTCCCACGCAACAACCTTGCAGCATGGTGTAATTTAAATTCCTATGTCAGGAAAATTACCCAATACTACTTGACACTGACTTTCCCTGTTCAGTCTCAGGCTGCCAAGATTATAGGTGAATAGTATAAACTGCAATGCCAAGAGGTTACCTCACACTCTATAAGAGGTTTTTATCAAAGAGGATATAGGGAATAGTAAAGAATGCTTATTTGGATTCAACAAAATCAGTTTCTCATACTACTAGTTCTACTTAATAGCAGCAAAAAAGCAAATTAAAAAGATTGGACTAGATGAAATGAGAACACTGGACCAGGTGAAATAAAAAGGTTCTAGTAATAAGAAAAGTTTCTAAGATCTACTTAAGCTTAAGTATGCTCTGGCAAGATACAAACTAAATTTAAAAACACCTGTGAACATATGGGACCAACTTGAATGACAAGTGGCCCTAAACTGTTTGCAGCCTCCAAATTGCCTCTCTCAGTTTTATTTTGCTGTGCCTAGCCTTTCATTATTTTCTTTCACGGGCATTGCTCAATTGACCTCAAGATTCCTGCTTCAGTAAGACATATTAATAGATGATTATATCTCCCCAAAATGTCCAGGTTAGATAGTCATTATTCAGAATATTTTATTTTTACAAAATGGAATCTCACAAAAATTAAGTAAGCTATGAGCTAAAGAATGTTATTAAAGTTATTCAAGTCAAACAAGAATAAACTAACTATAATGTTGCATACCTAGATTTTTTTTATAGTATTTCAGATATTGGCATGAATAACCTATTGCTTAATATAAACAAGGCTGAGAAATAAACAAATTGCATACTTCTAATAACTTAAATCAACTAATTAATTTATGAAGATTCATTGTCTCATGATACACACTCATAAGAGCTCTACAGGCATGCTTCACTGTACACAACCTAGTGTTCTATATAAATGTTTTTTACCTTTTAACTTTTTAAAACTAATTTTTATATTAGAAGTAATACAGGTATATAGTAAAAAAGTCAGAGAAGGATAAACAATGAAAAATGAAACTACTCCTACTAGGTTAACTACTAACATGGAAAGCTTCGTTTTTCATATATGAGGGGGGCTTCAATATTCATAGTACCTGGTATATAGTAAAAAATAAGCCCCTTACCAATTATCGGATTATATTTTTATATTCAATAAGAGGTTTCTTAAGTGATGCATATCTGTACAGCTCCATTCTAAGGATTGCTGAGATATTCCTGCATACCTCAAAACAAACAACAATTTTGGCAGTCATAGCAGAAAGGTTTTTGGAATTCCTAGTTCATGACTTCATTTCAGTACATATCCCTGGGACACATATTGTCTCCTGTGCCTCAAGATAAGTAAGGTAGTTTTTAGTTCAAACAAAGGATTTTTTTTAAATCAAATTAAATTATTTTGAATCCCTCCAATGTGCCTGCCTATATGTCATATAGGCTAGAATTCATTAAACTTGATCAACAGTGGTTTACGGGTCAATATTTATTCTTAAATGACATCATTCTATTTCATCTACATCAATATAAAAATGAGCAATCTGATTTAAGCACTTTCAAAAGTGTGCTATTTAGGTTCTGAGTTTGTTTTCTTTTTAGGTTTCCCCTTATATGATTTATGCCTATGAAGCAAAATCTAAGAACAGTTGGTTCCAGAGATCTAGAATTTATAAATTTAAAGTATGTTTTTTATAGGCTTGATTTGAAATAAAAGCAGAAGTCTTAAATTTGTAAGTGTCCTAAATTACTATATAACATATTCTTAACAAAAAACTTTTTTGTCTATATAACAATAAAGTATTTGTTGTTACTTTTCTACCAAAAAAAAAAAGTTACTCTGCAAAGGAAAAATAATTACTTCTGGAAACTATATAATAAAATACATGACTACTTAGTTTTCATATGTTAACAAAATGGATATTGCCCATATATGCATTAACATTACAAAGTCACTATGCAACAAAAACATGCACCCAAAGTCAAAACTATTTTCAAATTTCTATTGGTAACTTGGAAATCTTTTATAAATCAATATATTTGTAACAGGCGCAAACAATTCATTTCCTAGGTCACTGCCAATGATTTCAATTTTAACACAGCCAGTTGGCCTGGAGGTCAAATTCCCCTAGTATTAACTACAACAATCAAGGCTTACCTACAACCAGACTGTGCACAAAGACCACTAGGGAGTGCACCAAGAAAGCATAAAAAAATGCGGAGACAAACAAACAGGACAAAACTGTCAATGGAGGATATTGAGTTCAGAACCACACTTTTAAGGTCTCTCAAGAACTGTCTAGAAGCCGCTGATAAACTTAATGAGATCCTCAAGAAATCTAATGAGACCCTCGATGTTGTGATAAAGAACCAACTAGAAATTAAGCATACACCGACTGAAAT
>NW_006293779.1:1908222-1921274 GCF_000327345.1 Myotis davidii | reverse complement strand
GTCGATAGAGCATCAGCCTGCGGGCTGGTTTCCAGGTTCGATTCTGGTCAAGGGCACATGCCTTCATTGTAGGCCACGTCCTCAGTGGGGGACGTGCAGGAGGCAGCTGATCGATGTTTCTCTCTCATCGATGTTTCTGACTCTCCATCTCTCTCTCTTTCTCTCTGTAAAAAATCAATAAAATATATTTTAAAAAAAAATTGTGCACCTATGGATGAGGACAGTGGGGGTGGTAAGGGCAGGGGGTGGGGTGGGAACTGGGTGGAGGGGGGCTATGGGGGGAAAGAAAGAGGAACAAATGTAATAATCTGAACAATAAAGATTTAATAAAAATAAAAATAAATAAAAAATTTTAAACTAGCTACAAGAAGGAAATAAATCCAGCTATTTTTCATGAATAACTAACCTCGACTTAATTATATGTTGATTCAGCTCAGCTCCCACATTTAGAACAAGTTTTAACTAGGAAGGTAGCATACTATAATAGTCAAATACCAGCAAAGTAACAGGCAAGACAATACAACATAGCTTATACGTTACTGTAAAGAGATCCACTGTTTGTCACCCAATCAAGGATCTCACTTATACCAACTTCCTCTCTTATCTCTCCCCTGACACTATATTCTCATTACCCTATTTCCTTAGTTTATAGCAAAATTCCTCAAAAAAAAATCTACATTCACAATTTTCATTTCACCATCAGATTCTTTCTTGAATCCACACCAATCATGCTTTTATTCCCATCACTCCACAAAAATTGCTTTTTTTTTGAGATAGAGAAAAACATCAGTGAGAGAGAAATATCTATCAGCTGCCTCCTGCACGCTCTTTTACTGGGGGGATCAAGCCCACAACCCAGGCATGTGCTGGTTGGGAATCGAACTAGTTACCTCTCGGTTCATAGGTCAACGCTCAATACTGAGCCACACTGTCCGGGCCACAAATATTGTTCTTATCAAGGTAACCAGCAATGTCCACACTGAAAAATCCAATGATCAAATCTGAATCCTTATCTTATTTGACCAATTGGCAGAATCTGATACAGTTGATCCTTTATCTTCCCTGACACATTTTTCATCCTATTGCCTCCCAGAAACAGCACTCACCCTTGGTTCTCCTCCTAGCCATTTCACTTGGAATAAAAACCAAAGTTTTTATGATAGTCTACAAAGCTTCTCCATGATCTAGTCCCTGCTGCCTGGCATCCACTACCTTTTCAGCCTCTCCAGCTACACTGGCCTTCTTGCTTTTTCTCAAGTAAACTAAGCATATCCTGCTTTAGAACCTTTGTGCTTGCTGTTCCCCATCCTGAAACCCTCTTTTCCTGGCTATCTTGTAACTTCTCTCTCAGGGAAACCTATTCTTACTATCATATAAAAACTAGCAACTCCCTGCCCACATGTGACTCTCAATCTTCTTTTCTGCTTTTTCTTCTTAGCACCTGACACTGAATATAATCATTTGTTTTCTGTCCATCTTCCCTGGACACTAAAATGTAAGCACTATGAGAGAAGTGATTTTGACTTATTCAAAAAGCATCATGAAGAAGAGTGCTTGGCATTTAGCCTGGTACATATTTGCTGAATGACTAAATAAATAATTACAAGTCATTATGCTAAAAGTTTTATAAAGATTAGCTCATTTAATCATCAAAAAAAGAATATGGAATTACAATTATTATTCCAATTATACTAATGAGACAAAGGCACAAGAGATTAAATAACTTGTATGTCACAAAGCTTTCCTGTATCTATCAAATGAGATCGAGTTAGAACATACAAATGGAGTACTTGACAAAATGTTTGGCACATAAAATACCTAACATTTCTGGAATACTTATTACATGCCAAACATTAATGTAGGCTCTTTATGTATATTTAATCATTTAATTCTCCTACTGTTTAATGAATGGTTGCTATTATTATTTTCACTATTTATTATTTATCAGGGTACCAACCTTAACTCAATAGAAGTCATAAAAGATGCTGCTGTGAGAAGAAACTCCACAAACTCCAACTTTTACTCTTCTCAGAAAAATGTTAACATGTGCTTAAAAAACAATGTGTTTTCAATATTAGCACTGGAAACCAAATCAAAATTAACTGAATTCATATCATACACAGACACATCATTAACTGCATATCTGCTGTCAGTTCTTTTAAAAAGCCCTCTAACATTCAAAGACAAAAGAGTCACAGATTTCCATTATAAAAAAACCTACCCCTCCAACAAAACTTTGGTTGCTATTCCATATTGCACTGTATTACGGTTAAAGCATATTTTTCATTATAAGTTAAAAATTATCTTGATTAAAGTAGATCTTTTTAATGTTTAAAATAGAACTTATTCATTTATACTAATTAATACCAAAATCTCCAAGTTTACCTAATGTAAACAGCCCATCTGTTTTAAAAAGCAGTTTTATTACCAAACATAAATTTTGAAATTACTGCATCTGAGAAAATAAAGTAGCCAATTTCCTTTACCCTTCAGTTAAAGTGAAAACCACGGGAATCATGAAATTTACTGAATATAATTTTGTCAGCTCAATATGTCTTTTGGGTTTTAGTTTATAGCTCAACCTGCAGATACTCATTCTTTATTAACAATTAACATATAAAATATTCTGGGTAAAGACCCTTAAAACTTACGGTGCAATTATGGCTCTAGCAGGTCTTTTTGTAGACTGTACTTGTGAAAGCCAACCTTCCAGCTGTGCATTCAGCTGCGGTCCTATATAAAGAGAAAGGGAAACTGGAGTCAGCAAAGCAATGTACTGCAGACAATCACACAAGACACAAAACCCTCATTAAACCTATAGGGCCTAAAATAGTTTAATGGGCAGTGGGATCATCAGTTTGGATGTTAATATTTGCAACTGAACCAGCTACATACAACGTCTCTAGCAAGCAATCTGGTAAGCTCACATACTGATTAAACCAAACTTGCTTTTATCCATCTGCTTATTTATTTACAACAGTCTTCATTCCAGAACAATATGCTCTACAATTTGAGGGATTATTTAAACAAAATAAAGGAAGAAACAGAAAACAGTATATGAAAGAAAATAATTGAGTAAATATTTTTTAGAACACCAAAACATAAAAAATGTTTATTTTTTCCTTTGGATAAAGCCAATTAGCTAAAGACAATATATATAATCACCCCAACAACCAAGTGAATTTAGTTTAAACCATGTGTGACAAATGTTGCCATCAGTCTTCTTACTTGAGCGCTATTATAGTTTCTCATGAGAGTGTGTATGTAACTACATAAAGGGTGAATTCTCTGTAGGTCTTTGCAATCTCTTAGCAGATTGCCCGTGATATGCATCACATTCTAGATTAATGTTTCTTCAAACATTAAATTATTTTCTTTCTCTTCTACCTTTGAAGAGAGGTTTTCTGAGATGGCAGGAGGCTTTGGCTTAAATTATATTTCTCCAACATCAGCAATAGTTAAAAATTCCCATTTCTCTATATCCTTATCAATATTAGATATTCTCAGAATGTTTAATTTTGTCAATTTGATGGATAAGAAATAGTATCCCTTTGTTTCTGTTAATTCTTATTTTTAAAATATCCATTGAGATTAATTGTGTAGTGATTTGGAAATCCTTCTGTATATATTCATGAACAAGTCAAGTTTATGACAACCAATTTACTCTGTAAATTGCCAGAATACAAAAAAAGTCTGACTCCGCAATCAAACAATGTAGTTTATTTTTAAAACTTAAATTTAAGAACAATCACACAAAAAACTTATATGAAATAATCCCATTAACTCAAGGAAAAATAGTAAAGTTTTGGCTGCCTAATCAATTTCATATTAACTTAAAATAAGTATTGCTCTAAATATTTCCATATTACAGGAAGTTTGTGAAACAGAAGTTGAAAATCTTTAAGAGCAAAGAAAATATCTTCCAATTCAGACACTCTACTGACACCAACTTCAGTTACTTTAAGCACTAAACCAAGCTTTCTTATCATTTCTTCTGGAAAAGGACCAATTTCTACAGAGGGATCTTAAAATTAAAGCCCAACTCCAATTTATTATGTATACTAGAGGCCTGGTACACAAATTCGTGCATGGGTGGGGTCCAGCCAGCCCACCCAATTGGGGTGGTGGTGGGGCCAATCAGGGGCAGCAAGAGAGACATACATGGTTAGGGGAGGAGCCTTCCAGTGTTGCTCAAATTATTCCACGCATATAAGGTAAAGAATGACCAAAAAAAACTTTTTACCATTCGTTTTTTAAGTGGTTATCTGCCTATTAGCACAGTAAACTTAATTCCACAGGACTGGTTAAAGCAAAGTAAAAAAACACAAAGCAGAAGTAAAAAATATAAATCCAAACAAAACAGGCTGTCAGCACCTAGTATTTTGTTATTAACCATTCTGTGAAATCTGTTTAAACCAAAAAATAAACTCGAACCTGTTGTGAGAAATATACAAACACTAAGATTAATATGCTAGATGTCATATAACATTGGCTCATGGATCTCTGAATTTCACAGGCCAAAAAAATTTCAAGATAAATTTGGAACACCAATTTTTTATTTTACTAAGAATGGACATTTAAAACACACCAACCATTTATCTACAATCACCATTAACTTACAAAACAAATATAACACCAAATAGTAAGAGCACAATTTTAAGATAATCTCAATCCCTTAAACTGAGTAAATTCACCACATTTCATTGACTCCAAAATACCATTAATATTAAGGTGCACATTATTATACGTACTACAAAAAAACAAAACCTCCCAATTAAACTAGGACTTACATTTTTTCATTGCTTACATCTTTTTATTTTACAACTAGTGGCCCAGTGCACAATTCGTGCACATTGGAAGGAAATTAATTAGAAGAAATATTTTAATATCACTATTCGCCCTTTCTATATATAATAGAAGTGTCAACCAAATTCACGATCGACAATGACAGATCAAAACACACACCTGCGATTGGTGCCAGTGAGAGCTTTATAGGTATTGCACTTGTGCAATTCAACTTCGCCTTTTTTTCTGGCTAATGAAAAGAAAATAGGATTCCACTGAGTCTCCTATCTACCTACTCCAGGACTTCTGTGAGAATCAAATGAGATGAGGCATGGGAAAACACTTCACAGACATTTGGTTAAAATGTGAAATGCTTGCACCTGGCTATAAAGCAAGTCATGTTCCTGGACTAAAAAAACTGCAAGGAAGCTAGTCGTTGCTAAGGAGAGGAAGCTGAGCATTGCTACATGACATCATTATCTGGCGCCCACAGCCCACAGCGACCATTTCCGGGCTGGGCTGGGCTGTGGGCCACATTTTGCGCCATGGCAGCGTCGGCTGCAATATGGTGGGCTATCGGGTGGTGGCAGGGCCTATGTCCCACTTGGGGGAAGCTGAGTATTGCTTTGTGGGTGCCAGGTCCGTGATACCAGCGCAAGTCACGGCAGCTCCTGTGTTGAGCACCTGGCCCCCCGGTGGTCAGTGCACATCATAGCAACCAGTGGGACAGTTGGGCACTTATCATATTAGCCTTTTATATAAATACTAAAGGCCCGGCACATGAAAATTTGTGCACTGGGGGGTGGGGGCCCCCTCAGCCCAGCCTGCCCCCTCACAGTCCGGGCGCCCTCAGGGGATGTCCTACTGATGGCTTAGGTCCGCTCCCCAGAGGGAGCGAGCCTAAGCTGCAGTCTGGCCTCCCACTGCGGGACGTGACTGGCCAATCATGGGAAGGAACCGCCCCGATCACCCCCTCACTATTGCTGCCTCTGGCCTCCCTCTGCAGGAGGCGACCTGGCGAATCAAGGGAAGGTGACTCCCCCATCACGCTGCTACTGCTGCCACTGCCGGCTGCCACGGCTGCCTGAGCCTCGGCCCGGCCCTTGCAGCAGCAGCCACTGCCACCATCCACGGCTTGCCTGAGCCTTGGCCTGGCCCTTGCAGCAGCAGCTGCCATCCACACCCTGCCTGAGCCTTCGCCCGGCCCTCACAGCAGCAGCCACCTCCATCCACGGCTTGCCTTAACCTCAGCCCAGCCCTCGCAGCGGAGGCTCAGGCAGCTGCTGCGGCTTTGTCTGGAAGGACGTCCAGAAGATTTCTGGTCTGGTTAGCATATTACCCTTTTATTAGTATAGATTATTCGAAAAGCTCTTTTAAACTTATTTAGACATGATTTTTCATATAGCACTCTTGTGTTTAATTTTTTTAAGTCAGAGTCATCAGTAATCCTTGTTTTTCCATATTATCACCCTCTGTGCCATTTAAAGAATTAGTGATGCAATTATTTCTTTTAAAAGTGTTCCTCTATTGCCTCTGGGACTGTTACCTAAGCAACCAATACACACTGTCTAAGTCTCGATGCCATACCTTTTTTGATCTTACCAAAAGTTATCTCTGGAAGATGTAACTACTAGAAGGGTTCAGAAGACAACCCAGAGTAGGTAATCTCTCCCATAAATGGCATGTTCATTGAAACTTCAGTGGATTGCAGTTGTCTAGTCATAACAGCAGGATTAATAATTAAGTTCACAGGTGTGTGGGCAGTGACAACTATTTCACAACAAAGATTTTAAGATACCTTTGACTATAAAACACCTCATTTTCAGAAGTGCTAAAATGTGGGAAAATGTACACCATAAAATCGATGAGCTATGAAAACCACATGCACTACATGTTCTGATATTTATTTCAACACAGAACAGATGAAAACCTCATCAAAGACCAGCATTTGAAAACCACATCTTCTCACTACAATACTAGTAAAAAGTGTTTCTGAGAAGACTTATCAACTACAACAATCTCATTTAATTTTAAAAATAAATAAATAACATGGGGAAAGGGGGTGGGGGAGGGCAATGGGGGAAAAGGAGGACATATGTAATATTTTCAACAATAAAGATTTATAAAATATAAATAACATTTTAGCAGTTCATCTGAAATCCTTTCATTGATGCCCTTCTGTGACCACATACTTAAAATTAAAATGTATTGCTATGCTATTTACAAAGCTTACTATCTTATTTTTAGATACATCTCAAGGGATGCTGCTTGTTTTTATGTATCGATAATAGGGCTCCTCACTCAGAAAGGTATATGCCCTTGGGAAAAGAAGAGCACAAAAACTGTCACACTGAATCTGACCCAAAACCCATCTGGAGCAGCAGTGTTGCAGCAATCCCAAAACCCGTGCTGTGAAGAACACTGATTGTTCTCCTTGATATAAACCTCTAAGTTAGGCCAACTAGTTTATTTAAACACTGTAAGAGTTCATTTACATTTTTAGCTGAACTCTGTGGTTCAGAATACAATCCATTGGAACAATTAACCATCCAAAACGAGCAAACGTTAACACATACCAACCAACTAGAAATCCCTTAACACTTTTCTGCTCACTCATACACAGTTTCTCAAAATTGTTATATACTTAAAACCAATTCCATGGGCATTTCAACCTAAAAGTCCTGCAAAGTTGGAGGACCACAAGATACATCTCTCTCCAGGTCATTTACAAAATCGCAATCTGAAAATAGGTTTAGCATTAATCCCTTTAACAGTCTATTCATTTGGATTATCTGTTGCCACTCCTCTGTTTTTAAACAAATTCCTTATCAAATAATGCCATTAAATCCCTTGATAGTGTCTGGTTATAGTATCTAAAGATCAAGATACTGATTTTTGTGTGCCATTTTTTTCATTATTAAAAAAATTGTATGTCCGATATAGAAAATTTGGAGAATACATATTAAGAAGGAAGAAAAAATAATCCCAGTTATAAAAAGCACCAAAATTATATTTTACAAATTTCCTTCTAGTCTTTAAAATGATATAAAATTCTGTAACCTGCTTTATCTACATATTTTAGCATAAGCATTTCCCTATATTATGAACTTTTTAAGGAAAATTTTGCTCTAGCTGGTTTGGCTCAGTGGATAGAGCGTCGGCCTGCGGACTAAAGGGTCCCAGGTTGGATTCTGGTCAAGGACACATGCCTGAGTTGGGGGCTTGACCCCCAGTAGGGGGAGTACAGAAGGCAGCCAATCAATGATCTCTCTCATCACTGATGTTTCTAATCTCTCCTCCTTCCTCTCTGAAATCAATAAAACATTTTTTTAAAAGAAAATTTTATAGTTAAATAATATTTCTTTATGGTTCTTTAAACATTACTTATATTAACAAGATGTTTAGTTGTTTCCCATTTTTTGTAAAAAATTATATAATATGTATCTATTTCTATATTTAAAATTACTTCCTTTGGAGAGCCCCAAAAGTAGAATTACTATATAAATCATTACGAGCCTTTTTAAGATTTCAATACACATATTCAAAACCATATCCAAAATTGCATCTGTTCATAATGCACTATGCATGACCATACATATTGAAACTATTTTAAAATATTTTAAAAGATTTAGTAATTAACCCATGCCCCCATTTGATAAAAATAAAAATGTAATGCCCTACCTTAATTATATTTGGCATTTCAAAATAAGTTAAACATTCTATCACTTTAATCAAAGCAATTTTCATTTCTAAGAAAGATATTTTATTTCTCACATATTTATTTTTTATATGATTGTCAGTGTTCTTGCCAAACACAAGTTATCCATTACTAATGGTTAGCAAACAACTACTACTTTTGGCCTTTACAGAAGACAAGTCAAACTTAAAACCAAGCCGATTATGCTGCATTGTGCTGCTGTTTTAAATAACACACAATCCTGAAGATGTTCCATGTGCTCTTGCAATTAAATCTTTTTAACTAATGGGGTATAATTTTCATCCTTTTAGAAATTATAACTCTTTCTCCTATAATAGATATAAAGTGGTCTACAGACCAGAATCTTCTCATGTATTTATTTAAAAGACACATCTCTCTCACGCCAAAACCAGTTTGGCTTGGTGTATAGAGCGTCGGCCTGCGGACTGCAAGGTCCCAGGTTCGATTCCGGTCAAGGGCATGTACATGGGTTGCGGGCACATCCCCAGTGGGAGATGTGCAGGAGGCAGCTGATCGATGTTTCTCTCTCATCGATGTTTCTAACTCTCTATTTCTCTCCCTTCCTCACTGTAAAAAGTCAGTAAAATATATTAAAAAAAAAAAAAAAGACACATCTCTGAGTCTTACCCCAGGGCTATGGCAGCACAATCTCTGGGTATGGCGAACAAGTGTTTTTAACAAGTTTCTAACAAGCTCTCCAAGTGACTGGTAGACATAAAAATGTGAGGTCCACGGCCATAAATGAGTTTATGTGCACATGCTATATGTATGAATGAATGCAGCTAACAGATTCCTAAATGACTTATAACTGAGATTTTTCATTACAATCAATAAATTGCATAATGTCTATGTTAGCAATATAGAAATGCATGAGTTTTTACCTTCAAACTGTTTTGAAGCCATAAGTTAGCCACTGCTTAAAATTTAAATAAGTTTATTTTTAACTGTTTCTAGCCTCTCACTTCTATCAGTGTCTCTCCAGCTTTTTCTCTCAATCCTGATGACAAAGGAAAATGAACTCAGATTCATAAAAAACTAAGTAGTACACAAACTCAAATTCTCTTTCAAACCTTCTGTTTTAGTCCAAAAATTCATAAGAACATAGATAAACAATACAACATCTATAATCATTTCAAAACTCCCACAATTCTATTTGTAACTAAAAATTGAAGTGTCAAGATTCGTCTAACAGAGGGTCAAGTGCTTTAGTGAAGGATCTCAGAAGGTAACCACCTCAAAGTGGTCAAATGCTTACAGTTGGGCCCACAATACTTCCTTTATGCATATCTAGCCAGGATTGATTATTTTCTTCCAACTGCAGCTGGCATGAGTTTGGTTTTTTTCTCCCTTTGGATTACAATCAGCCAGTTGATACTAGTAAATATGTATAATGTAGCACCAAATCCAAAACATAATATGTGGAAAAATAAAACAAGTCTGTCTTACTGAAAAGAATCAGGACTAGGATAACACTACCCACACAAGGTAACACTTCTCAAGCATTGCTAAAAAAAAATAAAAGTTTCTTAAGATAAATGGAAGAGTTAAAATTTTCATTTTTCATATATTTTCACTACAAAACAGATCTATAGACATTATCACATTCTCACCCTACTCTGTAATACAGATTTTCTTCTCTAAGAGTTTTCACTTACAGAGGTTGATCAGAAAAAAGTGGAACATTCCCAGTAGACTGTGTGTGAACAGATTGAACAAAAGATCTTAAACAATCTAACCATCCACAAAAACAAAACAAAACTGGTTAAATAAATTTTGCTAGATCCATAAAGTAAAATATTCAGCAACTGGAAAACAATAAGGCAAAATTTTATGACCCTCTATGGAAGATGTCTTAATTAAGGAAAAAAAGAAAGCATGGTACTGAACAGAAGGTACAAAATATTTTCATTTTTGTGTGTGCACATATATCATACATGATTATGTACTGGTTTGTATTTATGTAACATAGCACTAGACCAGGGGTTCTCAACCTGTGGGTTGCGACCCCTTTGGGGATCGAACGACCCTTTCACAGGGGTCGCCTAAATACATCCTGCATATCAGATACTTACAATTCATAACAGTAGCAAAATTACAGTTATGAAGTAGCAATGAAAATAATTTTATGGTTGGGGGTCACCACAACATGAGGAACTGTATTAAAGGGTCTCAGCATTAGGAAGGTTGAGAACCACTGGTCTAGACAAACACAAAAGAAAAGGCTACCAGTGATTGCATCCTGACAAGGAAACTAAGAGGAGAGGAAAACTTGACTTTTCACTGTATACCCTTCTGTATCCTTTGCATTTTGCACTACTTATCAAATCCTATATAATAAAGAGGTAATATGCAAATTCACCATCACACCCCCCCCCCCCCCGCCCACACTGTGCACGAATTTCATGCACCAGGCTTCTAATATTAAGTAAAAATAAAGATGGTGCAGCCACACAACATCATACCATCCTATATAATAAAAGGCTAATATGCAAATCAACCAAATGGCAGAACAACCGGTCACTATGATGTGCACTGACCACCAGGGGGCAGATGCTCAATGCAGGAGCTGCCCCCTAGTGGTCAGTGTGCTCCCACAAGAGGAGCGCTGCTCAGCCAGAAGCCAGGTTCACAGCTGGCAAGTGCAGCGGCAGTGGTGGGAGCTTGTCCGGCCTCTGCAGCAGCGCTAAAGATGTTCAACTGACGGCTTAGGCCCGCTCCCTAAGCTGTCAGTCAGATATCCCCCAAGGGCTCCCAAATTGCAAGAGGGCACAGGTCGGGCTGAGGGAAACCCCCCCCCCAAGTGCACAAATTTCATGCACTAGGCCTCTAGTGAAGTCATAAACAATTCTGCTACAGACATGGAAAAACACTAGTAAATGCTAAATCCAACTAACAACAAACCATTGCTATACCTAAGACAGTATCTACAACATTTAATAATCTAGGTCATAATTAATAAAACCCAACTGCTGAGAACTATTATTTGACCAATAATATATACACTGCAGTGATAATAAATATGTGGACCAATGTGACAAGCTTTCCCTATTAGCAAGAAGGAATTTCCCTTTTTACTGCACTCCCCCTAAAAGTGATGTCCATCACCAAATTTCTGATAGAATCAGAGACTATAGAAACAGTCTAGAAAAGAATGATCTAGAAAAGAGGACATTAAAAACCTTATTAATATCTTTCTTTGTAATTCTCCAATGAACAAAATTTAAGTTTGAACAGTTTGTGTTTCTCAGAGGGGTTTTTTTGTTTTATTTGTCTTTGATCTAGCAAGGACTTCAGTTATTCTTCACTGACCTCTCCAGCAATCATTTACCAGATAACCTAGAGAAGTGAATTTCTTTTTGAAGCAATTAACAATAATACGATTTTTTGGTTTTGTACTTTTGTTGTGGCATGTCTGAGGCCTGTTTCCTTCTTTCGCTAAACACTGCATGTGCCAGCTCATCCATCTAAAGAATTGTTTCTAATTTTGCAACCACAAAATGTAAACAAAAAGAATCTCAGCAAGTTCTTCCTTGATTACTAACCAAGAAAACATGTCTAACATAGACTGAAAGATGGGCATGCCAGGTATCAGATATGCAGAAAAGAAATAATAGTCAGGCATAACGAACATCAACACCAAAGGTTTTCCATGGAGTTCTGAGATTGATGATTTAGGGGGGAAACTAAATTCGGAGACTAAGAGTTACAATTAATATGGTAGTTAAGCAATATGTGTATCCACTCTGCCGAACCCTTTTCTTATCCCTCTGGACTGTTTTCACTGAACTCCCTAATCCTGAAGCAAACATGTTAATGCAAAAGCTGCCCAAATTGAAAAACACTTGGGTTTTCTTATTCCCAGAAGATCATACCAGAAAAGTTCTGAGAGCCACAACTGTGCTCAGGCACTAGCACCTTTAAGAGGCCTTAGACAACTGGCACTGGCACCTTCTTTTGAACCACAACAGTCACAAAAATTCAATTAGAGGTGTAAAAACTCGCTCCCAAACCCATGTACACTTAGACCAATTTGACAGATGACAGACAGACAACCACTCAAACAACCATAATTTTATAAGCCAGCATTTCCCAAATGGTGTTAAGCAAAATTAGAATAGAACTTTGTTCCTAAATTAATGGGAGAAGAGTGAGTGAAAGAGTCAAGGATGACTAAACTTGGGGCTATGAATGATAGTACCAGTGTCAAAGATGGAACTAAGAAAGACCATAAAGTTTGTTTTAAGATGAAAACGTTGGGGCAATGGAAACTCCCCCCTAAACAAATGGGACTACATCAAAATAAAAAGCTTTTGCACAGCAAAGGAAACCATCAACAAAACAACAAGAAAGCCCACTGCATGGGAGAACATATTTGCAAATGTTATCACCGATAAGGGTTTAATCTCCAACATTTACAGGGAACTCATACAAATTAACAAAAGGAAGATAAACAACCCAATCAAAAAATGGGCAATGGCCCTAAATAGATACTTTTCAAAAGAAGACAGAAGAAAGGCCAAAAGACATATGAAAACATGTCCAAAAACAC
>NW_006293779.1:1904592-1908172 GCF_000327345.1 Myotis davidii | reverse complement strand
AGTATATGAATGGATTGGATAACTGTGGTACATCTACACGATGGAATACTATGCTGCTCTAAAAAGGAAGGAACTCTTACCATTTGCAACGGCATGGATGGAACTGGAAAGCATTATGCTAAGTGAAATAAGCCAGTCAGAGAAAGATTAATATCACATGATCTCACTCATTTATGGAATTTAATGAACAACATAAACTGATGAACAAAAACAGATCCAAAGGCAGAGAAGCATCCATCAGACGGTCAAACCTCAGAGGGAAGTTAGGGGAGGGTGGGGGTAAAGGGGAGAGATCAACCAAAGGACTTATATGCAAGCATATAGGCCTAATCAGTGGACACAGACAACAGGGGGGTGAGGGCATGAGTGGGGGGGATAGGGAGTAACATGGGGATAAGAACACACATGTAATAACTTAATAAAAAATAAATGAATTTTTAAAAAAGATGAAAACTTTGACTTGGACACACTAAAAGTTTTAGGAGACAATAAGAAAACCAGTTAAAGATGTACAGTTTTAAAGAGCCTTAATGGTAAGTGCAGAAAAAAAGGGATCAAGGACAGAAATGTAGATTTCAGAGTCATTTAAGGTGGTTAAAGACAAGATGACGGATAAGAACCGTGTGTGTGTACAGATTGATGATGACAGCACAAATGTTAAAAAATTGAGTCTTAGGATATAAACACTTGGCATAGTAACAAGTTGAACTAATGAGAAAGAAAAGGGGTACAGCACTAGAGAAAAAGGGGAAATACAATATAGAGAAGGCAAAGAGATGAAATCTTTGAGATTAACAGAATCTGATGCTCTGCAATGAATGAAAAGAAAATGCCAACCCATGTATTTGGTGATTATGAGAAATCATTAACCTTAGAGTAATTAGTTTTTAGTGATTAATGCTAATAATTTAGTTTGCAAGTAGTTGCAGACAGGATTAGTTACAAGAAAATGGAGAGAACAAATGAAACTAGTCCAAGAACTAAAAGCAGCTAGCATTGTCTCCTTTTTCATCATTTCTAGGTCTCTCAATTTGAAATCTCCAAAACCTCAAACACATCAATTCACTCACTTTAGCCCTAACCGGTTTGGCTCAGTGGATAGAGCATTGGCCTGTGGACTGAAGGGTCCCAGGTTCAATTCCAGTCAAGTGCATGTACCTTGGTTGTGGGCACATCCCCACTAGGGTGTGTGCAGAAGGCAGCTGATCAATGTCTCTCTCATCAATGTTTCTAACTCTCTATCCTTCTCCCTTCCACTCTGTAAAATATCAATAAAATATAGTTTTTTAAAAATCCACTCACTTTATAAAATATAATCTTAGGCATTAGCAATCACATTTTTATATCTCACAACAAAGAAAGCTATCTATTAACGTCATGATAAAGTCAACATGTAGGCATGTTTTTGGAATTTTATTCAAACAGATACCAAACAACCTGAATATGAAAGTGAATTATTTATAAGATAAACAGTTTCTAAGATTTTCCTCTACACATTCACAGTAAACATGTATTACAGGTTAACAATCCTATCGCCATCACTATAGAAATCAAGCCAGTATTTCATGTTATAAAGGAGAGTGATAATTAAAAATACTAGCATTTGGTATTGGTAGCATAGCTTTCATCTAAGGACATCAAAGCAACTTTTAAACACCTATTAATTATGGTCTTTTCTAACTACCGTTTGATGCAGCAGAATACAAGCATGAACATGACTGCATTTTACCCTGATGACACATAAAATATAATTTCAAACATCTGTGACTAATACTCAGTAATTACAAAAAATGGGTATAAACAAGTTACTTTGGATAACATACTTGATATCATACTTGAGAATGAAAAGTAAAATCTACTCAATGTAAACTTCAGTAACTGTCATCTAGAAAATTTTAGAAAAAGAACCAGACTAAATATTTTTATTCTATTAAAGATTTATAATTTCTTCCTGTAAATGTTAAATATCTTCCCCCAGCCAAACCATCACACATTTAAACAGTTCCAGGTACCTCAACTTGTGAAGGAATCCTAGTTACCTGATTCTGCTTCATTTGGCAACAGAATGCACCTGCAGACTTGAGCACCTTCTGGCTTCAACTAGGGCCCAGGGCTGCCTACACCCAGGCAGGGTTGACTGCAAACAGTTTCTATCCTTACAGCACCAACTTGGCTGATCTCCTGACCTGGAAGTCTCTGATCTTCACTGCCTACACTATTACCCTAACAGTATAGCATCCCCTAATAGCAAACCTTCTAATACTAGACAGCCTCTATTCTGTTAGTGACCAAACTGAGAGTAGCCATGTTCAACCAGAGCACCACAAGTTTTAAAACATGTAATACCTGACTACTTAGTCAGGGGCCCTGACCCCTTTTCCCTTACATTGTCAAATTAAAAAATGACAACAGTAAATACAATAGCTGTCCCATAGGAATAAATCAAAACCATATATTTTTGTCCAATCAGCAAAAAATATATTCTTTGGTGTGCCACAGAATTTTTAAGATGAAAAAGGTTGAAAATCACAGTTGTAGAGTGATAAATCTTCTAAGAAGTGCCTCAGATTAATTGCAAAAGAGGTCTCCTTTTTCATTTTTCATTTTCTTGATTACAAAACTACCCTCCATTTCATACCCTTGCATTCTAAACTCCATGCTTTTAACCATGAGTTATGAATGGTTCTTAAGATGTTATGTGCTTTTCTAATGACTCAAATTGGCTGCTCAGTAAAAATTAAAAGATGTGCACATGCATATAGTTTGTTTTGTCATGGCTTCAATATCTGAAAATCCAGCATTTCAAACTACAAAACCCTGAAAAACTTCTGAAGCATCTATGGAGAGGTGTAGAGTACCAAAATCTAAATCAACTCAATCTTGTGTTTTTAACTGGATGCCATACAGAAAAATGAAGCAATGGCCATTGGTAACAGAAATAGGTGGTGAAGTCATAACAGTCCTAGGGGGTACACTGATTTGTCTTAAGCCAGAATAGGAATGCCATAAAAAATGTTTCTCCCATTTAAACAGCCTGCAATAGGAAAGTAAAACTAATGTAAAAAATTAAAATGTTAAAAATAAAGACCAGTTTGGCAAGTATGACACCTAAGTTATACATTCTCATGGAACACAGCTGCTTTAACTGGACAAAGCTGGGGTTTGAGGAAAATTCTCATCTCCAGGTCTGTGTGACAGATAATAGGACTCAGCAGACAACGTATATACAATAGGGTCTTATTGAACCCAGTTAAGTGAAAGACTACACTACTCCTAAACTCTTGCCCCACCACCAAGACACCTGGGAGATGCTACCCAGATCTCAAGAGTACTTAGCTTACATCTTTTGGTGGGCATCTAGAAAAAGGCAGAAGCATCCTATTGCATTTCTTCCCTGCCGGGAGCCGGTCCATCCTTGCTGTTTCAAGGGACCTGGCATATATGGCATACTGTTCTTAAGATGTTTGCTCATCTTCTTGGCACTGTGTTTTAACCAAGGTCACCTCTCCGAGAAAGGTTGTTTCCCCAGGTAGGGATTTTCCCCTGAAGTTAGGGAGGGAATAAAACCTCTTAACTAAGT
>NW_006293779.1:1899443-1904203 GCF_000327345.1 Myotis davidii | reverse complement strand
GTGTAAATACAGATGTAACAGTAGAATAAAAAGAGAACCTTGCTATGCTGATCAACTGACCGCTGTCTCCGTGTCTTTCCTTCTTCGCCGACTCCATCCACACCTTTGGGGACCCCTGGACCTGCTGGGGCTGGACCCCGGCACTTCCCTACCCCTCATGTGGGCTGAGTACTAAAAAACAAAGTGTCTTTGCCTAGAAACAATCTCTAGAGAGACTGAAAGGAAGGAGAGAAAAAAAGCAAATTCACTGCAATGGTGAGCAGAGAAAGGAGTCTATACTCTCAAACACATGGCAGAAATTAAAATGCTGAAAATAATGTCAAGATATCCTATATAATAAAGAGCTAATATGCTAATCAGACCAAACAGCAGAACGACGGTCTGGACCACCTCCCAAACGAAGCAGGGGTTGCAAGGGGCTGAGGCAGCCACGGCTGGGAGGGCCAAGTCCCTTGCACAAATTTCGTGCATTAGGCCTCTAATATACATTATAATGACCTAGGCATTAATGGTCACTAACAAGTCACATTTCTAAAAATTACTAAAATATATACTCATATTTAAAAATATAGACAATTTAAAAGAACCCACAATGTACAGAAGTTAGAGTGCATATACAATCCACTTTGTCTTCAACTGGCCCATAAATTGTGAATAAGGTATTTAACTTCCAGGCTCTTAATATAGCTAATTTCAGATTTTAATAAATTAGTGCTCCTCAACTAAACTGGATGGGAGGAAATAAGGTGGCAAATGAGGAAGCAAATTCTCCATTTAAAGTTTTTATTTATTTATTTAATTTTGGTTAATCCTCACCCAAGTTTATATTTTCGTTGATTTTTAGAGAGAGTGGAAAAGAGAGGGAAAGACAGAGAGAAACATCAATGAGAGAGAAACACATCGACTGGTTGCCTCCTGCATGAGCCCTCGTCCGGGGAGGAGCCTACAACCAAGTTATGTGCCTTTGACCGAAATCGAATCCAGGACCCTTTGGTCTGCAGGCCAACACTCTGTCCACTGAGCCAAACTGGCTCAGGCTAAAAGTTTTAAAGAGAGTTGAAAGTAGACAAGCACTCAAGAACAGCACAAACATGAACTTACATGACGTCTTAAAGTAGAACTAGAGAGGCAGAAAATGGCAGGGTGTTTCCAAACAGAAGGAAGCTATGAACACAAGCACAGAAGGAGAAAAGGCAATTCCAGCTGCAAGAAACACAGTTCAAAGGGGAGAGCTAGAATAAATGACCTCTTAAAGCCTATGTTAAGGAGTTTGCTTGTTTTTCCAAATAGACAATGGGGAGCCGCGGAAAGTTTTTATGCCTAAAAAGGTGTTTTAATTACAAGACCAACATATTGAAACATGATCACTGTATAGTTTATGGAACATGCATGACTAAAAAGTTTAATTTTACATATTTTGGATTTTTAAGATTACCTTGCTTTTATTGATTTGACACTATGAAACTTCACAAAATAAAATGTTTTACAAGTCACATGATTCCCTAACATTTATTTTCAAATAACCATAAATGTTTAATAATCTAGAATGATAATTTATGCAAAGCCTTGTATGGGAAGCAATGTAGAATGGTGGTTTCTAGTTTCAATTGTGGAGTCAGCTGGTTGGAACACCAGCACAAACTTTGTGACCTTGAACAACCTAAGCTTTTTTACATGGTTTTTATACTAAAAGAAATGTAAGGGCAAATGCCTAACATATAGTAAGGACTCAATAAATGTTGGCAATAATTATTAAATAGAATCCAGATGCCCTACACTAGTTGTTGGCTCATCTGAGTTTTGGTAAGGATTCATATGTTCTTATTTTCTACTTTCCAAAATTCTTAAACATACTTGTATTTAATAAATACTTCCTGGAAGACCAGTGGTTCTCAACCTTCCTAATGCTGCAACCCTTTAATACAGTTAGTTCCTCATGTTGTGGTGACCCCCAACCATAAAATTATTTTCATTGCTACTTCATAACAGTAATTTTGCTACTGTTATGAATTGTAATGTAAATATCTGATATGCAGGATGTATTTAGTGACCCCTGTGAAAGGGTCGTTTGACCCCCAAAGGGGTCGCGACCCACGGGTTGAGAACCGCTGTGGTAGACTGATATGTAGAAACCAATCTTTATTTATTACACCAGACTAGAGGCCCAGTGCTCGAATCCGTGCATTGTTGGGGTTTCTCGGCCTGGCCTACGGGGATGGGACTGAAACCGGCTCTCCGACATCCCCCGAGGGGTCCCGGATTGTGAGAGGACGTATGCCAGGCCCACCAGTGCATGATTGGGGCCGGGGAGAGATCACAGGAGGGCTCCAGGGAGTGTCCAGCCCATCTTGCCCAGTCCCCATTGGCTGGATCCCAACAGCAAGCTGACCTACCAGTCGGAGCGTCTGCCCCCTGGTGGTCAGTGGGCGTCATAGCGACTGGTCAGATGGTTGAACACTTAGCATATTAGGCTTTTATTACATAGGATAATGAACGAAACGGTAGGCAGACTGTATCTAAGTCCAAAACACAAATGTCTTAACTCAGTTATTTAAAAATACAATTATTTTTAAACTGAAAACACATTGTTAAATTACATTAGTGTTAAATTACACATTAGCAGTGGAATTTTCAAATACTGTAAGAACTTTTTTATTTCGTTTTTTAAATATGTTTTTATTGATTTTTAGAAGGAAGAAAGAAGAGGCATAGAGAGATAGAAACATCATTGATCGGCTGGCTGCCTCCTGCATGATCCTGGATCAAGCCCGCAACCCCAATATGTGCCCTGACCAGAAATCAAACCAGTGACCTCTTGATTCATGGGTTGATGCTCAAACCATTGAGCAACACCAGCCCTGCAGGAGTCAAAGACCTCTACACAAAGCAGAGATGGGAGGCTAGATAAACTAATCAGTCTGTGTTCACCAGTCAGTTTCCTCCATTCTCATAGGTTAAGTTAGTCAACAGCACAAATTCAGAAGAATCAGATCCTGAATCACCTAATGGCGAAGCACTAGAGCAAAGTATTCATCAGAATCATCTACAGTGCTTTTTAAAAAACCACACAAGCCAGAATCCCCATTCCCAGAGGAATCCAAAAGACTCAAAAGATTTGGGATACGGCCTCATGGTTGAAAACCACTGTATGTAGGGACTAAACAGAGAACACTTATGTCAACTATATTTCAATGAAACAGTTTTATTTTTTAACTACCACTGGGGTTTTAGTATAGCATCAAAGGATATCCACAATTATGTGAAAAGTCTGTTAAAATACTCTTCCCTTTTCCAACTACATATCTGTATGAGGCCAGATTTCCTTCATATGCTTTAGTGAAAGAACCCATCACAACAGAGTGCATGCAGTAATAGCTATGGGAATCCAGCTGTTTCCTATTAAGCTAGACATAAAGACAGTTGCAAAAAATGTAATAAATGTCAATCTCATATTTTCCTTGTTTTGGAAGAGACAGTGACTTTCATTAAAAATGCTACTTACGATAAGGACACATTTGTAATACCTTAACTAATAAAGAATTTTAAAAAAAATGCTACTTACGCCCTAGCTAGTTTGGCTCAGTGGATAGAGCGTTGATCTGAGGACTGAAGGATCCTGGGTTCTATTCCACTCAAGGGCACATGCCCGGGTTGCAAGCCCAATCCCCAGTAGGGGGTGTGCAGAAACATCTCATCATTGATGTTTCTCTCTCTCTCCCTCTCCCTTCCTCTCTGAAATCAATATATATATATATATATATTTTTTTAATGCTACTTATGTTAACATAAATAGCATTTTAAATGGGTTTATAATTTTTAAATGATAGATATTGATAGATATAACCTACATAAACAAAAGCTTTTTTGAGTTATCAATAATTCTGAAGAATGTAAAGGAATTCTGAGGCTAAAAAGTTGGAAAACAACTGCTAGAAACCTAATAATACTTTTATTGCTTAGCTATTGAGTATCTTCCTTTGAAGTACAATAAGCAATGACCAAACAAAAGGAGGTGATTGGTAGAATAATGATTGTTATAAAATAAAAGTATCTTCAATCATTAAATTTGTTATGTACAAAAGGCAAGGAATAAAACAATTATATAATATGCTACCATTTGCTTAAACCGGGAGGAAAGGATGTCAGATGCATATGTGCCTGTATATGCATAAAAAAAACACTAAGCTGGCATTCAAGAAATTGACAAAAAGCAACCACCTATGAGGGAAGGGGAATATGGAATACTCAGGAATGGTATAGGAATGACACTTCTCAATAAATACCTTTAACTTTAAAACACATAAATGTACTCTATTTCTTAATTTAATCTAAATCTAATTTAACCTATTTAGAAAATATTAACTCTGTTACACTTAAAAGATGTCACTGATGGAATTAAAAACAAAATTAGATATTGTGCAAGAAAAAAAAAATCAGTGCCCTTGAAGATAGAAAAAGAAATATGCAAAAGGAAGCACAGAGAGTAAAAAAAAAAATTTTTTTTAAATAGCCCTAGCTGCTTTGGCTTGGTGGATAGAGCATCGGGGTCCCAGATTCAATTCCAGTCAAGGGAACATGCCCGGGTTGTGGGTTCGATCCCAAGTAGGGGACGTGCAGGAGGCAGCCGATCAATGATTCTCTCTCATCATTGATGTTTCTCTCTCTCTCTCCTCTCTCCCTTCCTCACTGAAATCAATAAAAATATATTTTTTTAAAAATAATAAAATAGCCCTAACCGGTTTGGCTCAGTGGATAGAGCG
>NW_006293779.1:1888231-1899380 GCF_000327345.1 Myotis davidii | reverse complement strand
AAGGAAGAGGGAGAGAGATTGAAACATCAATGATGAGAGAGAATCATTGATGGGCTGCCTCCTGCACACCCCCTACTGGGGATCGAGCCCGCAACCCAGGCACGTGCCCTTGTCTGGAATCGAAACTGGTACCCTTCCGTCTGCAGGCTAATGCTCTATCCACTGAGCCAAACCAGCTAGGGCTCATCATTGCTGTTTCTATCTCTCTGTCCCTCCCTTCCTATCTGTAATCAATAAAAATATATTTTTAAAAAGTAACTCTTGGTGAAATATGGGACAATATTAAGCTATCTAACATACTTTCAACTGCAATCTAAAAAACAAAGAGGGTAAAAAGAAAAAATATTTGAGGTAATAATACAAAATATTTTTCCAAATTTGCCACAAACTATAACCTGCAAATCCAAGAAACTTGGTGAATCCAAAACAGATAAACTCAAAGAAAACTATTCAAAGGCACATGATAATAAAATAACAGGAAAATGGTAATAAGCTTTTTAAAAAGCATAAAGCAACCAGAGGAAAAAGGACAGACTGTATTCAAGAGAACAAATATTTTAAAAACCACAGAATTTTCAAAAGTTGTGCAAGCCAAAATACAATAGAACATTTAGAAAGTGCTAAAAAACAAACACAGGAATGTCAACATACCCACTGAATTCAATGCCTACCAAACTACCTTTCAAAAATGGGGCAAAAATAAAAAACCACACAAAACTATAGTTATCAAACTGTGTTGTACAGGTATAGGATCAACAGACAGGTAGGAATAGAACTGAGAGTGCAGAAATAAACCCAAACATTTATGTCCAATTGATTTGAACATTCAATGGGGAAAGAACAGTCTCTTCAACAAATGGTGCTGAGACAATTGGATATCCACATGCAAAAGAATCAAGTTGAACCCCAACCCACCCCACATACAAAACTAACCCAGAATGGATCAACAACCTCAATGTAAATACTAAAATAATAAAACTCTCAAAAGAAAATACAGAAGCAAATCTCCATTATCTTGGATTTAACAATGGTTGGGGGATTTTTTTAGATATAACACCAAAGCATGAGTAAAAAACAATATAACTGAATTTCATCAAAATTAAAAACTTTTGTGCATGAAAGTATTACCCAGAAAGTAAAAAGACAATCTGTAGAAACGGGAGAAAAGACTTGCAATTCATATACCTGTTAAGGGATTAAGTTCAAGAATATATAAAGAATTCTTACAACTCAATAACAGAAACACAACCCAATTCAAAAATGGACAAAGGATAGACATTTCTGTTTAGATGATATACTAATGGCCAATAAGCATATGAAAAATGTTCAACATCATTAGTCATTACAGAAATGCAAATCAAAGCCATAATTATACAACTTCATACTCAGAATATTATTATCAAAATTAGTAATGTTGGTAAGGATTTGAAGAAAGTGGAACCCTCGTACATTGCTGGTAGAAATGTAAAATGGCCGAGCTGCTGTGGCAATCAGTTTGGTGGTTCCTCAAAAAGTTAAACATAGATTATGTGGCCCAGCAATTCAACTCCTAGATAGATACCCAAAAGAGTTCATAGCAGAGACTCAAGCAGATACTTGCATACCAATATTCATAGCTGTATCAATACTAAAGCCAAAAGGCGGAAACAACTCAAAATGTCCATCAACAGATGAAATAAATAAAATATGGTATATACATATATTGGTATTATTCAGCCTTAAAAAGAATAAAATTCTGATACATTCTGCATGTATCATCCTTGCAAACATGTTAAGTGAAATAAGCCAGACATCTAACAGCAAGGTGGTCTCTGTGAGCCCTGACACAGATGAAAAAGTATTTACCATGTAAATATTAACCATAAGAAAGCTAGATTGGCCCTGGCCGGTTTGGCTCAGTAGATAGTCAGCCTGCAGACTGAAGGTCCTGGGTTCGGTTCTGGTTGAGGGCATGTCGTACCTTGGTTGCAGGCTTGATCCCTGGCCCTGGTCGGGGTGTGTGCAGGAGACAACCAATCAATGTGTCTCTCTCACATCAATGTTACTATCTCCCTTTCCCTCTCCCTTCTTCTCTGATATCAATGAAGATGTATTAAAAAAAGAAAAAGAAAGAAAGCTAGATTGGCTTTATTAATATTAAATAAGAAACACTTCAGAACAAGAAATATTACCAGAAATAAAAAGGTGCATAGGTAATGATAGAGTTAATTAATTTAATAAAAAAACAACGTAATCCAAAACATGCATATCAAATAATAGACATTCAAAATACATGAAACAGCCCTAGCTGGTTTGGCTCAGTGGAAAGAGCGCTTGCCAGCAGACTAAAGGCTCAATCCCCAGTTTGGGGCATGCAGGAGGCAGCCAATCAATGATTCTCTCTCATCATTGATGTTTCTATCTCTCTATCCCTTTTATTGATTCCTCTCTGAAATCAATTAAAAAAAAAACATGAAACAACAAATTAACAAAGCTAAAAGAAAAGAAAAAGACAATTTCAGAATTATATTTAGAAATTTCAACACTGTTCTCAGGAATTGACAGAAATAATAAATGGATAATCAATAGGAATGTAGAAGATTTAAATAGAGTTATAACTTAGCCCAGTGGTTCTCAACCTGTGGGTCGCGACCCCTTTGGCAGTCGAACCACCCTTCCACAGGGGTCGCCTAAGACCATCCTGCATATCAGATATTTACATTACGATTCATAACAGTAGCAACATTACAGTTAGGAAGTAGCAATGAAAATAATTTTATGGTTGGGTCACAACATGAGGAACTGTATTTATAGGGCCAGAAGGCTGCCTTAACCGGTTTGGCTCAGTGGATAGAGTGTCAGCCTGCGGACTCAGGGGTCCCAGGTTCAATTTCAGTCAAGGGCGTGTATCTTGGTTGCCGGCACATCCCCAGTGGGGAGTGTGTGAAAGGCAGCTGATTGATGTTTCTCTCTCACCAATGTTTCTAACTCTCTATCCCTCTCCCTTCCACTCTGTAAAAAATCAATACAATATATATAAAAAAATAAAGGGCCATAAGGTCGAGAATCACTGACTTAGCCTAATTAACATTTAAACATACGTTATTTTCAAACACACACCAAGGCAGACCATGTAATGAGCCATAAAACAAGTCTATTTTAGTTGTCTGGACCCAAAGGAAAAAACCAGCTGCAACATTTCCTGAACTTAAACGCTTTTTGCAAAGGCTTCTCTCCAAGGACTACTGTTTCTCATGGGAAGAGCCATGCCACCCATTTTCAATACCTCTTCCTCTTTCTCCTCCTAATTGTAACTATCAAAATAAAGGACTCAATAAAAATATCCTTTCCTTGCCTACCCAGCCAGAATTAGTCAATCTTATGAAGTACAATGCAAAAGTCATAAGGCAGCCCAACCGGTGTAGCTCAGTGGTGTGACCCATGAACCAGGAGGTCACAATTCAATTCCAGTCAGGGCACATGCCAGGGTTGTAAGATGAAACCACAGTAGGGAGTGTGCAGGAGGCTGCCAATCAATGATTCTCTATCGCCCTCTCCCTTTCTCTCTAAAAAAACAAATCAATAAACTATTCAAAAAATCTATTTTAAAAAACAAGTCCTAAAACAGGAATAAGCTTGACATATTTAGAGAACAGCAAGGGGGCCAGAATGACTGGGACAGAATAAGGTAAAGGGTAAGTTGTAGGAGGTGAAATCAGAAAGTTAAACAGAAGTCAGAGCATATAAGACCTGCTAAGTCTTGGTAAGGACTTTGAATAAATTCTAAGTATGATGGGAGGGCTTTGAAAAAAAGAGTATTATCTTATTTACATTGTTAAGCATCTCTTAGGCTGCCATGTAAAAGCAGAATAGAAACTACTAGTAAGCAACTGGTTAGGAACCATTGGCCAGAGCATGAGAGATGGCTAAGACCAGAGTAGCTTAAACCAGACATAAATGTGTTTGTCAAGGAAAAAGGGCCCAGAGAAATCTATATAAATTGTGTTGTGATGCCTTAAAGCGTTCTTTTCTTGGATCCCAGGACATCTCATTCTCCTACTCACGAGATACTTAATCTGTCTTCCTTGCATGATCACGCTCACCTCCCCAAGCTCTTCAAGCTGGAAATGTTTGAAGGCCCATTCTCTGAACCTCTTTTTTCTAGCTACTCTCATTCCTATGGTGATTTTATTCAGACACTTGGCTTTAAATATCATCTATATAATAATAATTTAATTTACATCTCCAGTCTAGGCCTTTCCCCTACACTCTAAATACAGGCATACAGTTGACATGGTAAACATCTCAAACGTAAGAGAGAAAAAAATTGAACTCCCTAACCTTCCCTCTCCAAACGTGTTTCTCTTCAATCTTTCCTCGGATAATACCAACTCCATTATTACAACTGCTCAGGGATAAACCTTAAGAGATACCCAAGACTCCTCCATTCTCTCAGACCCCACTTCAAGTATGGCAGCAGATGCTTTCAGCTCTACCATCAGACTATATCCAGTAACCAACTCACTTCTGACCCACCCCCACTGCTATCGGCATTGCCATCTCTCACTAGGATTACTGCTTTCTTTTTAACTGGTCTCCCTGGTTCTGCTCTTGCCACTGCCCTCACCACTCCCTAACTGTAGTCTATTCTCAACATAGCAGTCAAAGAGATCCTAGTAAGTCTAAATGAGAGCATGTCAACAACTGCTCTAAATCTTCTCAAGTAAAAATCCTTACAATGGTCAAGACCCAGTATCATCTGACCACAGCTGTATGCCTCTGCTCCAGGTATGTCATTTCACATTACTCTGCCCCAAGTCACTTCATTCCAGCTTCAATGGCTTACTTGCAGTTTCTCAAATACTCCAGGCCTGCTCCAGTCTTAGGACCTTTGAATTTGCTGTGGCCTAAAATTATCTAGCCCTTAAAATGATCTAGAATGCAAGCCTGTTCTTTCAACTACTTCAAGTCTTCGTTCAAATGTCATCTTAATGAAGTATTCCCTTCCATACTATTTAAAATTACTAATTTCTCTCATCCTGTAACATTGCTAATGCACTAGCTCTGCTTTATCTAATTTATAATTCTATATGCAATTATAGCACTCCCTTCTATCAAACATACTGCCCTAGCCGGTTTGGCTCACTGGATAGAGCGTCAGCCTGGGGATTGAAGGGTCCCAGGTTCGATTCCGGTCAAGGGCATGTACCTGGGTTGCGGGCACATCCCCAGTAGGGGGTGTGCAGGAGGCAGCTGATCGATGCTTCTCTCTCATCGATGTTTCTAACTCTCTACCCCTCTCCCTTCTTCGCTGTAAAATCAATAAAATGTATATTTTCTTAAAAAACTAAAAAACATACTGCCTATTTTACTTATTTACCTCATGTATAGTCTGTCTCCTAGAAGATAAACTCCAGAGATTTTTTTGTTTGTTTCATCTCCTGCCACATACACACCTAGTCCCTAGAGCAAGCAGTACCTTTCACAGAACTCTGTTGGTCCAATACTGAAACAAAGCTTCTCCAAAAGTGCTTACCTTGTTAGGCCCAATTCCAATTCTAGGACTAATCTAATTCAAATATACCAACTCCTTTGTCAGTACTTATAGTATATGAATAATACTCAAAATTCACAAATGTTTTTAGTTATGCTTTTATTTAATCTAAGTACTTACTTACCTGACAATTATAGATTGCTTACTGTTTCCAAAATAGTTCAACTTCTTACTCTGGCATTACAATAAACAGAAAGAACAGACGGCTTCAGCTAGAAGGCATGGGTTCAAATCCTCGGTCCCCCATTTACCAGTAGTATGTCTCAGACAATTTAGCCTCCTCTTAGTTTTTCACCAGTAAAATACCTAGGTGGAGGGTAAATAAAGACCAGCCTGCCTTACTTATCCTACACCTAATCATAATATTATTGTGAAAATCAAAAAATGTATGAGAAAATGCTTTATAAACTATAAGTGATATACAAGTGTGACTTAAATGTCCATACTGTATTCTGGAAAACCCTGAAATGGGACACAAAAGTTCAGTGTTTGGGGCAGCATACCTCACCATACCTCCCTGCCCCTAGCACTAAACTCTAATTTTGGAATCAGACTGGCTCTTCCACTTACTTGTTGTACTTTAAACAAGTTACTCAACCACTCTGAGTCATTGTTTCCACATCCATAAATGGACATAAAACTAACCTTGTAGCATCCTTTTGAAGATTAAAGATTATATACACACTTATAGAATGTACCTATGGAATACAACATTTTATTTGCTGCAGTCTTGTTCTTCTTTCAAATGGGGAAAAACCCAAAGGCAGGTAATATAAACCTACACCGAGATAGAAAAGGTAACTTTGACTTGAAAATTTCATGTGAAAGGACAAGAAGGAAAGTGAGAAAGAGCTAGAATTAATCAAGCAATAATTTCAATAGTTTTCCAATTAAATTTGTTCTTTCCTTCTTACCTTTCTCTATGATAAATAACAGGATGAGATGCAAAAGAAAATCAGCATACAGAAAATCATATTTAGTAATCCAAAAATGTTCATTTCAAAACTAAATATTATATAGTTTTTTCTCTTCAAATCAGAATAATTCTAGTAGCAGTTTTCAATTTCTCAAAAACCAAATATATTTTGACACTCTAGAATTCAAGGTACATGCCAAAAAAAATTCATGTTTTTCCAACTATAAAATCCTGATATAACTGTATTAAATGTGTTTAGAAATGACAGAATGAATAAAAAAAGTAAAAATTCAATTTAGATATATATCATACAAGCACATCAAGAATGCTTTGAAATCATCAGACTTTGTTTGATTATTTCCTCAATTCTATGACACCAGCAATTGTAAGATATACCATCAATATAAAAACCATTTTCCAAGGGGGGGTGGGAACCCCTCCTACATTAAATATTCACTTAAGATATAAACATACCAACTTCAGAAAATACTAAGTTGTAAAGGATCCCTCTGGAATGTCAAAAGAGCTAACTACAAAGTAGAAGATACTTGTAACAGACATATCTAACAAGACTGCACCCAGTCTTGTTAGATATGTCTAGAAAGAACTACAAATCAATATGAAAAAATAAATAGCTTATTTTTACTGATTTCAGAGAGAGGAAGGGAGAGGGATAGAAAGACAGAAACATCATTGATCGGCTGCCTCATGCACATCCCACACCAGGGAATGAGCCCGAAAGCCAGGCATGTGCCTTGACCAGGAATCAAACCGTGACCTCCTGATTCATGAGTCAATCCTCAACCACTGAACCAAGCCAGCTGGACTAAAAAAAAAAAAAAAAAAAAAAAATTTTTTTAAATATGTTTTATTGATTTTTTACAAAGAAGGGAGAAGGACAGAGAGTTAGAAACATCGATGAGAGAGATCAATCAGCTGCCTCCTGCACGCCCCCCAGTGGGGATGTGCCCGCAACCAAGGCACATGCCCCTGACAGGAATCAACCTGGGACCCCTGAGTCTGCAGGCCCACGCTCTATCCACTGAGCCAAACCGGTTCGGCAGGAAAAAAAAATTTTTTTTTAAAAGATAAACTGGGAGAGAAAAGGCATTAGAGTAAGTTTCTTGGAGGTGTTAGCACCTGAATCTTTAAAAGGTGAATAGGAATGCCCTGACCAGATAGCTCAATTGACTGGAGCATGTCAAGGTTGCAGGTTCCACCGAAGAGGTAGGAAACATACAGGAATCAACCAATGAATGCATGGACAGATGGAACAAGTCAATGTTTCTCTCTCCCTCTCTCTCCCTTCTTTTCCCTCTCTGAAATCAATAAATAAAAATTTTAATAAGGAAATAAAAGGTGAGTAGGAGTTATCCTGACAAAGTGCATTCCAACAGAGGGAACAGCTTGGCAAAAGCACAGTGACAAGAAACTGTACAGTGTATTTAAAGAAACAAAGAACAGCTGCTAACTGTTGCTTAAGGGTAATAAAGGCAAGAACTGGGATGGGTGGGTGGAAGTGGCCAAAGAAACAGAAAGATGCCAAGTCACCAAGGGAGTTATTAGACCTTAACCAATTGGCTAGATGGGGCAATGAGGTTTATGTAAAGAAATTATGTGGTCAGATAGATTATTCAGGGAGCAATGCAGAAGATGGAGTTAAGGGGGATAAGATTGGCAGAAAGAAGGCCGGTTAGGAGGCGGTTATAACTGTCCTGCAGGAGATAAAAAGGCCTGACATAATGAAATACAAGCTGTAAAGAATCTGGAGAAAATGTAGTGTACAGACACATTATGCTGCTGGTCTAGAGATCACACCATGAACACCACTAACCTACAGTAAGGGTTGGCAAGTTTTTTCTGTAAAGGACCAAATAAAAAGGATTTTAGACTTTAGGGGCCACATATGGTCTCTATTGCGCTTCTTGGTTTTTGTTTTTAAACCTTTTAAAAATTAAAAACCATTTTTAGCTAGTGGACTATTTTTTTTTTAAGACAGCAGGCTAGATTTGTGAGTGCAGTAAGTTGCTGATCCCTGCTGTACACCCATAAAGAAGCGAGGATTAACCTACCTAGAGATTAATTTCCCTAAAATGCTACGCTATTATTAGTCCCCTACTCAGAAACTTCTCCATAGGTCCTGACTGCCTCCTGACTAAGTCAAATCCCTATGATGGATAGCATTCATAGTCATCTATACTCTAGTTCCAACCAGATTCACCCGGTGAATCTTCCATTCTTATTAAATTGACCTACTTACATGTACCTGCCTCGGTATCTTCGTAGTGTTCCCCCATGTTCTTTCCTCCTTTCCAAACCTGCACAGATACCTTCTTCAAAGTACAATTCAAATCCTACACTGAAGTGATTCCACCCTCCTCAGAACTCCCAAGAGCACTGTCTCAATCATTCTGATATTTACTTGCTGTCCTGTGCTATCACTTATTTCAAATAAACTACATATTCCGGGGGGCATGGAATAATTTATACTTCTCTCTACCAATGGATCGAGCATATAACAAGGGTTAAATAAAAATGAAGACATATGTGTACATGTATGTAGTATACACATATGTATATACACAAGCACTTTTTTTCTAAACTAGCTATTGCCCTCACTGGTTTGGCTCAGTGGATAGAGCATCGGCCTGGGGACTGAAGGCTCCCGGGTTAGACTCCAGTCAAGGGCACATGCCTGGGTTGCAGGCTATATCCCCAGTAGGGGGTGTGCAGGAGGTAGCCAATCAATGATTCCTTCTCATCATTGAAGTTTCTATCTCTCCCTCTCTCTTCCTCTCTGAAATCAATAAAAATATTTTTTAAGAATACATAAATAAACTAGCTATTAACTGAAGCAAATGTGATTTCACCCTTACCTTTTATCAGTAACTGTACACTTTAACTCCACAGATGCAATGTGAATGCCATAGGAACCACAGAATGACAATCCCCAAGTACATTACTCTCCTATTACACATTTTTAAGGTTAGTTTATTAGGGAAACAAAAATAATACAAGTAGAATTTTTCCAATGGTCAATGTTATCATTATAGATATACTGGGATAATATTAAATATAGAACCCACTAGATCAAGTCGAAGTTTACTTACCTACATTTTCATTTCTTTTTTAAAATGCAAAGATTTTACAACTAAATTGCTTTAAATCCCCCCTAAATTATTACTCAAATTTAAAGTCACATATACATGTATACATACACATGTACAAAAGCCACATAGAGTCTGAATTTTTTAAAATAAAGTTGTCTGTGACAATTCACATTACCAAAATGGCATTACTGATTTCATTCAGAATTTAGGAAAGGTAATATATTTTAAATTTTTTAGAAAATACTCCATTTTGGATTACTATTGATAAATAGCTATAATCACAGGCTGTTTTGAGCTGGATTAACGGATTCTTCCTCTACTTGTGATTACTGAAGTCTTTTTCAAGTTCAAAGTGTGAACTGTGCCTTATTTTACTATACAAAGAATGTCCAAGAAGCTATAAAAATTCCTCCAGAATCATTTGCCCACATTTCAATGCCAAGTACAGAAAACGTTTAAAACATTTATAGAAAGTATAAAAAACAGAAGCAAAAAAAATTAACCAAAAGATGGATGGCTATGAAAGTGAATACTGAAACTTTTTACTCTTCAAAACACATTGAAGAAACTTATAAATTTACAACCCTGAAAAGACTAGTATCCATTGATAAATTTACTATTAATAATTCACTCACTGGAGAACCCAGGAACCAGGGACTCCCACTCATCAATCCTGTTCTGCCACTGGCTTAGTAGAGTTTTGGGCACATCCCCATATGGTGAACAAGAAAAGCTTAACTGACATTCTAAGGTTGTAAGAATTGATTAAATGTTTATGAAGTACTCGAGGACCAAAAAGGAAAGCCACTGTAACCATTAAATGTAATTTAGTTAAAACTGTAGCTAAGAGTCAGGCTTGCAAATCCAATCATAAAATTCTTTTGTGTCTTCTTAACACAGCAAATCTCCAGTGAGTCAGTTTAGTGTGTGTCTTTAATGAGCTGGTTTAGCAACCTCAGAGGAATGAATTTTCTTCCAAATCTTTGTTTTCTCACAAACTCTGTCACTATCCAACCCACCTAGTTGCAAAGGGAGACATGATCCGATTCAATGTTAGGTCTACCTCGGAGGGAAGGGGGGGGGACAACCAAAGACCTTGGATGCATACATGCATAACCCATGGACACCGATCGTGGGGTGGTGGGGGCCTGGGGCGGGGCGGGGACAAAAAAGGGGACATATATAATCCTTCCGACAATAAAGTTTTTTTTAAAAAGTTAGGTCTAGTTATTGATAAGCCACTACCAAATGGCTCAAATCTATTAGAAATCACAGTGGAACTTTGTTAACTTACCAGAAATGTGAAGCCTGGAAGTAATCCCAGAAAGCAATCATCCCAAGAAGAGCTTTATTAAAGGGAAAGTCCCTACACTTTTTTAAAGAGCTGGGAAGTGTTTTAGACAATGCGGCCATCAGACTGAATTCGCTCAAACCTCATCTAATCCGCTCGGCAGCGCCAGCACCTGCTCGCTGGGAGCGACTGGAGACCGGGAGGCCCTCTCCAGCGGCCCTTCCTGGGTGACAGGAACAATGCGAACTGACAAAGGACCGGAGGCCCCCGCGCCTCCGCGCCGCGATGCTGCCCCCATC
>NW_006293779.1:1886052-1886931 GCF_000327345.1 Myotis davidii | reverse complement strand
TCCGGGAGCGGACGCAGCCGCAGGGCAACCCCCCCCAACCCCCGCCAATTCCTTAAAAGAGCGCCACCGGGGGTAGCCAGATGGTGCTTTCCACCTGCAAAGTCCAGCTCGCGCCTCCCTCCCCGCGTCAAACACAGGAATCCTCAGTGCGTTCGCACCCCCGAGGTTTACTACTAGAGCCGCAAGTCTAGCCACGCTGGGCCGTTCATTTGTACAGGCACACGGGAAGATGCCTGAGGTCCTGCAGACGCTGGTGTTTGCTTCACAGGGCCACCCTTACCAGCCAATCTTGGCTTTGACACTGTCAGCATGTCTTGTTTCATGTTATATTTATGTAGGACGTGTCTTAACTCCCTAACTAAAGTGTGGTATAGTTATCCTCATCTATAAAATGGGGATAATATTCGGCTGTCCCCAGGATTATGAGTTAATAAACATAGAGCATGGCATAGTAGGCAAACAGCAAACATTATTTCCAACCCTCCAGCCTTTTATCAACCCCAGTATTTCATGTCAGGGTCAAGCGCAAAGAATTCCTTTAAATTTATGATAGAATCACGGCAAAGTAAGGTATCTTGGACTTCCCAGTAAGTGTTGTTATGAAGTAAACCATTCCAAAATTGGTACGACAGAGAAAGCTGAGTATCTTCAATGAGAGACTTGTGGTTAAAAACCGTACAATTGTTACATCAGAATTTCACAGTGAACAGATCTTTGGTATAGTTCAAAGCAGACAACAGGCTGACACATAAAATTTTTGAAGCCCTGGCGGTGTGGCTCGGTTGGTTGGGTGTCATCCCAGCTCAATTCCTGGTCAGTGCACATGCCTGGATTTCTGGCTCAATCCCCCAGTTGGGCATGTGCAGGAGAAGGCCTATT
>NW_006293779.1:1867765-1886011 GCF_000327345.1 Myotis davidii | reverse complement strand
TTTCCCTCTCCTTTCCTCTCATACAGGTCAAAGTGAGCAGGCCCCCTACCCAAAAAAAAGGACTGGCTGGTTTTTTATTGTAAAAAGAAGCAATGAAGTAGCACAAATACTTCTCACTTAGCTATAAGCAACATATTGGTAAAAGTGGGTTTCAATGCCCATTCAAGCACTTACCAGTGTGGTCTTCAGCAAGTCACTTATCCTCTCCAAATCTGTTTCCTCATCTGCAAAATGGGAATAACAATATCTACTTTGCAGAGCTGCTATCTTAGAAATAATTTAAGTAAAATAGCACTGCGACTGACACGTTGAACTGCAATGATAGCTACTATATTATACCACAAAGGTTGATAGCATGGGAGGATATTATACACCCTCTGCAGTACTTATACCAGTAACTCAACTTTATTGTGCATTAGAATCATCTATTATAGTTGTTGAAAACTGTAGATAAACAGATTCCATCCTCCATGAGGTACAGGGAAAATGCGGAAAAAAACTGAGTTTTTTAATATTATATTAGATTCTGATGTATTTTCATGCTGTTGTAAAAAATTGCAGCATTCTATGATTTAAAAAAAAAGTCATAATAAAAGTAATGGAACCACGTAAATTATTTAGCATATAGAACAAAAACTACTTTACAATAATGACATTTAACAGTTTATTTTGAAGGTCATTTTAAAAACAAAGTTAAAGACAATCTGAGAAAAAATTGCACATAATACACTCTTTAAATATAAGTATGGTGATTAAATCAAAATAAGGGAAATATGTTTTCTTCTGCAACTCCAAGAACAAGTTGTTGTCCTGAAGGTTCTTATACTTCCAAAAAGGGGTGGGGGGAAATCATGGCAATTAAAGCTGCCTCTTAATCATGTAAATCTATAGTAGAAACCAAATTTTTCTGTTCTTCCCAATCAGTTTCGATCTTCAAACTGTGCCTTGTTTTTTAAAAGATATGATGCTAGAAATTCAATGGGATTTGGTGGTCTGTAAAGGAAAAGAAATCCAAAATTTAGAAATTTGTATTCTAGATGTGTTCATTGAAATAAATTGTTCCATAATAAAAATACATCTTTTAAATTTTAGCTTTCTTTTTACACTCAAAGGCCATTTGTAGTAAATACAGGGTGTCCCCCAAAAATGTATACATACTTTTTTCTGATAGCTCAATTGATGTTTCTTCCTTTTCTGGTTTAACTCATCGGAATTAATAATTATTCAAAGTGTGTATACATTTTGGGGGGACATCCTGTATAGTAAATGAGACAGGGAAGCAGATTAGTCAACAATGTAATTTAAAGAGATTGAAATTTTTGTATGGCTGAAATCTACTTATGAACTCAATTCTAAAACACAAGTTTGGAAAATGTACTGGCAATGGGATGATAACTATCCCAGGGGCATAATGACTTGAGGGGACACAAGGGAGACTGCTGGAGTGTCAGCAGTGTTCCCTTTCTTGATCTGAATGCAGGTTACATAATTATGCTTAGTGTCAAAAAATTCAGCAAGCAGTACACCTATGATATTCTTAATTTTCTGTATGAATATTAACCTTCAATAAGAATACAAAAACTACATAGTAAAATGGCTGTAGCATCACCAAGACAGGTAGATGCACAAAGTGATTAATCAAAGGAAGTAGTATTCATTTGAACAAGTTTTCTTTCTTTTTAAAAAGCAATTTCTATTTTTCTTAAAATAATTTAAACCAATAATAGTTCTAATACTGCCACTATACAACACACCTGATAAGTTAAACATATTTTAAAGTTAATGGATATTATTTCATATTTATCACTATTACATAAATAATTCTTGCTGAGAAAACAAGTCCAAAGATGAAAATGGGGTAAACACCTATTTAAACCCTACTAGGAAAAGGCATACTGAGAATATTTAATAATGATCTCAAAATATTCCCTTAGCACTTTAAACTATCTTTCAACTAGCTAGCCATAGACAACATTTTTCAAGGTTAATTTGATAAATCAATTTGCCAGACTTGGTACTTAAAAATTATATTTACTAATAGCATATTACTTAGGACTGCTTCAAATTTTTTCTTCTAGCTTATATTTAAAATTTATTTTTTAGAGAAAGAAAAAAATAAAGATGTCCATACTTCAACTGTCAGTAGAGAGCCAAAAATAAATCATATTTGCCCTAGCCAGTTTGGCTCAGTGGATAGAGCATCAGCCTGTGGACTGAAGGGTCCCAGGCTCAAATCCGGTCAAGGGTACATGCCTGGGTTGCAGGCTCAATCCCAAGTGGGGGACATGCAGGAGGCAGCCGATCAATGATTCTCTCATATCACTGATGTTTCTATCTCTCTCTCCCTCTCCCTTTCTCTCTGAAATCAATAAAAATATTAAAAGATGTTTTAAAAAAATAAAAAATCATATTTTATAAATGTAACAATCTAAAGCAAATATTTAATGTTTACCATATAATTTATATAAACTTGCCCGGCTGGAGTGGCTCAGTGGTTGAGCGTCAACCCATGAACCAGGAGGTCACTGTTCAATTCCCAGTCAGGGTACATGCCCGGATTGCAGGGGTGTACAGGAGGCAGCTGATCAGTGAGTCTCTCTCATCTTTTTTTTTTCTTCAATATATTGTTATTGATTTCAGAGAGGAAGGGGGAGAGAGGGGGGAGGGAGGGAGAGAGAAAGAGAGAGAGAGAGAGGGAGAGAAGCATCAATGATGAGCTCTCTTGATAAGAAAACATCAAGTTCCTTATCAGATTGTATTAGTTTGGCCCTAACCGGTTTGGCTCAATGGATAGAGCCGCGGCCTGCGGACTGATGGGTCCCAGGTTCAATTCCAGTTAAGGGCATGTATCTTGGTTGCGGGCACATCCCCAGTAGGGGATGTACAGGAGGCAGCCGATAGATGTTTCTCTCTCACCGATGTTTCTAACTCTCTATCCCTCTCCCTTCCTGTCTGTAAAAAAATCAATAAAATATATTTTTTTAAAAATTGTATCAGTTTGCTAGTATTCATTTTGGTTGTTAATTGTCACCCAAGGGTATTTTTTCAATTGATTTTTAGAGAGTGTGGAAGGGGAGGGGGAGAGACAGAGAAAGAGAAACATCGATGTGAGACCAGCTAGAGCTAGTATTCATTATTATTCTTTGAATAAAACATAATCTGCACCAAATAAATGATGACTGCTGTAACTTAAAAAAATATTTTTTGGGGGATTTGCTTACATAAAAATAATTTAGGTAGAATTACTGGGGTAAAACCTGTACCAAAAAAAAGAAAAATTATAACCTTGTTAATAAAGAAGTTAAAAAAATTTGGCAACTCCTGGCCAGGTAGCTCAGCTGGTTAGAGTACCGTCCTGATACACCAAGGTTGCTGGTTTGATCCCCAGTCAGGGTACATACAAGAAGCAACCAATGAGCCCTAACCGGTTTGGCTCAGTGGATAGAGCATCGGCCTGCGGACTGAAAGGTCTCAGGTTCGATTCTGATCGAGGGCATGTACCTTGGTTGCGGGAACATCCCCAGTAGGAGGTGTACAGGAGGCAGCTGATCAATGTTTCTCTCTCGATATTTCTAACTCTCTATCCCTCTCCTTTCCTCTCTGAAAAATCAATAAAATATATATTTTTTAAAAAGCAACCAATGAATACGTAAGTGGAACAAATCGATCTCTTTCTTTCTCTCTCTTCTCTCACTTCCTCTCTCTCTAAAATCAATTTTTAAAAATTGGCAAAAAATGTTTGTAACACTCATGCTGTTGAGGCTATGATAATAGTGAAAGAATTTTAATAATAAACTTTTGGTCATAGCCAGTTTGCTCAATGGGTAGAGCATCAGCCCACGGACTAAAGGATCCTATCTTCGATTCCAGTCAAGGGCACATAACTCAGTTGCTGGCTCAATCCTTGCCCTGGTTGGGGCAGATGTGGGAGGCAACCAATTGATGTGTCTATCTCACATAGATGTTTCTCTCTCTCTGTCTCTTCCTCTCCCTCCCACTCTAAAAAAAAAAAAAGTCAACAGAAAAATATCCTCAGGTAAGGATTAACGTCCCCCCGCCCCCAAAAAAATACATTTCTGGACATAAATATGATACTAAGTATCAAACACCATAAAAAAAATTGTATCCTTTGAACTAGCAAACCAACTCGTGGGAATTTAGCATGTGAAAGTAATTACATAAAAACAAAAGAGGCACCAAACCGGTTTGGCTCAGTGAATAGAGCGTTGGCCTGTGGACTGAAAGGTCCAAGGTTCGATTCCGGTCAAGGGCATGTACCTTGGTTGCGGGCACATCCCCAGTAGGAGATGTGCAGGAGGCAGCTGGTGGATGTTTCTCTCTCATCGATGTTTCTAACTCTCTATCTCTCTCCTTTTCTCTCTGTAAAAAATCAACAAAATATATTTTTTTTAAAAAAGAAGCATGAAAACAGATAAACTGCCTGGTGATCTATAATAACAAAGGAAATTGAACTTACATTTTCAACAATGAGAAAATGGTTAAGTTAATTGTGGTACTATAACAACTTATAAGTTCATGAAGTCTATGCATAGATATGAAAAAAACTTTGTTATAATATTAAGTAAAAAGGAGATATAAAACTGCATGTATACCATAATTACAAGTCTTTATAAATATGCATATGATCAAAGACTTGTAGAAAAAACTTAGTGTCTGAACTGAGATTATGGCTGACTTTTAAAATGTTTTTAATATGCATAAGTTCTTTTTATAAGAAAAAAATTATACATAACTAGTGATACTTCAATTAGAAAAGTCATTCTCTGATAACTCCTTCTGCTGACACTATTATCTTACCTTTCCTTTGCAAGCACAGCAAGTCCCTGTAATAAGATAGGCACAACTGTCTGATCCAGGTAGGCACGAGTTGGCAAAGACTGTAGATCCACTTTCTGTTTTGATGACTTTTCTGCATTAATCTTCTCATTTTCTACTATCCTCTAGTGAATCGAAAAAATATGCATAATATTACAAATACTCAGATTATTGTGAGTACTAAACAAAAAATAATGGAAACATGACGCTAATAGAAAAGGCAAGTCATTGACTAAAAACTGGTATTGAACTTCAAATCTCTTCGCCAAAATAAAATCAGACCGATCTCTAAATTTCATTCCAGTTTCTTCTGAGAGCACCGTAACATCTCTTTCTTTTAATGTCATATCTCCAGATCCACCCCTTTGTCACTTTCCTCTGCCTTTTTAGAAGTAAATACAAGTCCCCCTTTTTTCATGAGGCTACAGTGTGCTTCAAAAAATCTGGACATGAAACTAAGTAGCACTGAATCAGTGAGAAAGCTAGTCCTATTTCAACTCTTTCATCACAGATAATATCAAGGACAAAGTTTCAGTTTGGTGCTAATATGTCTTCAACACTTCTGTAACACTTGCTTAACCCTGTTCACAGAGAGAGTAGGCTTTAGGCTCAGAGCCTTCTACTGGCAACAAAATGCAGCTAAAATTTATTACCACTAGCCAATGAGAATACTTTTCCATTTATGTTTTTTTTTAATGTATCTATGATATTTTAAAGTGAATAAAGAAAAAAATAGTAAGTAAAAAATAACAATTAAAAAAAACAGGGAAAAAGAATAATATGGAAAAGATGATTGTGATATTCAAATGATGTTTAGGAAACAATGATTTAGACTTTCTACTCCTAAGAACCCCCAAATCTGGGGCCTTTCACATAGATTCACATGACATCCAGAGCATCAAAAAGTACTTTAGGAGCATTATCTCAATTCGTTGGGGTTCTGCTTCCCGGCATATGTCAGCAGTTTGGCTCAAATAAACTCACAAAAAAAAAAAAAAAACTACTTTAGAGTCCTAGCTGGTTTGGCTCAGTGGATAGAGCATCAGCCTGCAGACAGAAGGATCTCGGGTTCCATTCCCCTCAAGGGCACCTACATGCCTGGGTTGCAGGCTCCATCCCCTAGGGGGCATGCAGGAGGCAGCCAATCAATGATTCTCTCTTATCACTGATGTTTCTATCTTTCTCCCTTCTCCTCTGAAATCAATAAAAATGTATTCTTAAAAAACTACTTTAGTGAAAAATTTTCCCTCCTTTTGAAAAATTACCGTTTTAGAAATTTACAAATAAATGGTTATCTAAAATACAAAACACTATTAAGAGCACTTCCATTTAAATGAACTTTTGCTCCAAACATACTCAAAGTGAATATAAATAAATCAACAACAAAAAAACACTTTTCTATATTTAATATTTTTAGATTTAATTTTATTTTGTAAAAAGTGAGAAAAAACTTTAATCGCATAGCTACATAATATATACCACTGTTTCCAAAGATAGATCCCACAAATTTGTAAGGCAGCTATTCTACTTTTGCTTATGATTTTTCAATGTAATTTTAGGACTTAATAAGAAATTTTCCTAAACCTAGTAAAAGAGCTATTTATTTGCCCATAGATTACTTAGTGCCCGTCAGTAAATTTTAATAATTTAATAATTTAATTACTTAGTGCCCGTCAGTAGCCTATATATGACAAAAATTAGTCAGTTACATGACATCCCAATGCCTTCAATAAGAAACAGCAATGCCTAACCAATTCCTATAAATACTATAATAAACTCCTTAACCAAGTCCTCTCATTTAAATCATTCAAATATTTACTGAATTTTCACTATGTGCCAAATTTCTATGCTTAATTTTAGTTAAGATAAAATCCTGAACTGATCTAAAAAAAAAAAAAACCTGTATCTCCAAACTACTATAAAACATAAATAATAAACTGTTAACAGTTTAGAATAGTGATCGAAAAAAAGGAAAAAAATAAGGTGAGCCTATGATTGCCCCAACTTACTGTTTCCTGCCTGGAGAACTTGTAAGATGCAATACAGGAAATCAAAGGGAATCAAAGCAGAACCCACAGTCTCCCTGGGTTGAGAAGAGTTGAAAATTCAGGGAGACAAAGCCGTCTAGAATTCACATGGGAAGGAGAAAGTTGCACAGGAAAACACCTAAAGGTGAGTACCTATCAGAGCATGGGTGTGAGGAAACTACTGGAGGCCAAGGAAAAAAACGCGTGGAAGGAGCACTCACACAAGCCAGGAATACTTCATGTTTCTGTGACCTAGACTGGCAAAACCTCTTAACAGATGAAGCACTGGGTAGAATATGAAAGAGAAGAGGAAATGAAGCCTAAACTAAAGGCTGGTCTGGTGTTACTTAGGAAAGAGCAAACCTCAGAAAGATCAAATTGTTTCCAAGTAACTATGTCCTAGGACAAAGCTCAAGAATGTTTGAAGGAATAAAAAGATAACCGATACCAATAAAGTAAAATTCATAACACTCAGCTTCCAATAAAAATTTACCAGGGGGGCTCAAACTATGGAACCAGGAGGTGACAGTTAGATTCCTGGTCCCAGTCAGGGCCCATGCCCTGGTTGCAGGCTCAATCCCTGGTCCGGGGACATGCAGGAGGTATCCAATCCATGTTTTTCTTTCTCTCTCTCTCTCTCTCTCCCTTCCTCTGTCTCTAAAATCAATAAATATATCCTCAGAGGAGGAATAATAAAAAGAAATTGTAAGGCAGCAAAGCAGGAAAATATTACCCATAATGAGGAAAAAAATCAACTCACAGAAAAACTCAGATACAAATGATAAAATAAGCAATGCCATTAAACAAGTTATTATAAGATATCCCTTCCATGTGTTCAAGAATATAGAGGAAAGCACAAGTTAAACGAAATACTTGAAAATAATTTGAATAATAGCTGAAATTGTTTTAAAATTTCATGAAAACTCTAAATACACAGATTCAAAAAACTCAGTAAATCCTAAGCACAAGAAACAAAAAAATTTAAAAAAAACAATTTTTTGAAAGTACACCAAGAAAAAACATAATCAAATTATTTAAAACCTGTTAATAAATTTTAAAAGCCCCAAGAAAAAGGGCATTAACTATGAAGGAGCAAAAATAGGAATGATAGCAGACTTCTTGTCAGAAGCAATATCAGCCAGAAGACAGTGGAATAAATCTACTCCCAGCAAAGATATCTCAAAAAATGAAGTCAAAATAAATGACATTTTCACACATTCAGAAACTTAAAGAATTCCTTACCAGCAGCCCTGAACTACAAGAAATGTTAAAGGAAACACTTCAGGTGGAAGGAAAATGATAACAGACAGAAGTCTGGATCTACACAAAAGAATGAAGAGCTGCCCAAATGGTGTGGTTTGGAGAAATATATATATATAGTTTTTTAATAAAGAGCCCAGAAATGGTAAATGTGCAGGTAAACGTGAAATACTCCTTTTTCTTACTGTTTAAAGCTCTCTAAAAATCACTGAATTTTTAAAGAAAAAATAAAAATAATGAAGTGTAGAAGTTATAACATATGTAGAAGTAAAATATATGATAGCAATAGTACAAAGTCCAGGAGAGAATAAATGAATGAAAGACTGCTGTTGTAAAATTCTTATACTATAAATGAAAATATATACTACCACTTGAAGGTTAATTGTGGTAAGTTAAATTTGCATACTATAAACCCTAAAGCCAACACCTAAAAATAATTTTAACAAACCAATAAAAAGAAAACCATAAGAGAAAAAGCGGCAACAGCAGCTGTAGAATTGTGATTTCCAGACTTTCATATATTGCAAACAAAGAAATAAACTAATACAATAAATGAAGAAACTAACATAGGGTTAATTGTATTTTGCCAAGTAAAAAAATTACAAACATAATTATTTTACCATCACCATTAGTTCAAAAAAAGAACAAGCAGTTTAAAATTATAGAAGCAGGAAGACCAATCACCAAATACGTATCATCATTAAACACTCACTCCACTTTTTTTTTCTCACTTTACCATGGAAATTGGACTGAGGGTTTGGGAAAAAGCATGTTGTTATCACTGCTCTACAGCAACATGGCTCCAGCATTATATACAAGCACCATCAAGAAAAGACCACTGATGCCTTAAAAAGGTCTCTTAAATAGCTAGAAAACAAAGTGGTATAAAGAGTCTTCACCTGATTCAGCAGAAGTTCAACTAAAAACCCATTAGAAAGAAAAGATTCTCTATCTGTATTGATATCAAAGCAATAAAAATGCCTAGCAATTTTATAGGCACAGAGTAGTCATTCCCCATGCCAGCAAACTCTAGGAGTTTGGTCAAGATCAGCAACACAATTTAATTGTACTTTTAAAATGTCAACCTGCCTAGGTTTAACGCACAGCGCTCCACTTACCTCTTGGTAACCTTTAACAAGTTACTCAACTTGTGGGTCTTATAGGGCTGAGGATATATGCCAATTATTTAGGGTGTGCCTGGCCCATAGTAAAGGGGCTAAAGAAATATTAGTAGCTGTTACAATTATTATACTCCTCAGAAATGCTTCTGCCCTCATTTATCCAAACTTAATCACCAGTAATGTCTTTCCTTTCGTAGTAAAACGTACACATCTCCTACAGGAAAGGAAGCCTCTGTTTTCCTAACCAATTCCACCCAGCTCTTGGTAATTCATTTGTTCCAGCACTTATTCATTTACAAAGTAACTTCTACTTTTAGACAACAACCTCTTAGGACTTATATAGAAAACTCTATAAAAGTTACCTTCTTTTTCATGTGTTTTTTTTTTTCACATGTACTCTGAATTCAGACTTAACCATGCAAGGCAAAAACAGTATCTACTGTGTATATTATAGTTTCCAATGGCACCTGCCTACTGAACTCTGCAAAGAAATCAACATGTATTAAATGCGGACGACACCAACACAATCCTGCTATAAAGACAATGGGTTTTTTAATTTTAATGTGCCGTTTTTCCAAAGCAATATCCCAATAGATAGCCAAACGATTCTAAGTCTCCACTAGCAATGTATGCATGTTTCTTCACAAGTTCAACCTCTTGGCTAAAAATTAATTTGTACGTCTGTATAATACGAAGTGTTAGGACCGCTAATAAAACAAGCTACCCACAATGTGACAGTATTTGCTTCGTGATGATCAAGTTTCCCTTGTGCAAAGCCACCTAGTAAAAACAGATCCCGAGGTGTTTGGGGTTTTTTTTCCAGCTCTTAAGAGACGTACAGAAACGGCATAGGAACTGGGCGAGTTACCTCGACGTTATCTGTGAGACCGTACTCGGAGTGAGGGTTTTCTGCAACCTAGAAAACAAAACACAGGTCAGAGACCTCGGCCACCCTTTCTCGCTGCACACCGCCACCATGAACCCAGGGCCTCCGGGTACCTGCGTCTGTCCCTCCAGCATCTGCTCTGGCTCCATGGCGGACCCTGCGAGTCACAGTCCCCGGATACCAGTCCTGGAAAACAAGAGCAGGCACGAGTTACCCAGGAGATCGCAAAGCGGAGACGCCAGGATGGAGTCCAGGCAAGCCCCCGACCCCGCCCCTCACCCCCACCTGGGCGCGGGATCACCCCGAGCGGGAGCGGAGCAGGGTGAGGCAGTCCACGACCGGGCGCCCGCAGCAGGTCCGGAAGCTCCATGATCCCCAGATCCTACAAGGAGTGGAGAAAGGGGGAAAGGGAGCCGATTACCCGCGCCCGAGCCGTCCGTCCCTAAGAGCTGCAGCGCGCCGCCAACTCCCCGCACAAACCGTTTCGGCCGTAAGTGACGGTTGTCGCACGACTAACGCGCTTGCGCAGAACTCCCCAGCGGGCCTGGGGCCAGGAAGCTGCCTTCGCGCTCCGGGTCTACCCTGCGCTCCGAGTATCCTGGGCAAGGTCTGGCCTCGGGGGCGCAGCCTGCCCGGCCGCCGGCGAACACCGCCCCACCTGCAGACCCCCCCACCAACCCGCGGGCAGGGGCTCGGCCGGGCCAGCCCTCGGTGCTGCCAGAAAGCTTCTGCCCGAGCTTTTCCTCGCGGAACCGAAACCACTTGCTGGGTAGTTCCCAGGAAATCTCAGACCCAAGCTCAACAGTCTGCGAAAGAATGTCAGCGGTTTTTACTCTAAAGCAGCGGTTCTCAACCTGTGGGTCGCGTCCCCTTTGGGGGTCGAACGACCCCTTCACATGGGTCGCCTAAGACCATCGGAAAACACATATATAATTACATGTTGTTTTGTGATTAATCACTATGCTTTAATTATATTCAATTTGTCACAATGAAATTGGGGGTCACCACAACATGAGGAACTGTATTAAAGGGTCGCGGCATTAGGAAGGTTGAGAACCACTGCGAGTCTAAGGCCAAACGAAGCAGCAGTGTAGTAAGCTTTTATTCGAGTCCTTAAATCTATGAATATGCCGTGTTAATGCTACCTTACGTTTGTATCAAGATTAGCAATATGCAACTTTCAATATGTACTATCTAGAGAACAGTATATTAAAAGAATGACAACATCATTTAACTCTTCTTTTGACTTGTATCAAACTGCTCTGGACTCTTCTCATCTGCTTCTATTATGTACTTCTGTTATGTATTTACCTCACTCTGCTTATATTTTCTTCACAGTTAAACACAATTAGATTGTGAGCTCTTCAGAGGCAAAGATCTTATTCATCTTTGTCTTCCTTTGTTATAGTTGATAAATACACTTTCAAAAGGAGTGAATATAAACAGAAAGCAAGCACTGGTACCAAAGTTCTACTCTCTAAGACTTCCAGTCTTTCTTGGGGTCTTAAGAAGATAGAAATTAGAAATTCTAGAACTAGAATTCTAGGATCTAGAACAGGGGTGGGCAAACTTTTTGACTCGAGGGCCACAATGGGTTCTTAAACTGGACCGGAGGGCTGGAACAAAAGCATGGATGGAGTGTTTGTGTGAACTAATATAAGTTCAAAGTAAACATCATTACATAAACGGGTACGGTCTTTTTTTTTTTTTTTTTAGTTTTATTCATTTCAAACGGGCCGGATCGATCCGGCCCGCGGGCCGTAGTTTGCCCACGGCTGATCTAGAATCATAACAAAAATCTGCTCAACCTCCTTTTAACATACTTGGTGCAAATTCCATTTATAAAACATTAACCTAGCCCTGGCCGGTTTGGCTCAGTGGATAGAGCGTTAGCCCGTGGACTGAAGGGTCCCAGGTTCGATTCTGGTCAAGGGCATGTACCTTGGTTGCGGCATATCCCCGGTGAGGAGTGTACAGGAGGCAGCTGATCGATGTTTCTCTCTCATTGATGTTTCTGGCTCTCTGTCCCTCTCCCTTCCTCTCTGTAGGAATTAATAAAATATACTTTAAAAAAAAAAAAACATTAACCTATTAGACAGGCAATACCTATTTAAGAAGAATACAATATGTGTGGTAGAGAAACACCTGACTTGGGAATAAATATTAAAACATGGTTCCTTCACATGTTTGCCATGTGAAATTAAGCAAATAGTTTAGCTCTTCTGAACTCATATTTGAATAATAAACAGTTCCCGACACTGATATAAGCTTTCCCTAAATGATGAGTGGCTGACTGTGCCTAAACTATTTCTGCAAACAATATGATTTATGCCAAGCACCTGAATATTCCTTTTAGGAGTCTGGAATTTGGGTAAGTCTTAGGCACAGGTTGCCTACATGATCAACCGCAACAAAAACCCAGGCACTGAGTTTCTGATGAGTGCCCCTGGTTGACAACATTTCACATGTGTTGTCAGAACTTATTGCTGGAGGAATTAAGTGTGTCCTGTGTGAGTCCAGTAAGAGAACTCAGAAACTGGTGCTTTATTTCCCCCAGATTTTGCCCCGAGTGTTTTTCCCTTGGCTGATTTCGCTTTATATCTTTTTGCTGTAATAAATCAAGTTGTGAGTATGACTATATTCTGAATCCTGTAAGTCCTCCTAGCAAATCAAACCTGGAGGTGATCTTGGGGATCTTAAACTCTTAGGGAGTTTAAGATATATAAAAATTATGCCGAACCGGTTTGGCTCAGTGGATAGAGCGTCGGCGTGTGGACTGAAAGGTCCCAGGTTCGATTCCGGTCAAGGGCATGTACCTGGGTTGCGGGCACATCCCCAGTAGGAGATGTGCAGGAGGCAGCTAATCGATGTTTCTCTCTCATCGATGTTTCTAACTCTCTATCTCTCTCCCTTCCTCTCTGTAAAAAATCAATAAAATATATTAAAAAAAAATTACAGTGCCTACCCTCATACATTTGTATTCTTGTTCAACAAAGATCAGACATATAAGTGATACGTATAAATGACAATAGTAAATAATGATTTATTAAAGGTTAAGATGGTGTAGCTCCTATGAACCAGGAGGTCGAGGTTCAATTCCTGGTCAGGGCATATGCCCTGGTTGTGGGCTTGATCCCAAGTGTGGGATGTGCAGAAGGTACCCAGTCAATGATGCTCTATCATGATTGATGTTTCTATCTCTCCCTCTCTGAAGTCAATAAAAATATATTTAAAAGTGAAAAATAAATAATTTTTAAAAGGTTAAGAGGAATGCTGAAGCATAAATTCTGGAGGAGTCCAGATGAGATTGAGAAAAATGTAAGTAGGTATATCTAGAGTGATGTTGCACAAAGAGTAAATATTTAAGCAAAGCTAAGAGATCAGGGTGAACATAACATAGACTGACACAGTAATGAAGACAAATTAAGAAACTCAGGCTTTCTTACCAGAGTACAGGAACTGAGCTTATCCAACAAGATGAGGAGGATCTCAAGGACAAAGAAAACTTTCTGAAACTGCTGCAGCTGATAGAAACCATGCTTGAAAACAGACAACTCCTTTTATGTTTCCAATATTCACCCTGTGCTAACAATTCCCATGACTCTGCTTTTCATGTGCACTAGAGTAATCATGCCCACCATAAATATAGAACTGTAAAATTATATTTCTATATCCACGCACTTTGTTTAGAGTGTACATCCTCTGATAATCTAGATTGCCATTTTAGGATATTCATTTATAATTCTGTATCAACTAACTCTGCTTATGCTTCCACAGAATCATCACTTTAAAAATCAAGTTGAACAGGTTAAGTAACAATTTCTACTCTTACACCTACTACTATTTCAAAACTATGAGCTCATTCATACTTTCACCAGTAACAAATCCTCTGTAACTAGAGAATTTCAAACTAGTGTCTGTTTTGTTGTTTGTTTTTAAATTTTGAGCCGATATCAATTAATCAATAGATTCACATAAAAATAAGAATTCTGGTTTCTCTTGAAATTTTTTAAAAATCTGGCAACACACTTTAAGAAAGGAGCACCATTAGGCTGCACACCTGAAACTAATGCAAATAATATTGAATGTAAAGAAATAATGTTGAATGTAATGAAAATAATGTTGAAAAATTAAAGAAATTTTTAAAAAATCTGGCAATAGGAGACCACACATTCCTGAAAGGCAAAAATCAGATGGAGCTGAGTAACAGCTGTCTCATCTAATACAGAGATGCTACTCTTTCAGCTTCATCATTCCCATCATATATGGATTTTTTAATTTCACACCCATACATGGATCTCAAATGCTATGTGTGACCACTGTTGCTAGTTCCTATTTGAGTTTTTTGGCCACTGCAATAGACTATAAACTTGATCTTATTCCCTATTATAATCCTGGCACCTTACTCATTGCCAGTCATGTTGTCGATGCATAATACCTATTTGTTGAACAAGTGAATCAATAATATGCACCACAATGTAGACTCAATGCAGGGAAATAATTGTCCACAGTTGTATTTTTTGCTTATTAACACATATACCCGATAATAATCACCTAATTGTTACTCTACTCTTCCCATCCCTTGCCTTCAACTATGTCTTTTAATTTGTTTTTCTTTCAAGTTTTCTGCCTTTTTTCGGGATCAGTCATCTCCTCTATTGGTTCTAGGTTTGCCATTTTATTTTATTCTTCTTTTAATATAAAAGAAGTCTTCAATATCTACTTCAAATAATCCAGAATCTTTCAAGTTGAAGGTTTAAAGGGTGCCTTAGAAGAGAAGAAGAGCTAAAATATCCAAAAAACTATTTGGTGGTAGTCACTTTGTAATTAGATTAATGGATTAAAGTGATAAAGTGACCGAATGTCCTGAATTAGTTAGCACAGTGCTCTGCTCCTCCTTTTTGTTCTGGTGAAACTGGCCCAGATTCTGCTCAAGATTAAGTGTTCTCCAAGTTCTCACCATCTGAAAACAGGGAGGCTGTCAAACTGTAGGTTAAATGGCTGAGAAGGTTAGGATCTTCGGTCCAGGCAGATTATAAGTTCAGGGTAAAATCCAGGCACTATTTTCCTTGAGACAAACTTAGGATGATGTTAATTAAGAAAATGGGTTTGACTGGGATGCAATTCCAAGAGGCAGAAAATGTGGACTGAAATTACTAAAAATAGAGCTCCCAGTAGTATCTGAATTCTGGAATGGCTTTGTAGTTGTAAGAGACAAAACCAAAATTTATTGAGCCCTCTTATGTTATGGGTATTATGCTGGAGGTTTTAGATGTATTCTTTCATTTTGTAATCTAATTTTTATTCCACCCATTTCACAAAGGAGTTAACTAGTTAAAGAACCTGTTCCATTGATGTCTCTCTCTGAGCAACTAACAAGTGACAGGACCAGAACACTAACCCCAGTCTTTCTGACTCTTTATTTATCTATTTAATTTACATATATTTTTATTGATTTCAGAGAGGAAGGGAGAGGGAGAGATAGAAACGTCAATGATGAGAGAGAATCACTGATTGGCTGGCTCCTACACACCCCTACTGGGGATCGAGCCCACAACCTGGGCAGGTGCCCCTGACCAGAATCAAACCCAAGACCCTTCAGTCCAGAAGCCAATGCTCTATCAACTGAACCAAACCAGCTAAGCCCTGACATTTTTTTTAAAAAAAATGTTTTTTATTTAACGAACAACATAAACTGATGAACAAAAACAGATCCAGAGACAGAGAAGCATCAATCAGACCGTCAAACCTCAGACGGAAAGGGTGGAGGGGAGTAAGGACGAGAGATCAACCAAAGGACTTGTATGCATTCATTTAAGCCTAACCAATGGACGCAAACACCAGGGGGGTGAGGGCATGAGTGGAGGAGTGGGGGGAGCAATGGAAGAATAAGGACATATATGTAATACCTTAATCAATAAAGAAAAAAATCCTCTGGTGAGGATTAACAAAAGTAAATAAATAAATACATACATACATACATACATACATACATACATACATAAAGTGAGGAGAGGGGAAATTTAAAAAGGGTAACTGAGGAAGGCCTCATTACAGAGGCAAAGCAGAGTCCAGAAAGAGATGAGATTGAGGGGGGGGGGGGGGAGTGCGGGCACGAGTGGGGAGATGGGGAGGTAATGAAGGGATAAGGACACATATGTAATACCTTAATCAATAAAGAAAAAAATAAATGTTTTTATTGATATGAGGAAGGGAGAGGGAGAGATAAAAACATCAATGATGACAGAGAATCACTGATTGGCTGTCTCCTGCATGCCCCCCACTGGGGATCAAGCCTACAACCCAGGCATATTCCCTGACTGGGAATCAAACCATGACCTCCTGGTTCATGGGTCAATGGTCAACCATTCAGCCACACTGGCTGGGCAGTCTTTCTGACTCTAATACATACTTTTACCATACCCCCGCCCCCCAAAATGGCCAAGGCACAGAAAAGCAGTCAATATTAAGGGAAACTAGCAGAGAGTTAGCTAATAGGAAGCCAGAGGCTGGAAACTCAACACCTGTATGACCAGGAATGAAAAAGAACTCATCCTTCAGGGGCTAAAAATATATTTGTCATAATAAGATATAAACAGACTACCTAAAATTGTTTTTCTCTGGAAGCCTAGATTTTTCTCTTAAGACCCTGAAGTAGTGTGTGTCATTAATATGTTATGTTGGGCAGTAACAGACTTTTAGAGCCTCAAATTCCTTCCCAATAAATTCAATAAAAAGGGAAAAAATAGGATAGTGTCTGCTGGAGATGATAAGGGAAGGATTAATCAAGAAGATTTAATACCAGTTTGAGTTGATATGATTGGCCAGAGAAGAGTGGGTCTCTTTTCCTCTCTGGCTGCTGGAGGATCAACCTTTACCATGAATGACTATCCAGAGCAGAAAGTCCATGACCAGCAGACTACTTCAGCCGAAACCAATGGTCATTGATGTCCTTCACCCCAGAAGGCAATAGTACCCAAGACAGAAATTCCAGGAAAAACTAGCCAAAATGTGTAAGACTACACCAGGTCTCATCTTTGTGTTCGGATTCAGAACCCATGGTGGTGCCCAGCCGGCATGGCTCAGTGGCTGAGTGTTGATCAATGAACCAGGTGGTCACAGTTTGATTCCCGTTCAGGGCACAGGCTCGATCCCCAATGTGGGGTGTGCAGGAGGCAGCCAGTCAATGGGACTCTCTCATCGTTGATGTTTCTCTCTCTCCCTCTCCCTTCTTCTCTGAAATCAATAAAAATATATTGCGAGATAGAGAGAGGAACAGAAATAGAGAAACAGATTGAATAGTCTATTGGCTAGGTTACATCATCAAGTGACCAGTTTAGGAACCTGGCATCTCTGGGGCTCTCAGTGAGATGAACTCAGAGACCAGCTCTTACTCAGTTCCTTCTACCTTCTATGCTAGTGGGTCTCCATCCAAGATTCCTAGGAGAGTGTAACTGGCTGACCTAGCATTTCCATCTCTGTGATCTGGGAGGTGGGGTTCTGTGCTTGCAGTTCATTAGAATACAGGCAGCAGAGGGGTGTAGGTAGATCCCCAAAGGAGGGTTTGGCGAGTAGATTAAAAAGGGGGAGGGGGGAGTAGCAGTGTAGATTCCTCGGTAAACTATGGGACAATTACTGTGCAAAACTTAAGAACTCCCTTAACTCAAATAAATTAATTCTTCATCTAAACACGTATTAATTTAGTTAAACCTCTGGAATCGTTGACTTCATCCCATTGAGCTAACATTTTCGTTTTGGTCTCTACAATTGTTTCCCTTTCAGGTAATTCCCAGATTGGTACCCACTGCTTCTGAGACGGGACTCAGATTAATCATCCTTTGAGACAATACTGGAAGAAATCATTAAAACGATAACACTCCGAGAGAGGAGCCCTGCGAGCAAGCAGAACGACCTCAAACCTCAGCGGTCCTTCTCTGGGACTCGGGGAATAAGGTCGCCAGCCAAGGCGCTCCCAGGCGCAGCGAAGTCGGCCGAGCGTCGGCCCTTGACGACGACGTAGGGTCGAACTGCACGTTGGGAACTGTAGTTCCACGGAGAAAGGGCCGTGGGGAGAACGCCGCACACGCGCACGAGGAGCTCTGGGCAACAAAGACGC
>NW_006293779.1:1835300-1867234 GCF_000327345.1 Myotis davidii | reverse complement strand
AGGGCCGGGGGAAGGGGCGGCGGCGCCGGGGAGAAAGCCTTGGGGTCGCCGAGGGAGGGCCACACCTGCGGCCCTGTCCTGCGGGCGCCGGCGGTGCACCCCTTAGAATTGGTCCTCCCTCCGCGCGAGACTGCTCCCCGCAGGCAGACCTGCATCCTCCGCGATTCTCAGTTAGAACCTCTCCCTTTTCGGGGCACCCTAGCTGTCGACTCTGTTTCAGACACCTGCCTGTTCTTACCCTTCTCCTGACCCAAGTCCCTATTGGACATCCAGACGTGCTGGTGACAGCTGACAGTTGTCCTAGAGTGACCACACGGATCCTTTCTAGCGCTGCAAACAGCGTGTGGCTTCCTCCGAGCCAGGTTTCCAAAAGGCTTTGATATCGAAGAAGCTGCGACTTGTTAAAAGGCTTTTAATGAAAGCAGAGTACTGTAGTACTGGGCGGGGAGTGGCGGGGAGGAGAGAGAACAAATGATGACTTAATTTTGAAAGGAACAGCTGCATAGGATTACAGCTGCATTTGCATTTTGTAAAGTTTAATGACGGTCACTGTATCAATGTAATGACTACTGAGTATTTTTCAGGGAAGTTCGATTTTAGCATAAAACTTTTGCCCCTGGTTAATTGAGTGTTATCTAAGTCAGTATTCCGGGGTAGCTCTAAGTTTCTACATTGAAATGTAAAGCGAATGAGTAGGATAACTTATAGATATGATTTTACAATAAAACGTGAAGATTTTAAGATAATGTATGTTAGTCTTTCTGTGTGCTAGGTACTGTGCTCTTAGCTCTTTGCATGTGTCATCTGTTTAATTCTCTCAATTACCCTGTGAGGTGAAGGTACTGTTAGTGTCATCATTTCACAGATGAACAGACTGAGGCTCCAGCCTCAGTGATTCCAAACCTTTGGTAATTGGTAATGTAAAATTTTGTATGGAAGATGATAAATAAATGCTGAGATCTTCTTTTCCCTCTAACTACCAAAGAACACTTTTCCACCACACCTCAATTAAGTACTCACTTGCATTGTCCTTTTTGTAAAAAAAATATATATATATATATTTTATTGATTTCAGAGAGGAAGGGAAAGGGATTAAGATATAGAAACATCAATGGTGAGAGAGAATCATCTATCACCTGCCCCCTGGACGCCCCCCACTGGGGATTGGGCCTTGCAGCCTATGACCTCCTGGTTCACTGGTTGACACTCAACCACTGAGCCACACGGGGGAACTGTCCTTTTTTTGTTGTTTTTTTTAAACAATCTGCACTTCATTTGTAGTCTATCGCTCCACTACCAACTCCAGAAACTGTCCTAGAATTTCTGTTTTGTTGAAACCTATTTCCTTTGTGGGGTCTGAGAGTGAGACGTAGGATGTAAGGATAGAAACAGATATTCATCGTTTTGGAGTATAAGGACAGAGCGAGGTTAAAAGAGTTCAAGAAAGGTGAGACATTTAAGAAAAGAATGCCAGGTATTTGTGGAAGGAAGTGTTTTGTTAACTGCTTCATTCTTTACCACCTCTTAGGAACATCCAAGGATCTCTTGGGGAGGACGAAGAAGGGTATGGTCAATCCTTCCTAGAGAAGCACTGTTTTATTGTCGTAGCCTATTCTTACAGGGTCCTCTGAAGTTTAGTAATGTAGGTCAAAGATATTGTAGAATAGAGGAAATATGTTTAAAGGTAGGTTAGTTGTGTTTAGAAGGAGAATGACAAAATACAAGGAAATTTTAGCTTAACGCTGGGTGATGGGAATTGGAGATACGATAAGAGGAGAGGTCAAGGAAAACCTAAGTATGAAAGAAAGGAACATGGGCTTTCAGATGTTTTTTTTAAAATATATTTTATTGATTTTTTACAGAGAGGAAGGGAGAGAGATAGAGAGTCAGAAACATCGATGAGAGAGAAACATCGATCAGCTGCCTCTGGCACATCTCCCACTAGGGATGTGCCCGCAACCCAGGTACATGCCCTTGACCGGAATCGAACCTGGGACCCTTCAGTCCGCAGGCCGACGCTCTATCCACTGAGCCAAACCGGTTTCGGCGGCTTTCAGATTTAAAGAGAAATCATTTCTGTGTGAGGGGTAAGTGACAGAAGTAGAATTCAGACCTTGGGTTTCATGCTGGTGATTTTTCTTTGAGTATTATGTATATACATATATCTATTGTATTTAAATCATCTTAAATAGTTTAAGTATAAATAGGTTCAGCAATCTATGTACCCCATAGTTTACCTTTTTTCTACTGATGATGTTTCTATTCAAAGATTTTTGCTTTATTTATGCTTTAGTTTCTAAAGAGGATATCAGAATGGTTTACGATAACTCCTTAGTTTCAATTCTACAACCGATGCATCATAGGCTAAAATAAATTAGTTAAAACTGAAACAAACTAGTTATGTATTCCTTTTCCTTTAAAAATGAAGTAAAACTGAGTTTATATTGTCATGGTTTTTTTTCTATCTAAAGTTTTTCCTTTGCATATGGGAAGTTTTTGTATTTGAGCCATAATCCAGTAGTTGTAAGAGTTCACATTTCAAGTCTATTTGCCTCTCAGCTATCCTAGACAGAACAACACTTAATTCCAAGAGAATTTCATTCTCCTGCTTTCCCCACTGCATTAAAAATATATATGAACAAATAGAAATGAATTTGATATGCAGTCTTTTTTTTATTTTTAGTCCTTAGCAGAGGATCTTTCCATTGGCTTTTTTTTTTTTTTTTTTTTTTTTTTTTTTTTTTTTTTTTTTAAAACCTGGCACAGGAAAGCAGTGACATTCTACATGAGCCAAAATAGCCAGTCTTTCTCTGCAAATACAGTAGGAGCAATTTAATTCCATGAAGAATAAACTAATTCAACAAACTTTCATTAATTATGTGTCAACTTCCACTTGACCGGAATCGAACCTGGGACCTTTCAGTCCGCAGGCCGACGCTCTATCCACTGAGCCAAACCGGTTTCGGCTCCATTGGCTTTTGAGAGAGAGAAAGAAAGAGCGGGAAAGACAGAGAAATATCCATGTGAGAGAAACACATCGATTGGTTGCCTCCTGCACAAACCCAGGACCCTTCAGTCCGCAGGCCAACGCTCTACCCACTGAGCTAAACCAGTTAGTGCAATATGCAGTCTTTAAAGGTTTTCTAACTCTGTGGTAAAACATTAAGGGGCTTGTAATGTCATGCACTGCCATTCCCCTTAGCAACTTGACTTAGCTTCTAAATGTACTTTTTTTTTAAATTGTTGAACATCTTTGGAAAACTGACAACCTATGATATCTATATATGGAGAAACTGAAATTTAAAGAGTAAACTAACCATAGCAGAACCAAGAGCAGAGTTTAGTTGAACGGATTCATAATTTTATATGTTTTGTTTCATACTAAGCAGGCTCTGTTTATAATGCTAACTAGAGGCCCGGTGCACAATATTTGTGCATGGGTAGGGTCCCTAGGCCTGACCGGTAATCAGGGCCAATCGGGGCCTTCCAGCTGCTGGCCAAGGTCTTCTGGCTGCCAGCCAAGGCCTTACTTCCCCAACTGCTGGCTGCTGGCCGGGGCCTTCCTTCGTTCCGCGCCATCCCCTGGTGGTCAGCGCACATCATAGCAAGCGATCAAACTCCTGGTCTGGTCAAACTCCCGAGGGTACACTTTGCATATTAGCCTTTTATAGGTATAGGTATAGATATAGATATAGGACCCCTTGGATACTTGGGATAAAAGAGGAAGTTGTAATAGTGGTTCTTTGGATTAACCAGAACATGACCTATCATGTTTCACATGGCTCCTGCAGATAGACTAGCCTGAGATTTCCTGGATAATACAATGCTGCAGGTTGTCTAGGTGTGGTTCGAATATGTAGGAGTTGACAGTAAGGTTGTATCAAAGAGAGAGCTCCAGTTTCTCAGGATGTTGTGGGGCTGAAGAATCTAATATCAAGGACAGAAATTGTTTAAATAAAATATTTTTCTAATTATTTCTAGTCAGTTTGTATTAAAAATATCAGGTTTTTTAATTTTGGCCAGAACTGCCATCTTCCAATTAATTTGCCAAAATGACTAACACAAAGGGATAGAGGAGAGGCACACGTTATATGCGTTTTAGAAAACATGGAGTTGTTCCTTTGGCCACATACATGCAAATCTACAAGAAAGGTGATATTGTGGACATCAAGGGAATGGGCACTGTTCAAAAAGGAATGCCCCAGAAATGTTACCATGGCAAAACTGAAAGCATCTACAATGTCACCCAGCATGCAGTTGGCATTATTGTGAACAAGCAAGTTAAGGGCAAGGTTCTTGCCAAAAGAATTTTACATATTGAGCATATTAAACACTCTATGAGTCGAGATAGCTTCCTGAAACGTGTGAAGGAAAATGATCAGAAAAAGAAGGAAGCCAAAGAGAAAGGTACCTGGGTTCAACTGAAGCGTCAGCCTGCTCCCAGAGAAGCACGCTGTGAGAACCAATGGAAAGGAGCCTGAGCTGCTGGAACCCATTCCCTATGAATTCATGGCATGATAACTGGGGGAAAAATAAAAAAGACTTCTATGTTGATAAAAATGTTTCTCTTGCCCTAGCTGGTTTGGCTCGGTGGATAGAGCATCGGTCTGCGGGACTGAAGGGTCCCAGGTTCCAGTCAAAGGCACATGCCCGGGTTGCAGGCTCATCCCCAGTAGGAGCGTGTGCAGGAGGCAGCTGATCAATGATTCTCTCATCATTAATGTTTCTATCTCTCCCTCTCCTTTCCTCTCTGAAATCAACAACAAAAAATATTTTTAAAAATGTTTCTCTTAATTGAGTGGAAGTGTGGCGTCCCTTCCCCCCAACGAGTAATTAAAGAAAACTTTGTGTCGTAAAAATATATATATATTTATATGTCAGGTTTTATAAAAAATAAATTTCCAGCCCAGCAGGTGGCTCCGTTGGTTGAGCATTGAACTCTGCGCCAAAAAGGTTGTTGATTTGATTTCCTCAGGCCCCATATCTTGTTTGTGTGTCAGGCTACATAACCTTGGTTGTGGGTTTGAATCCCATATGGGAGGCAACTGATAGATGTTTCTCTTTCACATTGATGTTCTTTCTCCCGCTCCTTTTCCATCTCCCTTTCCCCTTTCCTCCCCTTCCCCCTCTCTTCCAATCTCTCTAAAAATCAATAGAAAAAGTATCCTCACTCCACGGATGAGGATTTATTTTTTTAATTAGGCACCTAGTGGTACCATGTGGTTTTAATTTGTATTTCACTAACAACTAATGAGCACATCTTTTCTTGTGCTTTGCCACTTATGTCTCTTCTTTGGTAAACTGTATGTTTTGATCTTTGACCACTGTTTTTTTAATGGGTTACTTGTGTGTTTTTATCATTGTATTTAAGAAACCTTTATATATTCTGGTTATAAGTCCTTTATTAGGCATTTTGTTTTGCAAATATTTTCTCCCAGTAAATCTGTGGCTTTTCATCATCTTAACTCTGTGTTATGAAGAGCAGGAGCTTTTAATTTTAGTGAAGTCTAGTTTTTTTCTCCTAAGGTTTGTGATTTTTATGTTCTGTTTAACAAGTCTCTTTCTAAGCCAAGATTACAAAGGATTTTGTCTATATTTTCTTTTATATAAATTTTATATTTTTAGGTTTTACATTTAGGTGTATGATCTATTTCAAGTTAATTTTTGCATGTCACATGAAGGTGGCTTTTTTTTTCATATCTACATCCATTATTTCAACATCATCTTTTTAAAAAAAAACTTTTATCAATTTTTTTGAAGGGAGAGGAAAAGAGAGAGAGAGAGAGACAGAAACATCACTGTGAGAATGAAACATCAATTGGCTGCCTCCTGCACATCCACTGCCATGCAATCCGGTCATGTGCCCTGACTGGGAATCAAACTGGCAATCTTTTGGTGCACAGATGACACTCAACAAAATGAGCCACACCAGCCAGGGCCCAACATCATTTTTTTTCCCTTGGCATTTTAGTTATGATGTGTTTTGGTGTGGTCCTCTTTTAAAAAAAAATAATAATTTTATTGATTTTTAACAGAGAGGAAGAGAGTTAGAAACATCGGTGAGAACCCTCAATCAGCTGCCTCCTACACACCCCCTAGTGAGGATGTGCCCACAACCAAGGTACATGCCCTTGACCGGAATTGAACCTGGGACCCTTCAGTCCGCAGGCCGACGCTTTAACCACTGAGCAAAACTGGTTAGGGTCGTGTGGTCCTCTTTGGATTCCTTTTGTTTGGGGTTCTCTTCGCTTCTTGGACTTACTTGTAAGTCTATTTCTTTCATTAGATAGGGGAAGTTTTCTGTCATGATTTCTTCTAATAGGCTTTTAGTATCTTGCTCTCTCTCTTCTTCTGGCACCCCCATAATTTGGATGTTGGTACGCTTGAAGCTGTCCCAGAGGCTCCTTACACTATCTTCATATTTTTGGATTCTTTTTGCTTTTCAGGATGGGTGTTTTTTGCTTTCTCGTATTTCAAATCTTTGACTTGATTCTTGGGATCCTCTAGTCTGCTGTTGGATCTCTGTATATTATTCTTAATTTCAGTCAGTGTATATTTAATTTCTGACTGGTCCTTTTCCATTTTTTTGGCATTCTCATTAATATCCGTGAAGGTCTCATAAAGTATACACGTTTTCACAAAATGTTCTTTTTTCAGTCGTCGACGAGTATACTCGTCTAAAAACTTTACCTTCAAAAACCAGCTACATACGTACCATTGTGTCACGTATGGATGTGAGGAGTTGAAAGATGGTATCTGACCACTGGGTACACTGGCTCCTGGATTTCCAAGGAGGTGCAAAGTCAACCCCTGTGTGAGGCCACCCAGCAGGAGCTACAGTGATATCACCAGATTTCTCCTCTTTGTTTGGGGTTTGGAAGTTTTGGAGTTCTCTGACCCAGCTGCAGTTTGTTAGGTTAGGCTGCAAAAGGTCAGGCGGTTCCTTTGCCCTGCTTGGGTGGGGATGTAAATTGAGTGGGGCAGAGCAAACAGCAAGGGCTGTCATCAGCCCTCTCCGCAACTCCTCATGTCTCCGAGTCTCCGAGTCCTGCGCCCTACAGTAACAGTGATCCCTGCGAGCAGCTCTGCGAGGAAGCCACCCTGGCTTTCCGACCCGCTGCAAGACAGTCCAGTTTCTCCCCGTAGGAGTCTGGGTCCCCAGAGTCTCCCGTAAACAAGTTCAGTGTATTCGAAAGCTTGTATCCCCTTCCGATTGAAAAAAACCATGCACCCAGGTGCAGCCCACCTTGCTCGTGCCTCCGTACCTCTGCTCTTGGCACATCTGCATCTCCTACCCAGTCTCAATGCACTTTTTTCTTTCCTTCTAGTTGTAGAACTTCCACTTGGCCAGCTTTCCCGTGGTTCTGTATGATAGCTGTTTTGTCTTTTAGTTGTAGTTATAATGTGGTTGTGGGGGGCAGCACGTACAGGTTTATACTTTATGCCGCCATCTTGGTTCTCCCCCCAACATCATTTTTTGAGAAGGCTGTTCTTTCTCCATTAAATTACATAGTTGTCTTTGTCAGAGTCAGCCAAAAATATATGTGTAGGTCAGACATTCTTTTCTGTTCAATTGACCTATATGTCTATCCTTTCTCCTGTAGTCTTCTACTTTTAGGTAAGAAACATCTATATGTATTTTATATTGTACTTACTTATGAGATTTAAATAATGCAGTAAACCAACTACCTGTTACCAAAGAATATTAGGTAATTGAATAATTATTGAGCTGTGAATTTATTTGTAATCAGTTCTTTCATTTGCCTATGGTAATGCACTAAAACTGAGAACATTTTGTTCAGATGTAACCAATGAGAACTGTCATACGCAGCTATTAGAAGTATAAATTGGTACAAGCACTCAAAAAGCAGTTTGTAGGTTTCTCATGAGTAGAGAATAAGTGATGAGCTGTGATCCATCAATTCTACTTCTTAAGCATATACCCTAGAGAAATTGGCACATATGCATAAGGGGACAGGCACAAGAACATTTATTGCAGCCTTATTTGAGATGTTGAAACACTGGAAACAACCTAAGTATCTTTTATTTAGGTTGTTGAATAAATTATAGGATGATATAGGATACTATACAGAAGTCAAAAAGAATGAATTAAATCTCTATATAGCAAATAAGATCTTAAACAATGCAGTGCCGACTGGTGTGGCCTAGTTGGTTGAATGTCATACCATACATCAGAAGGTTGCATTGACCTCTGAACCAGGAGGTCATGGTTCAATTCCAGATCAGGGCACATGCCTGGGTTTGTGGCTTGATCCCTAGTAGAGGGTGTGCAGGAGGCAGCCGATCGATGATTCTCTTTCATCATTGATGTTCCTATCTCTCTCTCCTTCTCCTTTCCTCTCTGAAATCAATAAAAATACTTTTTTTTTTAAAGATGAAAGTCGGGGAGATTAAATTCAGGTCATTTACATTGGCCTCCTTTCTGCATAAGACTTCCTTCATTGAAGCCTATGTCCACCTCTTGGAGATTCACAAATATGTTAAGATGCTAACGATACTGAGAAGTCATATAGTAATAGTTTTCAAATTTATTTTATCACAAGCTTCTTTTTCTTTTCTTTTTTTTTTTTAAATATATTTTATTGATTTTTTTTAAAGAGAGGAAGGGAGAGAGATAGAGAGTTAGAAACATCGATGAGAGAGAAACATCGATCAGCTGCCTCCTGCACATCTCCTACTAGGGATGTGCCCGCAACCAAGGTACATGCCCTTGACCAGAATTGAACCTGGGACCTTTCAGTCCGCAGGCCGACACTCTATCTACTGAGCCACACTGGTTTCGGCACAAGCTTCTTTTTCATGTATACCTAATAACAGAATGCTTTGGGAGATATTTAGTGTGTTCTTTATACTTGTGATATATACAGATAATTATTTCTCTTTTAAAGCAGGACAAAAGGAGCAAGCTGTGGAATGGTATAAGAAAGGTATTGAAGAACTAGAAAAAGGAATAGCTGTCATAGTTACAGGACAAGGTAAGGTTATATTTACATTTGTTTAGGAGCCATCAGATTATATTCACAATGCCTTGATTTTAGATCCATTTGTCTTAATAAAACTATTTAAACGTTTTTAAAAACGTAATTTTTAAATGTAATCAGCCTATGTTAATGTTTGTAGACTTAAAGTTCATGTGTTTTTATCTAGGCAGAAATAAAGTTATAACCAGAAATGCTCAAACTTGATTGATTGCCTGTAGTAGTCAGGCAAAAAAACAGTGTATTACTTGTGTCCTTGGACCTGCTGTTAGTGATGTTTTAGCCTTATATTTAGCCATATTTTTTTTTGGTACCAATTTTCACTATAACAGTTTCACTTTCCTACAGTAAGAAAAGGGTTGACTAATTATACCTGGGTGCTGTGTGCAGGTACACACACGTGTGCTTCTTTTTTCTTTTTATTAAAATAAAGTTGATATAATATACCTGGGTGTCTTTGATCTTAACCTGCCTCCAAGTGTGATACCTTTCTTCCCACCCAAAATATTAATCTATAGTCATATTTTTGAAATCTTTCTACATTGTTGAGGCAGTGGGGAGTGGTTAATCTACAGACTCCCCTTTTCACTTGTATTGCTTGGCTGCATGTTAGAGTGTGCACTATAAGTGTTTTACTTTGATTCACATTTGTCTTTTTAAAACCAAAGTAGCTATGTCATATCTTTACTTTCCTATCATCTAAATTAAAAAATTGTAGGGTAAGAAATAAGTTTCAAAATTCATGGAATACCACAGTAGATCTGAAACCAGCATATAGAACTGTAGCTTATTTTTTGAAAGTTATTAATTGAAAATAATATTTTATTAATTTTTAAGATATGTTTTTACTAGCTGGTTGCTCAGTGGTTAGAGCATCGGACTGTGGACTGAAGGGTCTCGGGTTCAATTCCAGTCAAGGGCATATGCCTGGGTTGCAGGCTCGATCCCCAGTAGGGGTGTGCAGGAGGAAGCCAATCAATGATTCTCATCATGGATGTTTCTGTCTCCCTCTCCTCCTTACTTCTCCTTTTTATATATATATATATGTATATCCATCCACTGAGCCAAACCGGTTTCGGCTCCTTCTTTGAAATCAATAAAAATGTATTAAAAAGTATATATGTTTTTATTGATTTTTACAGAGAGAGAAAGGGAGAGAGATAGAAACATCAATGAGAGAGAAATATCACCAATGTTTTTTTCTCCTGCACACCCCCACTGGGGATTAAGCCCTAAACCTATGCCTGTGCCCTGACTGGGAATCGAACCAGTGACCTCTTGGTTCATGGGTGGATGCTCAACCACTGAGCCACACTGGCCAGACTTTTCTAAATTCTTTTTATAAAGACTCTGACTCCCCATGATATTAGGTGGGCTAATATTTTATCTTGAAGCAATATTAGTAAGGAAACATAGGTATTTTAATTCCTTTTTTTTTTCTTTTCTTTTCTTTCAGGTGAACAATGTGAAAGAGCTAGACGCCTTCAAGCTAAAATGATGACTAATTTGGTTATGGCCAAGGACCGTTTACAACTTCTAGGTATCAATGAATTTTATAATTGGAATGAATTGTATCTGAAATGTGTGTTCATTGAAACGTTTAATGTAGATGGAAATAGATGAATGATCTTGATAATGTGATCTAGGCTTTTTTCTTATAGAAAAGTTCTAACATGCAAAATAGAAGAGTATAATGATAATTATCCATCACTTAGCTTTAATAACTATGAGCCCATAGTCTTTTTCTTTTTTTTTGCTAGCATGTGATGCGTATTTTATTGCTATTTTTCAATGCATTAATAAGTACATAGTTAAAGTTTTTTTTAGTTTACCCCATAGTCTTGATTTATCTATACCAAAGGCTTGTAAATTACAGCCCATGAGCTAATCCCAGTTCACTGCCCATTTTTATGAATTGGCACACAGCTACTCTCATTTCTTTCTTTCTTTCTTTTTTTTTAAATATATATTTTATTGATTTTTTTACAGAGAGGAAGGGAGAGGGATAGAGAGTTAGAAACATCAATGAGAGAGAAACATCGATCAGCTGCCTCCTGCACACTCCCCACTGGGGATGTGCCTGCAACCAAGGTACATGCCCCTGACCGGACTCAAACCTGGGACCCTTGAGTCTGCAGGCTGACGCTCTATCCACTGAGCCAAACCGGTTAGGGCAACTCTCATTTGTTTATACACTGGCTGCTTTCATGCTACAGTGACAGAGTTAAATAGTTGATACAAAGATCATATGACTCTCAAATACAAGATATAGCTTTTTAAATATATATATACATTTTTATTGATTTCAGAGATTAAGGGAGAGAGAAATTGAAACATCAATGATGAGAAAGAATCATTGATCGGCTGCCTTCTGTACGTCCCACACTGGGGATCGAGCCCACAACGCAGATATATGCCCTGACTAGAAATCAACCAACTAAGCCACATCGGCCAGGGCAAATTTTCCTTTTAAGTAGATGATTGTATGGGGATTGCAAGTGAAAGGATCAAGAAACAAGATTACTGTTTTATTTTAAATTATTGATTGCACAATGTTTAGTCATTCTAAAAAGAAGCGTTAAACTAAGTTTACATTCTTGAACAAAAATGAATAGGAACAGGTTCACACTAGCAGTGTACTGCTACTATGTACGTGTGTGTGTGTTTCCATGCATTTAAAGGGTCCTGGATTCGATTCTGGTCAAAGGCGCATACCTTGGTTGCAGGCTCCTCCCTGACCTGGGCCCTGGTTGGGGCTTGGGCAGGAGGCAACCAATTGATGTGTTTCTCTCACATCAATGTTTCTCTTTGTCATTCCCTCTCTCTCCCAGTCTCTTTGAAAACTAATGGGAAAATATCCCCCGTCCTAGTTATTATCAAAGCTAAGGATTTAATTTCTGATTATTTTTACTGTATAATGAATGTTTATGTGAACTTTTGTTACATTCCATTGAAGAGAGTGTTAATAAAGAAGACATTTACAAATCAGTTTTATAATTTATATTACTTATATTATTTTTTAAATTGACTTTTAGAGAGAGGAATGGAGAGGGATAGAGAGAAACATTGATGAGAGAGGAATATCATCGATTGGCTGCCTCCTGCACGCTCTCTACTGGGGATTGTGCCCACCAGAAATTGAACCTCTGACCTCTTGATTCCTGGGTCAGCCCTCAACTGCTGAGCCATACTGGCCAGGCTCTAATTTATATCTTTTGCCAACACAAAAGGTTCCTTCTCAGTATGGTGATTTGAACAGTATTATCATTGAGAAAAATCAGATGACCTACCTGTTAACTAACAAGAACAACAAAAACCCCAGCTCTGAGGTATATTCTGTCATCCGGTTCTAGGATACAAAAGCTGTGCAGTACTTTGTGCTTTTTGCAAAAAGGGTAGCTGCTATTTAACCTGTCCCAAAAGCATGTGTGGTATACCATAAACCAAGCATGATGCCTACTTGTCTAACCATAGAAATGGAAGTTTAGGAGAGTTAGTATATATGTGGTATATTTGTGCATGTATTCATTGACTTTCTAATATTGAAGAAAATAATCAGTTATGATAACTTGGAATGTTTCAACAATATTAATGTAAAAATTGAGCCTCTGTTGTGACTGACAGAGGGTAGGTACTTTATGTATATATGTATATACTCAGTGAATTCATGCACCAATGGGGTCCCTCAGCCTGGCTTGTGTGATCAGGCTGAGACCAGCTCTCCTACATTCCCTGTGGGGTCTCGGATTGCAAGAGGGTGCAAGCCAGGCTAAGGGACCCCACCGGTGCACGTTGGAGGAATGTGGAAGGTTGACCAGCCAGGGAGGGACCTCAGGAGAGCTCCAGGACATGTCCAGCCAGTCTCGCTCACCCATCAGCCGGGCCCCAGCAGCAAGCTAACCTAACAGTTGGAGCATCTGCCCCCTGGTGGTCAGTGCACGTCATATTATATCATTAGCATATTATGCTTTGATTGGTTGAGCAGATGACTGGACACTTAGTATATTAGGCTTTTATTATATAGGATTTTATTTAATCCTTGAGACCATCAGAAAACTGAAGCTAAAGCAAGTTAATGCTAGTAAGTGGTAGAGCAGGATGTTTGTCAACTAGCAGTATTGATTGACTTGAATTGGGAAAAAGAGTGCAGCAGTGATGTAGGGTGGCAAGGAATTTCAAACCGCTACCCTCTTGAGCTTCAGGTGCTAGGTAGGCCTATTCCTAGATCATGAGAGAAAATTTGTTGTTATTTGAAGTAGGGATAGAATTGAAATAATCCTTTTATATTTTAGGTTAATTTTTAAAATAGGTGATACAGGCACATGCCACAAAAGTTTAAGTATAAAAATCAATCATCCCATAATATTCTCCAACCACTCCTTTCCCTTCCCCAGGGGCAGCTGCTGTCACCAGTTTCTCTGTATCCTTTTTTTTAAAAAAATACATTTTATTGATTTTTTTTACAGAGAGGAAGAGAGAGGGATAGAGAGTTAGAAACATCGATGAGAGAGAAACATCAATCGGCTGCCTCCTGCACACCGCCAACTGGGGATGTGCCCGTAACCAAGGTACATGCCTTTGACCGGAATCGAACCTGGGACCTTTCAGTCCGTAGGCCGACGCTCCATCCACTGAGCCAAACCGGTTTGGCTCTCTGTATCCTTTTTATTGATTTTATAAAGAGGAAGGGAGAGGAATAGAGAGCTAGAAACTCTATGAGAAACATCAATCAGCTGCCACCCATACGCCCCCTACTGGGGATTGAGCCTACAACCAAGGTACATGCCCTTGACCAGAATCGAACCAGGGACCTTCAGTCTGAGGTCTGACGCTCTATGCACTGAGCCAAACTGGTTCAGGTTCTCTGCATCCTTTTTACAGATAATCTTTGTGTATAGTACTAATTCTCCCCTTATGGTTTTGTTTTGTGTAGTTTCAGTTACCTGCAATCAATTTCAATCTAAAAATATTAAATGGAAAATTCCAGAAAGAATCAGTGTATAATTAAATTGCATGCTGTTCTGAGAAGCATGATGAAATCTCAAGTCTTCTCACTCTGTCCCTTTGTAAATCATCCCTTTGTCCAGCACATCCACACTATTTGCTACTTGCCTATTAGTCACTTAGTAGCCGTCTCAGTGATCAGATCAGTTTTTAGAGAGAGACCACATTCATATAACTTTTATTACAGTATATTGTAATTGTTCCATTTTGTTAGTTATTGCTGCTAATCTGTTACTGTGCCTAATTTGTAAGTTAAACTTTATTATAGGTGTGTTTGTATAGGAAAATCCATAGTGTATGTAGGGTTCGGTACTATCCGTGCTTTCAGGGATCCACTGGGGGTCTTGGAATGTATCCCCTGCAGATAAAGGGAGACTACTGATACAAGTGTGCACAAATAAATGGTAAGGTATTAAACACAGTTCTGAAGCATGCTTTAGCCATTCTGCTTTATTGCCTTTATCTTTTGCTTGACATGTGTTAAGGTAATTGAATATGGCACTTTTTAGACACTCCTTGTAGTTTCCTTCTGTGTCATTTTAAGTACCATTCTTTTCTGAAATGTCCTTTTTATCTTTTCAAATCCTAGCCAACTCACAGACCACTTTTTCTGGAAAGCCTTTTTAATGTTCTCTTTCTTTTATACTATACAATCTCTTTTTTAAAAAAAATTTGTGTTGTAAGTTGCCAATTACCCTATCTAATAAAGAGGGGAATATGCTAATTGACCCTCACACTGTCACAAAGATGGCAGCACCCACAGCCAATAAAGAGGGAATATGCTAATTGACTGCCCTTCCCTCAAAGATGGTGGCACCTACAGCCAATAAGGAGGGAATATCTAATTGACTACCCTGCCCTCAAAGATGGCGGTGCCCACAGCCATAAGATTGCAGCGTCCAGTCCCCTCAGCCCCACCAGGAGAGGCAGGCGCGCATCAAGGCCAGGCCTGCCCCTAGGCTGGCCCAGCCACTCCATGTGCATGCCTCCAGAGACCCCCAGTCCCCTCAGTCCCACAGCAGTCCAGGGCCAGCCCAAGGCACAGGCAAGCTCGAGGCTCAGGTAACCAGGGCCGGCCAAGGCTTGCACTGCCGGCATTGGCAGCAGCAGAGGTGTGATGGGGCATCGCCCTCCCCTGATTGCCAAGTCACCACCCGCCTCTGAGGGCTCCCGGATTGTGAGATGGGGCAGGCTGGGCTGAGGGACCCCTTCCAGTGCATGAGTTTTCATGCACTGGGCCTCTAGTCTATAATAATAAAAGTGTGATATGCTAATTAGACCGGACAGCCAAACATCATTCCTGACTTCGGGACGAAGCCGCTGCAGCGGGGGCTGAGGCAGAGGCGGTTAGGGGTGATCAGGCAGGCAGGCGAGCAGTTAGGGGTGATCAGGCAGGCAGGCAGAGTGGTTAGGGATGATCAGGCAGGCAGGCGAGCAGTTAGGGATGATCAGGCAAGCAGGCGAATGGTTAGGAGCCAATGAGGCTAAACTGTCAGTCGTTAGGGGCAATCAGGCAGGCAGGCGAGCAGTTAGAAGCCATCGGGCCTAAACTGGCAGTCGGACATCCCCTGAGGGGTCCTGGATTGCAAGAAGGTGCAGGAACCTAGGCTGAGGAACCTCCCTCTCTTGCATGAATTTTGTGCACCAGGCCTCTAGTATTTAATAAATATATGGATGGTATAAACCATATTCATTTATTTATCTCCATGCTGCTCTTTCTACCCAATGACTTGGACATACTAGATTTTCAGAAAATATTTGCTGGTGATAATAGTGATATGGAACTGCCTCAGGTTACCAAACCTGAATAAGGCATATTTTTAACATAGCCATTCATTTGCTAATTTCTGTTGCTATTTTAATGTCTGAGTTTTTACTAATTATATTTTTAGGAGAATTTTATAAAAATGCAAGACCCTTCATCATGTAACAGTCTCGTAACACTTTTAACTCATTTTTCATTTTCACATGTATCATTATGTTCATTATGTATTTTTTATTTTTGTTTATTCTTTCTTACCCCCCTCTGTTGCATAGAGAAGCTGCAACCAGTTTTGCAATTTTCCAAATCACAAACTGACGTCTATAATGACAGTACTAACTTGACATGCCGTAATGGACAGCTCCAGTCAGGTGGGTTTAGGTTAACTAACATGTAAAATAATAAAGTTTGCATGCAAAGTAAAGTCCCACTTAACCTGATAATGTTGATTTGATTTTATAGCGGTAGTTTTGATTGTTTTTTGTTTGCACAGGGCTATGTTGAAAATACAGTATCCCTATCATTCATATATAAACATGTAACAAATAAGATATAGCCATTATCAATGTGCTTTTTTGCAACCTCTAATTTTTCAAATCATAAAATACAAAGACTTATTTTTCTAAGTTTAAATTATTCTTTGTTTCTATTGTATTTTTAGCTTTTGTAGTTTTTTCCATGGGTAGCTAAACCAGGTTTTTATGAAGAGGTGGTTTTGTAAGATAAATTTTTATTTTTCTTATAAATCAGTTTTCATGTATGCTATACATGAATGTCTTTTTGGTTTTTTTAAATATATTTTATTGATTTTTTACAGAGAGGAAGGGAGAGGGATAGAGAGCCAGAAACATCGATGAGAGAGAAACATCAATCAGCTGCCTCCTGCACACTCCCCACTGGGGATGCGCCCGCTACCAAGGCACATGCCCTTGGCCAGAATCGAACCCGGAACCCTTCAGTCCGCAGGCTGACGCTCTATCCACCGAGCCAAACCAGCCAGGGCTATACATGAATGTTTTATCATAATACCTGCTAGAAAAAATTTGAAGCTGAATTCACAAAGTGAGGAGAAACACTGGAGTACTATTTTTTATTATGGGTTAAATTTGTTTTTCATGAACTTTCAGGTATGAACTCTTACAGAACATTAAATGCTTTTTAAATTTTGTTTTGGTGGGAAGAATCTTCCTTTCCTAGGTTCTCTGACATCTTGGTCAGTTTTATTGGTGACTTATTCAACATTAGTTTCATGTCCGGAGCTTAAATTTTATTGATGTAATTATTGCTTTGTGTAAATTAAAAAAAAAGGAAGAAACACCCTTAGTCCACACTGTAAGACCACTGCCTTCTTTATTCATATGCAATACAAAACTTACAAGATTTCAAAAGAGAAAAGTTAGTGTAAGTGGATTTCTATAGATGAAAGAGACAGTTGGTCATTAATTAAATCTTTCCCTGTGGTTTCAGTGATCCCTTAGATTTTTCACGTAGGTTTGATTTCCAGTTCAGAGCTCTGCATCAGTAGCTATATTTCTCTTCTCATTTCTTCCTGTACCTGACTTAAAATAACATTTCAAGTATAGAGATAAGTATTTTATCTGTTTCTCTTAGCACTGCTGTGAAACGCTGACATTTTCATAAAAAACTTTTTGAAAAGAAAGAAATGTAAGAATTTACCACATATAAATAGTTAAGCTTCCAAAGTACAGATTTGAGATCCTAATAATCCTACCAGGATAAACGGCAAAAATTTCCTGGCCTTGAAAAGCTTATATGCATTCCTGTTGTTGTCTAGATTCTCTTTACTTCATTCCACGTGCGTGGTCCCCTTATATTTTTCTGCCAAGCAAAATTTTTATTTATTTATTAAATAAATTATATATGCTGGTTGATTTTTTTTTTAAATATATTTTGCCCCAGCTGGTTTGGCTCAGTGGATAGAGCTTCGGCCTGCAGACTAAAGTGTCCCAAGTTCGATTCCAGCCAAGGGCACATGCCCACGTTGCGGGCTCGAGCCCCAGTGTGGGGCATGCAGGAGGCAACCAATCAATGATTCTCTCTCATCATTGATGTTTCTATCTCTCTATCCCTCTCCCTTCCACTCTGAAATCAATAAAAATATTTAATAAATTCAATAAATAAATAAATGTTTTTTATTGGTTTTGGAGAGGGAGAGAGATGCAAATATCAGTGATTAGAGAGAATCGTTGATTTGCTGCCTCCTGCAGGCCCCACTCTGGAGATCGAGCCCACAACCTGACTGGGAATCAAACTGACCTCCCAGCTGGGCCCATTGCTTGATCATTGTTTGTGACCTGACCCGGGATTGAACCTGCAACCTTTGCATATGGGTATTACGCTCTAACCAACTGAGCTACTTAGTTTTTATTATTACTTTTATAATGTTAAACCACAATTTTCTAACCATAGCGATTTTACTGTTTCCTTAATAGAAAGTGGAGCAGTTCCAAAAAGAAAAGATCCCTTAACACACCCTAGTAATTCGCTGCCTCGTTCAAAGACAGTTATGAAAGCTGGATCCACAGGTCTTTCAGGCCACCACAGAGCACCCAGTTGCAGTGGCTTATCCATGGTTTCTGGAGTGAGACAGGGTCCTGGTCCTGCAACTGCCACTCATAAGGTATTTGGAGATAGAATTGCAAATAGAAAAATTTCAACATGATGTGCTTGCTTCAGTTTATTACAAGTACTTTATGATACCTTAAAGCAGTGGTTCTCAACCTTCCTAATGCCGCGACCCTTTAATACAGTTCCTCATGTTGTGGTGACCCCCAATTACATTGTTACAAATTGAACATAATTAGAGCAAAGTGATTAATCGCAAAACAATATGTAATTATATATGTGTTTTCCGATGGTCTTAGGCAACCCCTGTTAAAGGGTCGTTCGACCCCCAAAGGGGTCGCGACCCACAGGTTGAGAACCGCTGCCTTAAAGGATTGATTTGTTTCCATAAAACTAAATATAATTTTTCTTAAAAAAAAAATCAGGGCAACTTGCTGTTAAAAAGCATATCTTATTTTACCTCCTTTTGATCCTAATTAGGCTTTATTTATAGTTAGTTTGCTTATCCACTTTTATATAATGCTATGTAGTTAGTTCATTTTAATTTCATTATTCTTTTAATTATTTAAATCTATATAAATGTTTTGTAACATTAAACATACATACAGTTCTAACAAGGATCAAAATTACATGATTGCATTGATATAGAGCCTTTTTACCTTTAGTAACTAAATCTCTGGATAAAATCCTCTATTAACCTACTGCATGCCAAATGTACTTCTTTAGTGAATACCATTGGAGTAAATATACATTTAAAAAATGTTTATATTTTTGAATCTCTGTGAACTTTAAAGTTAATTCACTTGTGAAAAATGTAAATGTTAGGTTGTATTTTCACGTTAAAACTTGTTTCCTTTAAGAGTACACCAAAAACAAATCGAACAAATAAACCTTCAACCCCTACAACTGCTGCTCGTAAAAAGAAAGACTTGAAGAATTTTAGGAACGTGGACAGTAACCTTGCTAACCTTATAATGAATGAAATTGTAGACAAGTAAGTTTTGCCATCTGAACTATTTTGTTTTACAGTTTCTATTTTTGAATCTTATTTATAAAATGTATCATGAGTGAAATAGTTAAATACTTGTCTAATTTACATATTTAGTTCTTATAATGGTTTTTAATTATTATACAGTACATGTAGAAAATGATTGTTTTATTGATTACCTATAGTTTTCACAGTTAACATAAAATGACCATGTTTCATAGACCATAAACTGTATTTTATAATAACTGAAGCATATTTCTATTGTGGAGATAATTGAAATTCTGTTTCTTAGTGGAACGGCTGTTAAATTTGATGATGTAGCTGGTCAAGAATTAGCAAAACAAGCATTACAAGAAATTGTCATTCTTCCTTCTCTGAGGCCTGAGGTAAGGGTTATATGTTATTATTTTCTGTAACATCAGCTATTACTGAATCTGTAGTAACATTAAAGAAATGTTTGAGCTATGCTAGAATGATTAATTCATATCACAGTGGATATTTTTAGGGCAGGGAAATGATTATGTATGATACTGTAATAGTGGATTACATGATACAAACAGTGAACCCTAATGTAAACTATGGACTTTAGTTAATAATAATGTATCAGTATTGGTTCATTACTTAAAATAAGTGTACCACACTAATGCAGGATGTTAATAATGGGAGAAATGGGAGGTTAGGAGTTATACGGGAACTCTGTACTTTTCCATTCAATTTTCTGTAAGCCTAAAACCTCTAAAAAAATATATAATTTTTTAAAAAAGTTTAGTATCATCCACTTCAAATGCTTCAACACCTTGCCTGGCTAGGATGGTTCATATTGGTTGAGCATCATTCCATGTACAAAGAGGTTGCCGGTTCGATCGCTGGTCAGGGCACATTCCCCAGTTGACAGCTGGATCCTCAGTAGGGAATGTGTAGGAGTCAGCTGACAGTGTTTCTCTCTCATCAATGTTTCTCTCTCTCTCTCTCTCTCTCTCTCTATCTCTCTCTCTCTCTCTCGAATTAATAAAAACATATTTTGGCGCAGGGAGTTCATACACCTTCACTATTAATTGAAGTGTTATCAGCCTGGTGATTCACCGTTGACTCTTGCTAAACCCAGTGTCCCTGAGTCTGGAGACTCTGGTTTAATTTCTCTAGAATAAAACCTGTACCTGCTTTGGTTATGGAAGAGGAATACTTGCCTAAGTGCTGTTGGTGGGGCTGGGAAAAGGCTTACAGGAACATATGTTCAGTTCTTCATACAAACTTTTAATCATTTCTGTTTTGGGCTGCCTACCTTACTGATGCTTTCTCTGGTACCCGATGCCTCCACTTCCTGAGCTTTTCCAGGGTTTTTTGTTCATACTAGAGGCCTAGTGCATGAAATTCATGCACTGGGTGGGGGGGGCGGTCCTTCAGGCAGGCCTGCGCCCTCTCGCAGTCTGGGACCCCTCGCTCCTTACCGCTCGCCTCCTCACTGCTCCTTAGCGCTGCCCTGGAGACAGGAGAGGCTCCCGCCACCGCTGCTGCGCTTGTCAGCCATGAGCCTGGCTTCTGACTGAGTGGCACTCCCCCTGTAGGAGCGCACTTACCACCATGGGGCAGCCAGGGAGCCCTCGGGGGATGTCCAACTAAAGGCTTAGGCCCCCAGGGGATTGGGTCTAAACCGTTAGTTGGACATTCTTAGTGCTGCCACGGAGGTGGGAGAGGCTCCTGCCACCACCTCTGCGCTGGCCAGCCATGAGCTAGCTTCTGGCTGAGTGGCACTCCCCATATGGAAGTGCACTGACCACCAGGTGGCAGCTCCTGCATTGAGCGTCTGCCCCCTGGTGGTCAGTGCGCATCATAGCAACCTGCCATTCTGCCAGTCAGTCGATTTGCATATTAGGCTTTTATTATATGGGATCAGCTTGCTCCTTGTATCTAGCTATCCCTCCACAAGCAGGCACTTAGATTTTAGCTCCCTCAGCTCTGCTAAATAACTTACCACACGTTATGAATTTTCCATCTACTAACATTTGTTGTGCCCTGTGTTGTCTCCTTTCCCATTCCTTCTATTCTTTTTCTTTTGAAGATTTTTATCTTTTTACTCATTTACTATTATTTTGGTGAGATTTCTAAAGGAAGTAAAGAAGCATACCTATGTTCAATAATATGGCTTGTTCAACAAGTTAGCTTTCATTTTGATCAATGAGGATTTGGTTTTATTTTATTTTCTTCTGTTTTTAATAATTATACTAGTTTATTGTGTTCTCTTTAGAGCTCTGGGCAGCTCTGTTTTGGAGGATGCTACTGAAAATAGTCCTTTTTAGATGACAAATAATTTTTAAAATGCCTGGAAAAAGTATCTTCAGAATCATAATTGTGTGTATATGTTTAAGTTGTTTACAGGGCTTAGAGCTCCTGCCAGAGGATTGTTACTCTTTGGTCCACCTGGAAATGGGAAAACAATGCTGGTAAGAATTCTTCTTAAATTTGAATGTTCTATTAAGATATTAGGGCTAATAATTTTGAATAATTTTACATTGTCCCTGAACCTATTGTGATTTTTTAAAAATTTATCTTTATTATTGGAAGTATTATAAATGTCACCTGAGTCTACTATGTATGACTTGCTTTTTTTAAAATATATTTTTATTGATTTCAGAGAAGAAGGGAGAGGGAGAGACAGATAAGAACATCAGTGATGAGAGGGAATCATTGATTGACTGCCTCCTGCATGCCCCCACAAGGGATCAAGCCTGCAACTTGGGCATGTGTCCTTGGCCAGAATTGAACCCAGGAACCTTCGGTCCACAGGCCGATGCTGTATCCACTGAGCCAAACCGGCTAGGGCTATGACTTGCTTTTTGTTAAAATATACTTTTCTAAATTTTTAAACTAGTTTTCAATGACAAAATAGATGGAAAACCATACATATTATTTTCAGTAATATGTTTGGGCAAATTAAATTTAATAGTGTAATTTTTTTTTAATATATGTTATTGAGTTTTTACAGAGAGAGGAAGGGAGAGGGATAGAGAGTTAGAAACATCAACGAGAGAGAAACATCCATCAGCTGCCTCCTGCACACCCCGCACTGGGGATGTGCCCGCAACCAAGGTACATGCCCCCGATGGGAACCGAACCTGGGACGCTTGAGTCCGCAGGCCGACGCTCTATCCACTGAGCCAAACCGGTCAGGGCTAATAGTGTAATTTTTATTATTTTCCCAATTTAAATAACATTTTTACCTTAGAAGAACTTACTATATTGAGCATCTTCCTAATCCTTGACTTTTTTTTATCTTAACAGCTTTGTTTAAATAATCAACATGATACAGACTTTTTTCCTTTTTTTAAATTGAAGTATAATTGACACACAACAGATTTTTTTTTCCTAATTACCTTTTGCCAAAAGTTACTAGGATGTGGATACCTCTTTCTTCTGCATAGCTAGATATTCTAGAGGGAAAAAGTAAGGAAAGAGTAACTTTTTTCTTAGCTGTTTATCTTTCTCTAGTTATCTTTCTATAACTAGGAAGAGAATAACACCCCCCCCTTTTTTTTTATTTTTCACCTCTCCCTATCTGTTTTCCCTTAGGAAAAGAAGGGAGTGGAAAGAAGCACAGCCCTTCATAGATTTTTCTGCTCATTGCTTAGAAGGGAACACATTGCCATATACTAGTACTGGGGACTGTTCCATGCCTTATATTTTTAGAAATTCTTTTCTTGTACTTAAGTTGATCAGATGTATTTATTATTTTAAAGCAAGTTATGGAACTAATATAATATTTGCCCTTATGATTTTTAAAGGCTAAAGCAGTAGCTGCAGAATCTAATGCAACCTTCTTTAATATAAGTGCTGCAAGCTTAACTTCAAAATATGTGAGTATTTTTTCCAGTATTTTCATGTTTTAAGTTACTGTTTAAATGTTAATGTTAAATGTAAATGGTAATACCATACACCAAAATACTTGTCTGTGAGTTTTATACCTATTATTCAGAGATGATGAATATCACTCTTCGTAGTAGAAAACCATGTACATTTTATTAAATTCTTTTAAAATTAGAATTGTTCTGTTAAATACTAGGGCTGTGTAACAAAGTACCATAAACTGGTTGACTTAAACAACAGAAATTTATTGTCTTACAGTTTTGGAGGCTAGAAATCCAAGATCAGATATTGGCAGGGTTCTCAATTGTGTAAAGTAATTAAAAGTAACTATAAAACAATACCTCTTTTCCTGGTTACATTTTGTTTCCTATGTGAAATTCTGTTAGTAAAATTGTTATTAATGTAGGTTTATCCACCTTATAAACACTGTCTTGGAAGCTGGAAGAATGGGATTCCAATCTAGCTTTTACATTTAGAGCAGGCCTTAAAGTATCACTTCAGGCCTTACTTCATTCATAAAGTGTTAATGTCATAACAGGTGACCTCTCAGCCTGCACCCTTGAAACTCTGAGCCTCAGTTTCTCTTGTAAAATGGGGACAGTAACGTCACATACTTGATAGAGGGGCCTGACAAATGAGGAGTGAGTGGGAGCAGTCAGCCCTCGCTGGCACAGGGAATCACTCAGCAGAACTATAGCTGTCATTTTCAGTGCATCTTCACACCTTGGGATTAGTGGAGGAGGAAGTGGATTGGAACCCATGGCCACCGAGTGCTCAGACCTTTGTTACTCAGGAAACGCCATCCTTCACAGTGATGTTTGGAAAACAAACACCAGGATGAGTAGAGTCTGGCCAATTTTTGCCTTGTTAAAAAACAACAACCCCCCCCCCCCCAAAAAAAAAAAAACAACACACAAAACAAAACAAAGAACAAAACTATTTCTAGAGCAAGAAAGAATAAAAGTGTGTATCATTTAGGTAACTTTTGGCCAAAAAAAGAGGCAGTGCCATTAATTAAAGCATTATTTCACCTTAACAAGATCTTGGAACAGGAACTCCCAAACTTCCCTCGGTGACTCGATAGTGTGTGAAAAGCCTGGTGCTGTCAATACCTCCACTGTCATCTTTCAAGAGTTGACCCTGTCTCCCCTCAGTGGCAACGAGGCTGCTGGGTGCCAAGTATCACACCTTCCACCACAGCATCCCAAGCAGGAAGGAATTTCCCCTCATTCTCTTCCCACTTAACAAATGGAAACTTTGCCAGAGAGACTTCCCATAGGTCTTATTAGCTAGAACCCGATCACATGACACCCCAACACCAATTGCTAGCAAAGGAGAATAGCTTAACACAGCTGGACCCCAAAATTCAGGCTTCTGTTCAAGGAAGAAGCCTGGCCCACAGGGGAGCCCTGGAGAACCTTGGAGACCCTACATCTGAGAACAGGACAAGAATATTTGTTTTGCTAATTCCAATCTGGGGCCAGATCTTTTTTCTTTTTCTTCTTAATGAAATTTTTTTTTTAAATATATTTTATTGAGTTTTTACAGAGAGGAAAGGAGAGAGATAGAGAGTTACAAACATCAATGAGAGAGAAACATCGATCAGCTGCCTCCTGCATATCCCCCACTGGGGAAGTATGCGCAACCCATGTACATGCCCTTGACCGGAATCGAACCTGGGACCTTTCAGTCCGCAGGCCGACACTCTATCCACTGAGCCACACCGGTTTCGGCTATGAAATTTTCAATAAAAAGAATAGATGCCACCTAGGACAGGATAGTTTTTACAGATTACCCCAAATCTCATGATCCTTTTGTTAGATGCTTTGGTGAATAAAGTGGTTTTAGTATGGTTTCTTAAGAGGTGTACATTGACCTCCTGGACTACCTAGAAATATTTTGATACTAATTGACAGTGATATTGTGAGAATAAGTTTTCAAGATGTTCTTAATAGAGCAAGTTTTGTTCAGTAGAGCACTTTCTAATTTACCTGCTTTTATATAAGTACTAGTAGCCCATCACGCAATATAGCGCGCAGTAGGCCGCCCGCCGCTTCTGCAGGAGCAGGCGGGAACCGCAGCACGCCTGCAAGATCCGTGCTGCTTTCAGGGGAGGTGGAAGCAAGCCACCAGCGCCCATGGGAGCCAGGAAGGAGCCATGCCACTTCCGCGGGAGCTGGGAGGCGGGAGGGAACCGTGCTGCTTCCCTGTGAGGTGGGCCCACCGTCTCCTCTATGGGCGTGCGTTCGGCCACAGAGGCTGCGGGCCGGCTCCCCATCCCTGTCCATGTCTGCTCCGGCTCCAGGAGGCCCGCCTGAGCCAGGGCACCCTGTCTCTGTCTCCGTCTCCGCTCTGGGTCTCACCTGCACATGTAACCTCCTCCTGGACCTCCACCGTGACCCGTTACGGTGTCCTGGCCTATTTTGCATATTTCCTCTTTATATGTATAGATAGATACATTGCCTGCAATCTAGGGTTAAAGGAATATGTACAGCATCTTTCTCTCCTCCCTTACTTTTTCTTCCCTCTTGTTTTACCTTTGACTAAAAGCTATTTCATTCTCAAGTTTTAGGAATGTAGTTTCAAGCAAAACATAAATTTTATTTTTATAGTACTTACCAGACTGTATTAAATAATAAATAAATGACGTGTTTTGTAAAATTATAAGGGATATTTCAGTAAACTCCGGTACCTCTTCCCAATTCCTTAAACCAAATCTTTGGTTATTGTAAAGAAAGGAAATTAAATTCCTAGGTTCTAGACTTTCAATCATGAAACTTTAAACGCTGGAATAATGTTACATTGTATGAATGTGATAATGTGTAATGCCTTCTTTTAGGTGGGAGAAGGAGAGAAGTTGGTGAGAGCTCTTTTTGCTGTGGCTCGAGAACTTCAACCTTCAATAATTTTTATAGGTAAGAACATGTTTACCTACTAAGTAAGTTGACCTTTTGTGAAATTTCCCTCTCCATATACAACGGGTATTACAGGAAAGCTTATTCGAAAGGAAAAAGTTTTCAAGAAAAACAACATTAAAGACTATCTAATGAATTGAATAGGACCCACTGTATTAATAATTGAAGTAGTAAACTAGATTAATCTCAGATAACTCATATAGGTTGGCTTTTAATTCACGTCTTATCCTTGTATTTCCTCTAGATGAAGTTGATAGCCTTTTGTGTGAAAGAAGAGAAGGAGAACATGATGCTAGTAGACGCCTAAAAACTGAATTTCTAATAGAATTTGATGGTGTAAGTATTGGTTATGATATTTTTAATGTGGTAACATTTTAATGTATATATTTTCCTATTAAATGGTCCAAATTAGAGATACAGATATCTTTATTATGTTTTACTTTGTTACTACTTTCTCTAAAAGTACTGAAAACAATATTTTTGGCTTATAGGTACAGTCTGCTGGAGATGACAGAGTACTTGTAATGGGTGCAACTAATAGACCACAAGAGCTTGATGAGGCTGTTCTCAGGTAGGAAGATTTATGTAGAAACACACATTTATGACAGATATGTGTAGTCATGTGTTCATCTCACATATTTCTTATTTCCTTCACTCTCATTTTGAAAACTAAATTCAGTCTTTTCTACCTTATATTCATCCTCTGGCCTCTTGTTATCAACTGAAGTTTTTGAGGACAGGGCCAGCAGGATATCAGGAAAACTGCTCATTTTATGGCTTTAGGCAAACTGCTTATTTCTTCTGGGTTGGATTAAATTATCCTACAACTTCAAAATCGATTCTTACCTTCTTTTACTGGGCTTCATGAGAAGCTGATAAAAACAGGTTTCATGGGAGTTATGTCGTGTTCTCTATTCTTATGTGTTAGAACAAATTTATCCCCTTCGTACTGGGAGGACAGTTTGATTCAGCATGAAATCATTGAGCCTTCCTTTCTTTTCCTGAGGAATCTATAACATTGTCCCATTGTTTCTAGGGTTGGATGTTGCAGTATAAAAATCTGAAGCCAGCCTACTTTTTATTAATATTTACGATTAATTTAATTTTTTTCTTCGTACTGGATACAGTTTCCAACTATTGAAATCTAGTTATTTGAAAAATATGTTGATTGATCTGTGTTTATTTTTCCTGGGATTTGATGTTCGTTTAAATTGATAGTTTGGAACCTCCTTTGTTTTGGGAAAGTTATTTTGAGTACTATCTTTGATTTTTTTTTTCCTAATTCATTTGTCTACTAATTTTTTTTTCTACACACAACTTATGCATTATGTTGCATCTTTTTTTCTTTCATCTCTGTAATTTCCATAATCATTTTAAACTTTTAGGTCTCTTTGTTTTGATTTGTCTGTTTTCCAGTTTGTTGTCCTTATTTCTTATCTCCTTTCTGCTACTACTTTGGCAACCTTTGTTTCTCTGGTGGTTTTTGTTTTCTTTTTTATTGCTTTCCTTATCTTTGTGGTCCATTTTTTCATCTCCCATTGTCTCATTTTCTTGAGCCTTTGTATATTCATTTTCATGAGCCCTTGTATCTCTGTGAACTCGTTTCATAGATTTTTTCCCATTAAATTATTATATTTCATGGTAAGCTATTTGGTTACAATTTTAATTCACTCTATGGCAGAATCCTGTTGTACATGTTCTCCATTTTATCTATGTTTTATTTATTGTATTCTTTACCCCTATTTTGACACTATTTTTTAAAAAATTGATTGTCTTTTGCCTGTTTTGCTTTATTTTTATTTGAATAGGGGGAGTTTTTGTAAAAAACCTAATTTTGGAAGGATATTATAGGAGGAGAGCTAGAAAATTAAGATACCGAACAAGTATTTTGAGTTGTCCCATGAATAGCCTGGACTGACAGGTAGTCTCACTAATTCAGTAGTAAAGCCATATCTGATAAACAAGTGTTTGTGTGTAAATAAGACATTGGGTTGATTTAGTCTTCTTCAACTAATAAAGGCAGTGTGTCATCTTGCCAGACAGACTGATGTCTTACAAAGATGATATGTCTTTGAGTTTCTTTGTTCAACCTCGCCTTCCTTGCCATTGCCCTGTTATTGGCCAAGGTTCACAAGATCTACGGAGGCAGTCTTCATAAGCTAGTTTAAATATGGGGAGTTTGGTTTTATTACCCCTCAGAATATGCTCTGTCTCTTTCCTTTGGAAAACTCTATTCTCTGACATCTGCCTGTAATCTGCAGTGTGTATCCTCCTTTCTCACTGTAATTTTCACTGCCCTATGCAGCCCTTTTTCATACATTTAAGTTATGTAAATATTACCTATTTAAAAATATATGAATATGTATTTTTATTTCAGAGAGAGGAAGGGAGAGGAAAAGAGACAAATAGTAACATGATGAGAAAGAAACATTGATCGGCTGCCTCCTGCACACCCACCCTCTGGAGATGGAGCCTGCAATCCGGGCATGTGCCCTGACTGGGAATTGAACCTGTGACATCCTGGTGCATGGAACAATGCTCAACCAATTGAGCCACACCAGCCAGCCTGTTACCTAGTTTCTTTATGATGAAATTTATTTTTCTGTTTTTGTTGTCCTTAGTTTTAGTTGTTTTTATTTTCGTAAAGAGAGCAAAGATGTTTTTATTAAAATCTTATATCAGATACTTTCTTCTAAAGTGTTATTGCATGTTAAAAACATGAACATACCGCCCTAGTTGGTTTGGCTTAGTGGATAAAGCATCTGCCTGTGGACTGAAGGGTCCCGGGTTCGATTCTGGTCAATGGCACATGCCCCGGTTGTGGGCTTGATCCCCAGTAGGGGGCATGCAGGAGGCAGCTGATCAGTGATTCTCTCTCATCATTGATGCTTCTGTCTCTCTCTCTCTGACCCCTTTCCTCTTTGAAATCAATAAAAAAATAAATTAAAAAACAACAACATGCACATACCTAGATGGTTAACTTGATTCTGACAGTATTGAATTAAGGACTTTAAAATATTAACTAGAGAGCTAGCCAGTTTAGTTCAGTGGATAGAGAGTCAGCCTATGGACTGAAGGGTCCTGGGTTCAATTCCAGTCAAGGGCACATGCCCTGGTTGTGGGCTCAATCCCTAGTTGAGGCGTGCAGGAGGCAGCCGATCAATGATTCTCTCTCATCATTGATGTTTCTCTCTCTCTTCCTCTCCCTCCCTCTCAGAAATCAATAAAAATATATATTTAAAATATTAACTGGAGAGTTTTAAAAGAGTAACTCTAAAAATAATTTTTTACATTGATGACTAAAATGCGTTCACATGCTTTGAGCTTTATACTTAAAGCTTTTTTCTTGTCATTGACTACTTAAACTGAGGTACCTTTAAATTCAAAATTCTATTTCTGAATCCTTCTTTTAGGCGTTTCACCAAACGGGTATATGTGTCTTTGCCAAATGAGGAGGTATGTGTTTGTGATTTTTTTTTTATTTTTATTTTTTAAGCAGAAGCAAGAACTACCACCTTGACAATATTGAGTCTTCCAACCCATGGTACAACCACTTGGGAAACAGTTTGGCAGTTTCTTAAAAAGATAAACATAAACTTATCATAAGATCCACCAGTCTCCCCAAGATAAATTAAAACATATATCTATAAAAAGACATGTGCAAAAATTTTTATGGCAGCATTATAAATAATAGCCAGGAACTACAAAGAATCTAAAATATTTATCAATTGGTGAATAGGTAGATAAATGAGGTATATCTACTTAATGGAATAATATTTAGCAACAAAAGGAATGAGCTACTTTTATGTGCTACTAGAGGCCCGGGGCATAATATTTGTGCACTGGGGCAGGGGGGCGGTGGAGAGGATCCCTCAGCCTGGCCTGTGCCCTCTCACAGTCGGGACCCCTCGCTCCTTACCACTTGGCTCATTGCTCCTTAGCACTGCCGCGGAAGCGGGAGAAGCTCCCTCCATAGCAGCTGCACTCACCAGCCATGAGCCCTGCTTCTGGCTGAGCACACTGACCACCACGGTAGCTCCTGCATTGAGTGTCTGAACCCTGGTGGTCAGTGCATGTCATAGCAACCAGTCGTTCTGCCCGTAGTTCCGCCATTAGGTCGATTTGCATATTAGGCTTTTATTATATAGGATAATGTGGAGGAACCTCAAACACATTATACCAGTGAAAGACACCAGATGTAAAATATTACACATCATGATTCCATTTATATGAAACTAGAGGCCCAGTGCATGACATTTGTGCACTGTGGGGCGGGGGTGGGGTCCCCTCAGCCCAGCCTGCACCCTCTCAGAGTCCAGGACCCCTCAGGGGATGTCAAACTGCTGGCTTAGGCCCAACAGTCAGACATCTTCCAAAGGGCCCTTAGCATTGCCACAGAGGCGAAAGAGGCCCCTGCCACCCCTGCTGCGCTCGCTAGCCATGTGACTGGCTTCTGGCTGAATGGTGCTCCCCCTGTGGGAGCGCACTGACCACCAGGGGCAGCTCCTGCATTGAGTGTCTGGCCCCAGATGGTCAGTGCAGGTCATAGCAACCGATCATTCTGCCATTCAGTCAATTTGCATATTAGCCTGTTCAGAAAAGGCAAATTCTAGAAACATAAAGCAGATCCATGATTTGCTAAGGCTAAGGGTCAGAGTGAGGATTAACAGCAAACAGGCATGAGTAAATTTTCTGGGTGATAGAAATGTTCTAAACTGGATTATAGTGATGGTTGCAAAACTCTTAAGTTTATTAAGTCATTGAATTACAATGCATGAGATTCATGGATTCATACTTTTATAAAACTGTCTTGTTTTTGTTTGTAAATTATATTGTCTAGCTCAGACCTTTAATATCCTTGGTAGTAACAATAGCTATGTCATTAATGCTTTATTTCAATTATCTTTACCTCTCTCAGGAACTGTCAAGAAAAAGGTAGTTTTAAAGGACATGAGTGAGACTTTAAAATGTAGAGTGATTTGTGTAAGATCATTCAGTTCCTAAATGAGAATTGGGGTTTGAACCTGATTCCTAGTATTTTATTAAGCTAATTCTTAGGACTGATAATTTTTTAACATTTCTTTTCAGACACGACGACTTTTACTAAAAAATCTATTATGTAAACAGGGAAGCCCATTGACCCAAAAAGAACTAGCACAACTTGCTAGGTGAGTAATTTGATTTGGTCTGTTTTACAGCTTTCTTTTTTTTTTTTAAGGAATCTTTTTCTGTTTTGTTTAAAGTAAGCTCAAGTATAAAATGAGTAGTGTCTCATCCTCTGCTTCATTTACCTTCTTTCTTATCTCTTATTCTTATACGTATGGTACCTAAATTTCAATTTCTAGATCCTATACAAGACATGACCTAAATATGATGGTATTATATTCCTTTTATAAACTTATTAAAGCTTATAGTGTTATTAAAGTAATTTTTTAAATGTAAAATATCTCATATCTGCCCACACCAACATACATTTTCTTATAAACTTCTTTTGCATTACACATAATTTTCTTTAACTTTTACATTTTTAACTTTTTTTTTGAGTGGTACACTAGTGGAAACTAGTATGAGATGCATTTGTGAATTTTAATCACTGGAAAAAACATCATGAAGTAATATTCAGTAAGTATGTGAATAGCTAGTAATTTTAATAAACATTGAGTTCCTAGATAAGAATGAAAAAAGAACAAATGCATTACTTTGAAATAGTTGAGATCCTTCTTTGTCATTCCAATAAAGAATTCTGCTAATAATGTTTGATCTGTGTTCTTATTTAACATAGTACACAATATCTAAATGCTTTCTTTCCCTGTTTTATT
>NW_006293779.1:1835042-1835252 GCF_000327345.1 Myotis davidii | reverse complement strand
ACCTAGTTCTTAGTTCCCTTTGATAATCTCTTGGCTACTCAGGATTCTCCACTATGGCATTCCATTCAGGTGTGCCTATTTTTGCCAATGACTTCTATCGCAGACTCTCCCTTCAATCTGTTTGTTTTACATTTTTTTTCAATTAAATCTTTATTGTTCAGATTATTACTATAGTTACTCTTTTTTCCCACCATACCTCCCCTCCACCCA
>NW_006293779.1:1828615-1834190 GCF_000327345.1 Myotis davidii | reverse complement strand
GCGAGAACTTCTGTGCTGGAGTCACCCCTCTGGGGCTAGACTTGGGGCTTTGGTGCTCACTGAGTCTGCCCCCTGAGTGTGTCTTTTATGATTCCACGGAGCTGCACACTGGATGGTTCCACTCTGACCTCTGGGCTTCCTGGCTTCTGGATCTTTAGGGCGGTGCTAATCTAGCCTTTGCCTGAGGCTATCCAGCAAAAGCCTCCCTGCAGGGGCTTGGGCGGGGCAGGTCCCATGGGATCAACAGGGCGGGGTTAGCAATTATGGCTGCTCTCAGTCTTGCCCTCAGAGGCTCTGCTTCTCAGTGTCCTAGTAATCGCTGCAAGCCCCACGGAGAGAAAGCTGCCCTAGGGTTTTGAGCGATGCCAGACAGTCCCGCTTCTCCTGTATGAGTCTGGGTCCCTAGAGACTCGCCCGGAACTGGAGTTCAGAGCCTGAAACTCCCTCCCGATTCAAAATGACAACTGCGCCCTCAGCCGCCAGCCCACTCCGCATGCACTCCGCACCTTAGTATTTTACTTCAGCACTGCGCCTCCTCTGAGTCTCGGTATGCTTTTCTCTTTCCTCCTAGTTGTAGAACTTCCACTCAGCCAGCCTTCCTGTAGTTCTGGATGATGTCCGTTCCGTCATTTAGTTGTACTTTTGAAGTGGTTGTTCGAGGCAGCAAACTCCGGTGTTTACCTATGCCGCCATCTTGGTTTCTCCTCTGTTCTACATTTTAAAAAATCTACTTTGTGATGTATTACAGAATTATACAACCGAAACCTATATAATTTTATTAACCAGTGTCACCCCAATAAATTCAATTAAAAAGCTGAAAAAATAAACAAATAAAAGTGGTACACTTTATTAGAAACTGAATATAGGAGATACATTCATGAATTTTAATCACAAATAAATAAATATTAAAAATAACAACATAAAATAATCTCCTTTGGCCCTCATTCCATTAAGTCAGTGCTCTTTGTCAAGACAAAGACTCATTAACTTTTAGAGAAGTAACTGCTTATGTATCAGTTGGCCAGCAATGGCTTAGTTACTTTCCATGGGACATGTTTACAATGTAATGGAGACTCCTGGAGGCACAGTATGCCTTAATCTAAAGGAATGGTTGTAATGATGCAAATTTGAGGCATTATAAATAAGGAGCCAGCAGCAAACTGTTCTGTTTGATTTTGGCAAGTGGGTCTTTCTGTGCACTTAAATCATACAGCAGTCTGCTTAAAGACAAAGGTAAAGTAGGTTTTACCTTCTTACCCGGAGAATTTGAATCTGCAAAGATGAAAGTGATTTGCTCTTTCTCCTCATTCTCAGAATGACTGATGGATACTCAGGAAGTGATCTAACAGCTTTGGCAAAAGATGCAGCTCTGGGTCCTATTCGAGGTAGGTATACAAGTGTTGGAAACATTTATACCTCTTCATAAGACCATTTTAGAAGTTTAATAAGTCTCTATTAGTGGGAAAGCAGTAAAGCTGTATCAGTGGAAAACTTGAGGTCCATTGAAATAAAGTATTCTAGATTTAAGGTTAGCAAACTTTTCTGTAAAGAGCCTGTTGGTAAATATTTTAAGTTTGTGGGCTGTATATGCTCTACATTGCATATTCTTGTTTTTTTTTTTTTTCAAACAATCACACACAAAAACCCCCAAAATGTGAAACTATTTTTAGCTCACAGACCATCCAAAGACAGTCCATGACCTCTCTTCTAGACAACAGGTTTCACTTGTTGATAGTAGCAAAGAAGCAGAAAACTCAAAAAGAAAACTTTTTTAAGCAAGCAAAAAAGAATACTAAAGGGAAAATGTTCTTAACTTTTTTGTGTGCTTTTCATTTCAGTATTCTAATATCACTTGAAATTAATGTGTCTAAGGGAACTCATGTAACTATTTATACTTTTATCATTGCATGTTAACTTTTGAAGACTTGCAGCAAAATATATCATGTGTTGCTATATTTTGATTCAGGATAATTTGTTGATTCTGAAATACCACAACTGATCACTTCTAGGTTAGTTCAATTAAACTCGCTATGGTGTATTAGAGTAGATGTTCTGAACAACTTTGCCAAGGCCAGCATAGGCAGGTATGCACTCAGATTACTTACTGGCTATGATGATAAAATAGATCATGGGACATGCTGCTTTGGAGAATAATAAATGTAACTTTGAGAATATATTTTGTGACACTGAAGTATTTTAGCCAAACTTTCTTGCTATAAACCATGTTCAGATAGGGACTCAGAAACAATAGCTAATGTATAAATCACTTGTGGTTTTAGAATATTTTAGCTATTTTCTGAAGCAGACAAAAGTTGTTAGATTTTTTTTAAAGCTAGTGCCTTTTGTAAAAAACAAATTGAATTCTTTTAAGTTTACTCTCAAATTTGTAAAACCTGTTGTTTCTTGACAATATCCAAAGAAATTGAATGTCTTATAGTTACTCCTAAGAAAGAATATTATTCTAAGCATTTATACATTGTATGTGCTCTATTATATGTCTTTTTTAATATAATGATTTATATTGAACACATACTTTTAGGTCATTGTACTTGGTTTTGCTTTTCAGCACTTTAAACTTTAAAAAATTTTAAGTGGCTACCTTTTATATTTTACAGAACTGAAACCAGAACAAGTGAAGAATATGTCTGCCAATGAGGTATATACTATATTACAATTGTCTTTTCTTGGTTTTGGTTCTCTATATTGTTAGATACATGTTTTGTGTGGATTTTATAGTTTATTTGATTAGAAACTAGAAAAAATTAACTTTGCCTCATTTAAAAAAATGGAGGCCTTCATTAGCAGGTGTGACTCATGGGTCGATTGAGTGTCGACCCATGAACCAGGTGATCACAGTTCAATTCCCGGTTAGGACATATGCCCGGGTTGCAGGCTCAATCCCCAGTAGGGGTCATGCAGGCGGCAGCTGATCAATGATTCTCTGTCATCAGTGATGTTCCTATTCCTCTCTCCCTCTCCCTTCCTCTCTTTGAAATCAATGAGAACATATTTAAAATATATATATAGAGAGAGAGGCCTATCCAATTACAGTATCTTATGTTGTTCATTGATAATGGACAAAAATATTGTACACATTAAGTCATTTTCTAACCATTTATATTACATAAAAACTAAACAAGAAAAGTATAGGAGATGAAGATTTTATAAATTATGAAAATAACTTGGAACAGATTAAGTCTTCAATGTTCTGTTTTGTTTTTTAATGTTTTCCTCCTTATAAAAGCAATGCAATTAACATTGTAATGTAATTTACTATATTTTCTTAATATGGTAGACCCTCTTATGAAATGCTAAAGAATTTATTTTGAAAAATACTGCCTGCTTATGAAATATAAATTGGAAATGCAGAATGATCATAACTGTGTGAACAAACTTTTAAAATCAACTCGCATTATATTTGTAACTTACCTGTCAGAGATATTTTTTTGCTGCCCAAGTTCCAACAGCTATTGAGGAGACATTGAACTCTTAACATAGAAAATGAGTACATTTTGACAGTCCTCTTTCTTCAAACTTTTAAGTAAATTTATGTTGTCTTCAGGCATTTGTGCATGGTGGTTCATCACCTACATTACTAAGAAAGTCCTCACACTTCTTGCAGCCACCCTTTCATTTTAGCAGTCTAGTTTTCCTAAAGTATATTTGGCATGAATGAAACTTAGGAATAGAGAATTCCACATACCCACTCTGGTGTTTAACTACTATACCTTAAAAATCACATTTAGGCTTTTGGCTGAGTGGTTCAGTTGGTTTGTGTGTCCTCCCATACACCAAAAGGTTGCAGGTTCGATCCCCAGTCCAGGTGCGTGCAGGATGCAACCAATCTATGTTTCTCTCTCACATCACTCTCTCTCTCCTTTCCTCTGTCTAAAAATTAATTAAAACATATCCTCAGGTGAAGATTAAAAATTTTTTAAAATTCACATTTCAAGTATAAATTCCAATCCATTCTATCTGATGTATAATTTTAATTCCACATTTTTTAAATTTTTTAATATATCAATACTGTACAATTTGTGTTTCAAAAGTGTCTTATGGATTTTTTTAAAAATATATATTTTATTGATGTTTTACAGAGAGGAAGGGAGAGGGATAGAGAGTTAGAAACATCGATGAGAGAGAAACATCCATCAGCTGCCTCCTGCACACCTCCTACTGGGGATGTGCCCGCAACCAAGGTACATGCCCTTGACCAGAATCGAACCTGGGACCCTTCAGTCCACAGGCCGATGCTCTATTCACTGAGCCAAACCAGTTAGGGCATCTTATGGATTTTTAATAGTTTAAATATAATGTATTAACAATATCCTATAAACATATTGCGTTTTAAATGTTCTTATACTCATAGCATAAACCTAATTGTACTTTTCAACAAAAAGTAAGCATCAGGCATGAAGTATTTCTCTGACTTGGATCAAGGATAGGTAAACTTGATATCTCATAATCTGGCCTCGTAGGTTAAAGCTGAGGAAAGGCCTTATGTCTGACATTTTAGACCTCTGTGTTTGTCCCTTGAAAAGACCATATAGCCTGGCCAGCATGTCTCAGTGGTTGAGTGTTGACCTATGAACCAGGAGGTCACAGTTCGATTCCTGGTCAGGGCACATGCCTGGGTTGCAGGCTCGGTCCCCAGTGTGAGGTATGCAGGAGGCAGCCAATCAATGATTCTCTCTCATCATTGGTGTTTCTATCTCTCTCTCCCTCTCCTTTCCTCTCTGAAATTAAGAAAAATATTTTTTTTTAAAGAAAGACCATACAAGTAAAGGAAACAAACAAGGCAATAATGAGGTAAAGCCACCAGCTGGCAAATTTTAGTACGAAGTGGTATGCAAGTTCTCAGTTGACTTCACAGGGAACATCCCTCAGCCCCACTTTTGCAAGTGTTCTTCACTCGGACTCAAGCTCCTAGGCCGTGGCACTTTCTATGCAGATCCCTGAGGAAGGCCATTTGCTTGTACATAAAATGGAATGCTTTAATAAACTTGCATTAATATCTTACAATAATTTTATGAAAGCAAGTAGGTGGCTGCTTAGAGAATAGTAGAAATTCTTAGGAATCTTTCCATTATTTCATGAGAAAAGAGATCTGTTTACCATTGATAGTGGCTCTGTTAACCATTATATGTTTTACCCATCCTGAGAATATACATAAAACCAAACTTTCTTCTTCACTGAAAAAAGTCAACCCAAATATAATTCCTGTTTATTTGAAGAGTAAAGAAATTTTGAGTCTATATTCTTTTTTTAAAAAAAAAACTTTTATGTTCTTATAATTATAAAACAAGGTAGTCATTCTGTTGCTGTAGGTATATATAGCTATACTAGAGGCCCAGTGCACGAAATTCGTGGATGGATAGGGTTCCTAGCAGCTGCTGGCTGCCAGCCAGGGCTTCCCTTCCCCCAGCTTCCTGCCACTGCCAGCCAGGGTGGGATCAGAAGGGGGGAAGGGGAGGTCGTGGGTGGTTGGCTGGCTAGCCCCACCCCCAGGTCAAACTCCCAGTTAAGGGGACAATTTGCATATTAGGCTTTTATTATATAGGACTGGGGCCTGGTG
>NW_006293779.1:1812186-1826444 GCF_000327345.1 Myotis davidii | reverse complement strand
CATGGCTGGGGGGCAGGGCAAAGGCGGCCCCTATGGACAGGCCCACACTGGGTTTCCGATCACTGTCAGTGGCAGGGGGCTTCTTCCTGCTTTCCCTTTCGCCTCCCTGCATTGTGCCTACATATGCAAATTAACCGCCATCTGAGTTGGCAGTTAATTTGCATATAGCCCTGATTAGCCAATGAAAAGGGTAGCTCGTACGCCAATTACCATTTTTCTCTTTTATTAGTGTAGATAGGATAAAAATTTGTCCCAAAACTTAGCAGCTTAAAACATTTATTATCTCACATTTTCACAGTCAGGAATATGGGTGCAGCTTAGCTGAGTCCTCTGATTGAATCTCTCTCAGCAGGGTGCAAAGTTTTGGCCCATAGTCTCTTATAAAGCTGGAAGCAAGATGTTGGCTGGCAGTATAGTCATTGCGAGGCTCAACTGGGGAAAGATCTGCTTCAAAGCTCACTTGTGCTTCTTTGCCAGATTCCTTTCCCCTCATGCGTTGTTGGGCTGACAGCCTCGGTTTTCTCTGGCTATTGGCTGAAGGCTGTCTTCACTTCCTTGCTACATACACCTCTCAAACATAGTAGTTTGTTTCATCAAAGCAAGCAGGCCAGGAAGACAAGAGTGCCAGAAAGATGGTAGTCATAGCCTTTATACTTAATCCTGAAGGTGACATTCCATCAGTTTTGCTGTAGTCTTCTATTCTTTATTTTTATTATTTTTATATTCTTTATTTTTTATTTTTATATATTTTTTTTATTTTTACTGATTTCAGAGAGGAAGAGAGAGGGAGAAAGAAACATCAATGATGAGAAAGAATCATTGATCGGCTGCCTCCTATACGCCCCCTACTGGGGATCGAGCCTGCAATCCGGGCATGGACCCTTGACCGGAACCAAACTTAGGATCCTTCAGTCCACAGGCCAACACTCTATCCACTGAGCCAAACCAGCTAGGGCTGTAGTCTTCTATTATGAGGTCCAGTTTACATTCAGGGAAGGGATTTCACAAAGGCATATAATAAGAGGTGGAAGTCATCAGAACATGCCCACCACATGTGTAAATCAATTATAATTATTACAATTTTTTTTATGGTTAAAGGGTCACATTTGGCCAGTGAAATCTGTTTTTATATGAAGATGAACCCATTCAACACTACTTGAGAACATTAAGACTCTGTGTATAGAAATGCATCTTCTTTGCTGGCAGTGAGCAAAATCTAAAAACAAGCCAGTCTGTTCTGCAGAGCCATCAAAAAGTTCAGGTTTGAGGACAACAAACAGTTCTGAAACTGGGGTAAAGTTGAGAGTGAAATAGGATTAGTTGAAAGTCTATTTAAGAAGCAATTAGACACCAGATCCAATTCCCCACATAATACAGCTGGGCAACTCTCCTTTTACCAAAACAGGACCTTTTAAGAAAACTAAGACTAAAAAAGAACTTCTTTAACCCCTTCAAGGGCGTTTAGTGGTTGCTGTGATACTCTGCCAAGATTTCCCTTCAGGACTGCAGAGTCTTAGCTGGTGGGAAGATTGGCAGCTGACAGCTCTCAGTTGAATCCCTCTCCAGGCATTGCCCTCAGGCCAAAAGACTCTTCACTCAGAGTCATACTCAGTACCTGAGGGCAGCCCTTACCCAATGCCTGGTTGATGTGGGGTATAAAGGCCAGGCCCCTTTGCCTCAAAGTAGGACAACTCTCTGAAAGGCATGACTATACCAGGAGTAAACAAAGTAGAACTTTTTTTTTAAAGAAAAGATACCATTTATTTTATCAGGAGCAAAAATGTAAAGTACCAGCCCTAGCTGGTTTGGCTCATTGGATAGAGCATCGGCCTGCGGACTGAGGGGTCCCAGGTTCGATTCCAGTCAAGGGCACATGCCTGGGTTGTGGGCTTGATCTCCAGTAGGGGGGCATGCAGGAGGCAACCAATCAATGATTCTCTCTCATCATTGATGTTTCTATCTCTCTCTCCCTCTCCCTTCCTCTCTGAAGTCAATAAAAATAAATTTTAAAAAAATGTAAAGTACCAATGATGAATATTTTAAAAGATACCTTGCTTGGCTAGTGTGGCTCAATTGGTTGAGCATCATCCCATTGCCAGTTTGATCCCCGGGTCAGGGCACGTGAGGGAGGAAACTAATTGATGTTTCTCTCTCACATCCATGTTTCTCTCTCCCTCACTCTCCCTTCTTTTCTCTGTAAAATTAATAAAAATATATATATATTAAAAAGATTTACAAGTCTTTTCCTGAAAAAAATATATTGAAAACCATTTTTAAAGACTTTAATAAATAAATGGAAGGATATACCACATCTTTGTATTTGAAGACTCAATATAATAAAAATGTCATTTTTTTAAAAAAACAAAACACACATACTAACTTGGTTTTTATTAATGCTATGTTAACTTAGCCCACTCCAATGACAAGAGCCTGAAAACATATTTTTATATTTTAATATATTTTATTGATTTTTTACAGAGAGATAGAGTTGGAAACATTGATGAGAGAGAAACATCGATCAGCTGCCTCCTGCACACTCCCTACTGGGGATGTGCCCTCAATCAAGGTACATGCCCTTGACTGGAATCAAACCTGGGACCCTTGAGTCTGCAGGCTGATGCTCCATCCACTGAGCCAAGCTGGTTAGGGCAACACACATATTTTTAAAATATCATGTCCTGGCCAGTGTGTTTCAGTAGTTAGAGTGTCAGCCCTCTCACCTAAGGGTCAAGGGTTCAATTCCAGCTAGGACACATACCTCATTGTAGGCTGCATTCACGTGGGCACATGCAGGAAACAACCAGTCGATATGTCTCTCTTACTTCAGTGTTTCTCTCTCTCTGTCTCTCCCCCTCCCTTCCACTCTAAAAATCAATGGGAAAAAAATATTCTCAAGTGAGTATTTACCCAGGCCCTGGTCAGGGCATGTGTAGGAGGCAACTGATCCATGTTTCTCTCTCACATCAATATTTCTCTCTCCTCACCCCCATCCCTCTCTGGAATCAGTGAAAAGAAACAAAAAATACCTTTGTTATTTATTTTCCCTCTTTGCTGAACAAGCAAAGTTGCTATTTCCTGTTGCAAACATTAGTCTCTTTACTAACTTTAAATTACCATACATAGATATATGTTTACATACACCATATTTTACACTTAAATTAGAATTTCATCAAAAGCTTTTAAAACCTTAATTTTTTTTTAATTTTTTATTACAAAGGGTATTACATATGTGTCCATTTTTTCCCCCCGCCCTAGACAGTCCTCTAGCCTCCCCTATCCCCCAGTGTCTTATGTCCATTGTAAAACCTTAATTTTTTAAAAAATATATCTTACTGATTTTTTACAGAGAGGAAGGGAGAGAGATACAGAGTTAGAAACATCGATCAGCTGCCTCCTGCACACCCCCTACTGGGGATGTGCCCACAACCAAGGTACATGCCCTTGACCGGAATCGAACCCGGGACCCCTCAGTCCACAGGCCGACACCCTATCCACTGAGCCAAACCGGTCAGGGCTACAAGTAACTATTTTTTAATCTGCACCTGAGGAGTTTTTTGTTGTTGTTTTGTTTTTTTAATTGATTTTTAGAGAGAGAGGAAAGGAGAGAGAAAGAGAAACTTGGATTGGTTGCCGACTAGGAGTCAAACCCCCCACTTATTAGTGTACAACTGCACTCCCCAGCCAGGGCTACTGACAGTTGTTTTTTTTGTTTTTTTTAATATATTTTATTGATTTTTTACAGAGAGGAAGGGAGAGGGATAGAGAGTTAGAAACATCGATGAGAGAGAAACATCGATCAGCTGCCTCCTGCACACTCCCCACTGGGGATGTGCCCACAACCCATGTACATGCCCTTGACCGGAATCGAACCTGGGACCCCTCAGTCCGCAAGCCGACGCTCTATCCACTGAGCCAAACCGGTTTTGGCTACTGACAGTTTTTAATACTAGTCATTTTGTGCCAAACTCCATTTCGCCTTTTGAAAATCCTTAGGTAATGAACTCAGCATTATTTTATTCTACATTCTTAAAGCCAATTATAGTGTCAGAAATAAAACCACATTAATATAAAAATATATTACAGCCTCGCTGGTTTGGCTCAGTGGATAGAGTGTCAGCCTGCGGACCAAAGGTCCCGGGTTCGATTCCAGTCAAGGGCACATGCCCAAGGTTGCGGGCTCAATCCCCAGTAGGGGGCGTGCGGGAGGTGGCCGATCAATGATTATCATCACCAATGTTTCTGTCTCTCTCCCTTCCTCTCTGAAATCAATAAAAATATGTTTTTTAAAAATGCATCATAAGCAGTATTAATGTTAGAATATTTCAGATAAAAGCATCATACATGTTGTAGTTAAAAACAACATTTGCTTAGCCCTAGCTGGTTTGGCTCAGTGGATAGAGCGTCGGACTGTGGACTGAAGGATCCGGGTTCTATTCCAGTTAAGGGCCTATTGAGTGTCAACCTGTGAACCAGGAAGTCACGGTTGATTCCCAGTCAGGGCACATGCCCGGGTTGAGGCTAGATCGCTGGTGGGATGTTTCTATCTTTCTCTTCCTCTCCCTTACTCTCTGAAATAAATAAAAATATATTTTAAAAACAAAACAAAAAACATTTGGTTAAAAGTCCTACATGCTTCTTATAAACCTCCCTTTTCTTTCTAGTAAACATAGCATGAATGTTAGCTAGAGTATATAGTGAGTGAGACTTGAGAATGTAAATTCTATGAACCTATAAACAGAAAAAATTGGAAGGAGATAAGGAGTGGTTGTCTATCTAATGTTGGAACTATGAGTGAGTGGTTCTTTTTCTGCTTGTCTGTATTTTGCCAAATTATCTCTAATGAGTGAGTCTTGTTTTGATAATGGGAAAATATGATTTAAAATGTTAATACATAGGAAACTAAACATATGTAATAAAAATATATTAGTATAGCATTTTTATAAGATTTCCTATATAGCAATCTTATCTAATATACAAGATGGGGCAAAAGTAAGTTTACCATTGTTCTTATTGGAAATAACACAACCATCTATAACAGTGGTTCTCAACCTTCCTAATGCTGCGACCCTTTAATACAGTTCCTCATGTTGTGGTGACCCCCAACCATAAAATTATTTTCTTTGCTACTTCATAACTGTAATTTTGCTACTGTTATGAATCGTAATGTAAATATCTGATATGCAGGATGTATTTTCGGTTATAAATTGAACATAATTAAAGCATAGTGATTAATCACAAAAACAACATGTAATTATATATGTGTTTTCCGATGGTCTTAGGCGACCTCTGTGAAAAGGTCGTTCAACCCCCAAAGGGGTCGCAACCCACAGGTTGAGAACCGCCTATCTATAATAATAAAAGTATAATACGCTAATTAGACCAGACAGCCGAACAACCTTCCGGATGTCCTTCTGGACAACCTTCCAGGGCTGCAAGGCAGGCCGCCATGGCTGTGAGGGCTGAGCTCCTTGCATGAACTTTGTGCATTGGGCCTCTAAGTTAATAATATAAGAATAAACTCTATGTGTCCCATACTTACAACTATAAACCTACTTTTGCCCAACCTATATGTAAAATAAGATGATTGGCATGATTTTAAAGAATTCATCTACTGCCCTAGCTGGTTTGGCTCAGTGGATAGAGCATTGGCCTGCGGACTGAAACGTCCCAGGTGCAATTCCAGACAAGGGCACATGCCCGGGTTGCTGGCTCGATCCCCAGTATGGGGCATGCAGGAGGCAGCCAATTATGGATTCTCTCTCATTGATGTTTCTAACTATCTTTCTGCTCCCTCCCTTTCTGAAATCAATAAATACATATATATTTTAAAAATTCATCTACATATGTTTCTAACATTAATAAATAGTAACATTTGATCCATTTGGGGGTTAACTACTGAATGTGTTCATCATTTGTATTTTCATGTGCTTTTTAAAAATCTAGATGAGAAATATTCGATTATCTGACTTCACTGAATCCTTGAAAAAGATAAAACGCAGCGTGGGCCCTCAAACCTTAGAAGCGTACATACGTTGGAACAAGGACTTTGGAGATACCACTGTTTAAGAAAATACCTTTGTAAGCCTGCAGAACATTTTCTTATCAAGGGAGAAACACACCATCTTCAGTGAATAGTTATCAGCTACAGAAACTCAGCCTAAGTTTACAGGACTTTTTAGAGTCTTATAATTATTTATGCATCCCAGAAGATAAACCATAAAACAAATTTAAATAAAATATACAATGCAAATGGAATATTTTGTTTAAGGCCTTCTTGCCTTGATAGTAATCGCTATCCCGATGGGCAGGGTAAGTTAGAGCACAATAAACACTGGTTCTGGTCTTCTTTACCAATTTAATCAGAATGTAAATAATAATTTATGTATGTGTTACAGATGAAAGTATTCAGAGACAGTAAAGGGTGAAAGACACAACAGCCATTGGTTGTCTTCTGATGTCTTTTTTTAAAATAGTAATTTTTCCCATTTTCCTCTCCTACTGTTGTCTTTACTATGGGTGATTGGAATGCCAAACATTTTCTTTTTTTTTCCTTTTCTTTTTACAAATTGTGTGCCAAATGAAACTTTTTTCTGTGTAACAGAAATAGGAAAAAGGATTTTGAAGGCTTTTTCCCCATAAAACTACAGACATTAAACAATTGTGTTCTTTTCACTTTTTTATTTTCCTAGTTCCTTTCTACAAAACAATTTATAAAGCAATATGAGAGCAACAAAGTAAGTCTAATAAAAGAGGAGAAATTTGCAAGTTTTGAGTCACTCTGTCATACAACATGATCAATCCTTGTGTGACCACAGTACTTTTTTTTAAAACATATTTGCCAGAAATCTATTGAGACTGTTAACTTATTCCTAATGGAATTTATTTCCTGCTAGAATTATCCTAATACTTAAGAAAGCCAATTTTAACAGCTGTAAAAGTGGTTCCTGTGTGAGAGAAGGGAAGTACTGGGAGCTAAGACATTTCTAATTTATGATTATTACTTTCTTACTGTTTACAGGATGCAAATGGATATTTGCCCTTAGTTTACTGGTTAAAAGTTTGTTTACAGAAATTTTCTTTGGTGCTTTTGTGTAAAATGCCGTAGGTGGAAAGAAGAGTTTTATAGTAGGAACAAAGATTTTTTTTCATTTGGGAAAAATATCTTTGGTTTTGAGAGAACAAATTAAAACCTTGCCCCTGCTAGATAAGAATTTTATAATAAAGATACACATTCTTTTTTTTTTAACATTCTTCTTAGTTTTACTCTTACTCTTGGTAAAATTTGACCAAGTTTTATTTTAAGCTGTGTTTCTTTCATAGAAGGACCATGAAAATAGAATAATGATAATAGTAGAAGGTGTAAGGGGTTGGTTCGGTCTTTTTCAATATAGAAGTTGCTGAGATTTTTAAAATTAATATTAGACTTAGATTGTAACCTTTTAGATTTTGCATTGAACTCTGTGTCACTTCCTAAAAGGTAATGCTTAAACATTAAATTATAGTGTGCTCTTCATGTTAATAAGGCAGAGTTTTGTAAGCTAAATTAAAACTTACTGATGCCCAGCCAGTGTGACTCAGTGATTGAATGTCGACCCATGAACCAGGAGGTCACACACCTGGGTTGTGGGCTCCATCCCCAATTGGGGGAAGTCATGCAGGAGGTGCCAATTGATGATTCTTTCTCACCATTGATGTTTCTATTTCTCTCTCCCTCTCTCTTCCTCTCTCTGAAATCAATAAAAACATTTTTTAAAAAAGAAATAGATCATTTAAAAAAAAATGGACCTATTGATGTACTGGTCTCTAAGCCAAGGGAAAGAATACTATCTTTCAAGATATCTTAAGTGTAAAAGCTTATTCTAAGGCAATTTGCCCAATGAGGTTATCAGATCTCTGTCCTGCAGTATGCTTTGTGCTTGGAAATAATTAGAGGAAAAGCAGATGCTAGAATTCTAATTTAAGTAAATATATAGTAGTCTTTGTTTATAGTGTAAAGTTCTTTATATTTTGTACAAAAAACAAAAAACTAGTTCTTTTGGTAGAATGAATTTACAGTTTGGTTTTGGACTATAAGTCAAAGGATTTTCCTTTAAATGCTGGTTTCTATTTTAATCTGGTATTTTGTACTTTTCTTCACAAGAAATACATTAAAAGGTTTGGTTGCATAAAGTGGTACTTATCCTAATGGACTTGAAATAAATTACAAACTTTATTTTACCTTTAATTTTTTTATTTGAAACTTAGATTTCAGAGGTTGCAGTCTAGTAATAGAGAAGCTTGTATTGGATTAACTCTTTTGCCAACAATTTTAAACTTTGAATAAAATCTAAAAGACTAGAGAGCAAACAGGCATCAACTGCACAAACTAATATACTAGCTTTTACCCAGAGGGAAATTTCCAGTTTGTGCAGTGTGCTTGGAAATAGAATGTGATAGTCTTGCTCAGCTGAGGGATTGTTAGGATCTTCTAGAACAGCTGGAAATTAGGAAGGAAATCTTGAAAAGGAGAGAGCTTCAAACATATAAGCCCCAAAATCTGTCTACAGATTCCTTTCAAATTGTACTTGTGAAAGGATTTGGAGATAGGAGAGGCAGTTAGGGAAGGGTCCATGGGAAAGGAATGCATACGTGAAGGACTGAAGGATGGAGCCAGCTCCAATACCACTATAGTGTTTATCTTATCAAAGGAAGGGTGAGAACCTAGTGAGCTTGGAAACTTTGAAACTGGTACTAGGCAGGGAAAGGGGGAAATTGGCCCATTAGGGGAAAACACGAGGTGTCATAAAATGAGGAAGGGTCCAGTTAGAAAGCATGTACAAAGAAGCTGCCAGCATTTATAAACCCTTAGACAAAGAATCTCACTGGGTCTTTTTCCCATTTAGGGACCCCTCCTATAGGAGATTTTATATGCCTGCAATAAATTTCCATGCTTTTGCTAAAAATCTTTTAGTCCGAGATTGTTTATTCTTCACACTTCATAGGACAAGAACCTGGAATCCAGCTTGCCATTCGGGGTATCACTTGTGCAATGTAATATTCAGAGGAACCCAGCAGAAAGCAATAGTTGAATTTAAGGAACTGAGTAGAGGTAGCAACTGCTGGGGTAATACAATTTGAAATTAAAATTCCACTAAAAGGACTGTATACTTTGGGATACCCATTGAAACCAAAGGGAGGAAGGACAACAACCCAGAACTAAGCACTGCACTTTATGGGCAAAATGGAAAGAAACTCATTGTAACAAAGATTAAAATCAATCTTTCACAGCATCCAGGCTATACAATGAGCTTGATTTTTCTTACTGTCAGAGAAAGTTATTACTTATGAATTCAAAAAGGGCAAAACCTAGAATGAAACCTGTGGGGTTCGGTTGAAATTGGATTTAAGAATATGAATTCATGCCCTTGCCAGTTTGGCTTAGTGGATAGAGTTTTGGCCTGTGGACTGAAGGGTCCCAGGTTCGATTCTGGTCAAGGGCACATGCCTGGGTCACAGGTTCGATCCCCACTAGGGGGCATGCAGGAGGCCATGATTCTCTCTCATCAAAATGATGTTTCTATCTCTTGCCCTCTCCCTTCCTCTCTGAAATCAATAAAAAGATATTTTTTTAAAAGAGTATGAATTAATGGTTGAAGACAAAAGTAGATAAATGTAGATACATGAGAATGTACATATATGCTCACATACATATATTCTCTAATTCTCTTCATTGAGTTCTCATGGCTTGCCTTCGAAATTCTTCACTGTCTTATTCTGCTAAAGCTGCCACATTTTTACATGTTTTTTTTAGAGCAGCACCTCATTTCTTGTTATCAAAATCTTAGTCTACTTGGGCTAAGTATCACAGAGTGGGTGGCTTAAATAACAGAAGTTTATTTTCACAGTTCAGAATGGTGGCAAATCCCAGATAAAGGCCTATTTGGTTTCTGGTGAGAGCTCTCATTGGCTTGCAAATAGCCACCTTCTTGCTGTGTCCTCATGTGGCAGAGAGGCGGCAAGTTCTGTGGTGTCTCTGATGAGGGCACTAATCTACCATCATGCAGGTCTCATCCTCATGACCTCATCAAAACCTGATTGTCTCCCAAAGATCCCACATCCAGATACAATCACATACAAATTTTTAGGGGGAACACAAACATTCTGTCCCATAAAGAACCAGGGTTCCTTGGTGAAATAGCCAATTCCAGGGTTGGGGCAAAGAACATAAAATGGTAGGCAAAAGTAGGTTTACAGTAGTGAGTATACAAAACAGTTTATTCTTGTATTGTTTATTGTATTTTTATATGTATAACTGTGAACCTACTTTTGCCTGCTCCTGTACATGATGAACCTGGGCTATCTTGTGCCAGAAAAGTTCTCAAAGACTGGCAAGGATGACCCTGGATGTTGTGACTCAGTCCCTCCCATGCATGAGGGGTTCCCAGTTTGATTTCCAGTCAGGGCACATACTTAGGTTGTGGGTTTGATCTCTGGTGGGCCTGGAGGGGAGGCAACCAATGGATGTTTCTATCTCTCCCCCTCTCCCTCCTTCTCTTTAAAATCAATAAAAACATATCCTTGGGTGAAGATTAAAAAAAAGATTGGTATGGATGAATCATTGATTGGAATGGCTCCCACTGAACAACTTTAAACATCAAAATAAGTAATTATAGTAGTGGATTATAATCCACCAGGTAAAATAAACCATAAGCCAATGTGGCTATATAAATACTATATAAATTATACATATATACATATATATATAAGAACTAATTGAAAGTGTGATGAAGAATGAGATACTGTCCTAGCCAGTTTGGCTCAGTGGCCAGAGCATTGGCCTGCAGACCAAAGGGTCCCAGGTTCAATTCCAATCAAGGGCACATACCTCGGTTGCAGGCTCCTCTCCGGCCTGGGCCCTAGTTGGGGCTGTGCAGGAGGCAATTGATGTTTCTCTCTGTCTGTCTTCCATTCTTTCTAAAAATCAATGAAAAAATATCCTCCAGTGAGGATTGAGAGAGAGAGAGAGACATGGTTTCAAAGTGCATTTCCAGCCCTAGCCAGTTTGACCCAATGGGTAGAGCGCCCTCCCGCGGACTGAAGAATCCGGGCTTCGATTCTGGTCAAGAGCATATACCTCGGTTGCATGCTCGATGCCCAGCCCCAGTCTGGGCAGGTAGGGGAGGCAACCAAAAGATGTGTCTCTCACACATCTATGTTTCCCTCTCTCTGTCTCTCCCCCTTCCTTCCACTCTCTCTAAACATCAATGGAAAAATAGCCTCAGGTGAGGATTAACAACAACAACAAAACATAAGTTTATCATTTTAAAAAAGAAAAAGTACACCTCCACAAAATATTAATTATAAAGGGAAAGATATTTTTAGTGGAAAAATATAGCAGATGTCACCTTAATCTAATGGTGAAAATTATCAATGGGCCACATTTCAATAATGGGTTCAATGAGAAAAATGCAGGATCACCTCTGTAGCATTCCCGTCCAATATGTATAACCTGAATTTACGCAGGAGCACGCTACAAAATAACTGCCGTGTAATTTCCAAAAGCGGTACTGTCATGAAAGTCAAGTAAAATCTTTCCATACTGAAGGTATTAAACAGAATGACAGCTGCATGCCACCCGTGGTTGAGATCTAGTTGTTTCGGATCTTAACCCTCCACCCCACTCCTTGAAAGGCTAGGAGTCGCTCTAGCCGGCTCCTCCGTCTCTATGGAACGCAAGGGAGGCAAAGAAGAGGGGGTGTGGGAACCGGAAGCCGGGGCACGCACTTCCGTCCCCGCCTCGCTTGCAGCCAATCGGCCTCTGACGCTCCACCCCTTCCGCTCTAGGGAAACACCAGCTCCCAGAGCGTCTTCCGGCGGGAGCGGGGCCGCTCCTTACCATGGTGAGTTGGCCGCGGGGAGGAGGGTTTCTGTAGGTGTTTCCTCTTACTCTCTCTCGTCCTGCAGCCGCCGGGAATGCCGCAGCTGCCCGGAGGATGGGGTCGTCGGAGTGGTGCTCGGGCCCCGGGGAGAGGTGGCTGGCGCCCGAAAGATTTGCCCCGGAGCTCTGATTCCCGGAGCTCCCTCACCTTGTTCCTTTGCCCCCGGTGGCCCCGGGCGGCTCCAGGCCGAGCTTTCAGCTCCTGCCTGTTGATGGCTTCCTCCGGCCGAGATTTCCTTCGTATACAAATAAGTCTTTGCGGACGCCAGCGCCGGCAGCACCGACTAAAGATCGGAAAGCAAGTGCACAGCAGAAACGACCGTAACAGTGATGTTTACCGCAGGGACGCTAGCAGTGGCATAAGCAGAGGGTGATGAGTAGCGTGTCGAGGCGATACCCACTCTGCAACTTGCCTTTATTGGGTGCCAGCTGGCCTGATTCGGCAGCAGCTGTCAGCAGGCCAGTGAGTGGAGAAAGTCGAGGTGGTAGAGCATCGAATGGCAGCCAGCTTTTTCTGTGATTGTAAATTCCAGAACACCTTGCGGCTTGGGGGATGTGTTAAATCTAAATCTTTATTAGGTGCATTTGCCGTTCCGTGCTTGTGGAAATCACGTATGTAGTACTCTGAATCTTCTCTCAAGATAAGCCGTTGATTGTGATTTCAGCGTCAAAAGAAGTACAACATATTTTATTTAAAAAGTTATTGGACCCCTTATGGGTAGCCTACAGGTGCCTAAGCCATTGTCACTCTTAATTAAATTTTTTTCCTTGAATGAGTATGGTTGGAAAAATGTTCACATCCTCTATCTTTTGGAAATTTCCTGTAATCCCTCCTTACACACAGAAAGTGGGTTTCCAGTCAAGGGCACATGCCCGGGTGCGGGCTCGATCCCCAGTAGGGGGCCTGTAGGAGTGCAGCCGGTCATGATTCTCATCATTGATGTTTCTATCTTTCTCTCCCTCTCCCTTCTTCTCTGAAATCAATAAAAGCATATTTTTTTTAAAAAGAAAGTGGGTAAATGTTTACCTTTTGGCTGACCAAATAGCCTCCCGTTGCACTCTGTGCAGCCAGAGTTAAATTTGTAAGATTTGACTGCCACTCCTTTGCTTAAAGGTCTTCAATATTTTTCTATAGCCCTCACAATGAAGTACTGTTTAGCATGACTTGCAAAGCCATCTGTTGTGAAGCATCATACTGTTAAACAGCTTCCATTTACTCATTCATACATGTATATTCCAGCCGCAGTGAGCTGCTTGCAGATCTGTAGAATTAGGCCTTTGCACCCAATTTGTACTTGCTATTCTACCTGCCAGAATCATTCATCTCCTATCCCCCATCCTTATCGGTATAACCCTTACACGTTAGTTAGTCTCTTTCATGAGCCTTTCTGCCATGGGTCAAGATTCTGGTAGGTGCCTCCTTTATACTTCCATGATAATGTGGGGCTTTATACCAATAATATCTATAGCCCTTACCAGACCATGGTAAAATTGGGTATTTACTTGTCTTTCTTACTTTCCAGACTGTAAGTTCTTTAAGAGCAGAACCAATGGATGCACTCCTATTACCACAGCTTTGCACAGTGCCTGGTCCTGTTTTATAAAACACTGAATAACTGTGGCACAGTTATTTTATGCTTGAAACAGTAAGACAGGGAAATAGAGCATTTAAGGTTTGTTTTTAAAGTTTTTGGGAAGAAATCTTATCAGTCCCCCATTATGTATTAAAGACATGCTATGTATGCGTAAAGCACAGTGCTATGTTAGAAAATGTAAAGGAAATATAATCCTTGTCATTAGTGAAGTTACTAAAAAAATTAACTTACATTGCAAGATGATGAGATGAAGGCTGTCCCATGGTTAAGTTCGAAGTAAGCATAAAAAAGACACTGTAGTTTAGAATAATCTAGAAAGGCTTCATGTAGGAAGTGAAACATGGCAGTTGAGCAATCCTGCCTTACTCTAATACTCTGAACCTACTAAACGTTACTCTCACTTGATCAGGAAACAGGCCAAGAAACTTGCTAAGTGTTACAGGGCTGTTAGAGGTTGGGCTAACAAGTCTTGCCTTTTCACTTTAAAGTGGTATAATCATCATGCGTGAGGTACAACTGTCGAGTTAGAGTTGTGGATTCCTATTTGGAACAAGAGATAAAACTGAAAAGAAACAGGCTAAATAACTGAAAGCTTTAATTTCCACATTTTAAAATTTGAAGTTTATCCTAATAGGAATGGAGAGCCAATATAATTTGGGAGTGACCTGAATGTTAGGATTTTTATTTTATTTTATTTTTTTTATTTTAGTCTTCTTTTTTTCTTTTTTTTTCATTATAAGGTGTTA